>NC_051189.1:52986448-53318671 GCF_015220075.1 Falco rusticolus
AAAAGTTGATAAATTTAGATTAGATATTAGGAAGAAAGTATTTACTGTCAGGATGTTGAGATATTGGAACAGGTTGTCCTGCAAAGTTGTGGATGCCCCACCCATGGAAATATTTGAGTCCAGATTGGATGGGCTTTTGAGCAACCTGGTCCAGTGGAAGGCAGGGGCCCGTGGCAGAGGTGGTGGAACTGGATGATCTTTAAGGCCCCTTCCAACCCAAAGGATTCTGTGATTCTATAATTCTGTAAAAAATCTTTTGGTGAAACTTATGATCCTCTGTGCTTAATGGCTGGCTGGAAATGAGATTTGAGCTTATTTTTTCAACCTGTTTACCTAATTTTTCTTTAAAAAGAAATAGAAGCATAGCTCAGTGCAATAAAATTGTCCTGAGCTAGATTCCTCTCCATCCTCAGACAGCGACCTGGAAATTTTCCTAGAAATGTCAGATTCATGTAATCTCCCACCTAATGATTTCCAGCTATTGCATGCTAAAACAATGTTGAGGTTACCCTGGACTCAACTTCTGGAAGACACCCAGCCTGGAAAAGGCAGACGTCTCACTTACTGCAGTCTTTTTTCTCTTCAGTGTAACAAGCACTGATCTTGTGCATATTGCAGTTGGAGATATATAATTCTACACTAAAATTGAGAAACAGATTCATTTCAGAAATTTTCATCTATAACCTCAAATACCTCTCTGCTGAGCCAGCCACTAAGCATCAGCCACTGAAACACAAGTATGCATCAGGAAGCAGTGGGGCCAGCTGCACTGCAGGGTTCAGGGTGCTGGGAGAAGGCAGCCAGGGGTGGCAGCACAGCTTGCAGGGCAGTGCCCTCACCCACACAGGGCACAGCCTCATGGTACACCCACAAGAAGAGCAAAGCAGGTCCAGTGGTGGCAACCAGGACCACGCACAGCCCAGACCATCAGGTAGGACCATAGCGATGAGTTTAAGTCCCCAGGCCAGGTTAAGAGACCAGGATCAGGAGGGCAAAATGATAGGAGCAGACACAGCTACAATGTTGTTCAGGCAATGATCAGGTTCAGGGGCCTGAACCTGAAACTTCTGAACAAAAAGGTACTGGGAGAGAGGAGGGATGTGGTGCTTCCTCTCAGCCTCACAAGGTGGCTGCTTCCACACAGCCCAGGGTTTCTCAGCTGCACATGTGAAAGCTAGCCTTGAGCACTGGTAGCTGAAATCAAGACCTTGGCAGTATTACTGGTATTGAAAAGTATTCAGTTCAACAGATGTGCTATAACATTTGCTGATCACTAATATCAGAATGAATAATGTCTTTAAAAAATATATCTCAGGAGCTAATGATCTAAAGGCTATGTAATGAAATACACAACAAGGAGTAATAACAGCAGAATTTTGGTTGATGGCAATGGACATTCAGTTAAAAGTTAATATATAAGGAAGAAATCATTACCACTTTAGCCATCTCAGTATAACCATCATGCATTTATGAAGGACTTCACCAAGCCTGCACAGATATATCAGCCATACCTATATGATACAATTTTGTGTTGTTCTCCAGAAAAGTGTTCTCTCAGTGGGTGTCATTCAGCATCAAAACTGAAGTGGCTAGTCACTGAGGAAAAGTAAAATGAATCAGATATATTTAGCTTCCCTACACAATAGGAAGACCTATAGGAAAGACATGTACTTTTCTTTCTTGGAGGTGGAGTATAATGTAGCCCATGCATCATTAAATTCAGGTAGTTTGCTGCACTGCCTGTGATTCTGATCACTCTTGAGACAAAGACTAGTAAAAGGCTTGTAAGAGATGAGAGGAAGAAAAAAGTATGGAGCCTGAATATCAGCATCAACCACCTAACAGTCAGTACATTAAAAGGTTTCAAGTTTTTATTTTATACATTAAATCAATGGGAATTTTAAGCAGCACATAGAGATTCCTTAGGGGTTTCAGCTTCATTGCATGTGTCAGTTAGGCACCCCAGGACAAAACAATCCAGACTATACTGCTGGGAACAACTTTGCATTGGAAGAAGAGAATGATTTTGTAACCTAACTCCTATGGTTCCCTTATAGACTGGTTTCTCTGTGCTAGTGGTAACTTGCCTGAATAAAAAGGGTGTAAGACCCATGGGATTTGATCTCATTCTCCTCTGTAGCTGTCATTTTCCGATTCAGTGTGAGTCATCACAATGTCTCTCAACAACTATTGCACTTCATATTCCCCCAGGAAATGCATATTAAGACCGTTATTTTTAATTATATTCTCAGGTCTCAGGGAGACACTGAATTCATTTTATGCTTTTTCTTCCCCTCACCCAATTTCTACTAAGCTCAGCTTCTATTTTCGATCCATATTTTTAAATGCCAGCTTGCTTGTTTGAAGCTGAAGTAAGGACTTTGGACAATGAAGCCCTTCTCTCTTTCTTCCTCCAAATTTCATTTAAAAGGTGGGGGAAGCGGGGGGTGGGGGGTGGGGGGGTGGGGCAGGGGGGTGAAGATTCTGCACTTCGTAAAATCATATTTTGATGGCCTTGCAGGAGATTGCTGCATGTTATATGAATTTGAATCAATACCTGTAAATGGTTACAAATGAAGCAAAATAAGCAAATATTGGATTGATACTGAGGAGAGCTGGAAATTCTGAGTGTGATCCCCTGTTTGTCAATGCATGAGCTCCCTGTTCATAGTCAATTAGAGACCAGAATTTGTTTACTATTTGTTTAAAGCACATGTGTGGTATCTACAATTTTGGCTTTTAATTTCAGTGGTCATATTCTTGACTTGATAAAAAGAAATGTCTAAGCTTAAACCATACCTTTAGGCATGAAATGTTGCCTGATAAATTCCATTACCTTCTAAGTGTATCTAGGTTATTAAATGACAGCAGTTAATAAGCATATAAAAAACATTTCTCCTAAAATGTAAAAAAACCCTTAATCAGCAGTTGCTAAAGCTGGCTTGGTTTTGTTTTTGGGGATTTTTTGTTTGGTTGGTTGGGTTTTTTTCTTTTTTTTTCCTTTTTTTTCCTCTTCTGACAAACATTTCCTACTTCTATTGACTGCTTGGGTGAGTCTCCCAAAGAAAAGGTTTGGGCTATCATTTCACTGACGCCGATGGTGTGGTCAACTGATTTTGGAGCTTGTCATTGTTAGCCTGGCACATCTGTTGAGGTGTTTCCTTTAAGAGCATCCGTTTCCTCTGTGAAGAAAGTATTCTTTCCCTGTAAGAAGATTCATAATTTTTCCCAAATAGACCATATCACTCTAATAATTTGATCATGGGACTGAAAACTGAATTGAAACCTATTGAAATGCTATTGAGTTGGCAATTCCTTTCTATCTCAAGATCAGACATAGGTTCATTTATCTTCTCAATATAATTGATATTTTAAGAACATTTATTATTAAAAAAAAAAAATTCCTAATTACATGTTCAGGTGTTTATCTTCTGGTTGGATTGAAATCCCCAAATACACATACATCTGCAGAAGTCAGGCATATATGCAGGGAGAAGACAATAGCCCAATTCCTTTTACAAAACTGCATCAGTATTGCTTTGAACTTTCCTCACATTTTCCAAAATGCTAAGAAGTTGATAACATTTCAGTGATCTACATAATATCACCTATCACTTTAGCAGCTCTTAATAGTTCCTCTGCATGCAGCAGTTTGAATTTCCTGATGGCTTGCTGGCCATTATTGCAGGGGTTTGATTCACTCTAGAGCCTAATAAGCACTGAGGCTTTACAATGAAGAATGAAATTATCAAGCAGGCTGAAGAAGATCTGTAGACAATTTGGTTCAGTATTACATTACTCCAAAAAAAGAGCATCCTCAGCAGACTTAATTTACAATTTCCAGACTATATGTAAATCTACCAGTCAGAACACATTACACAGAACATAGAAAGAACAGTGGGTCCTGGTAAAAAGGGCACCTATTTGTACCTAGTAAAAAAGATCCAGGTTATGGAGATGTTATAATAGGGTAGAAAGCTGGTTCTATTTCTGTTATAGATATGTGTCATGTCAAAAAGGAAAGATTCAATGGAGTCTATAGGGTGTTTTACACATCCTACATTAGACAAGTGGTAACCACATGGCGTAATCTGGAAAAGCCCTAAAAACATGCTTGCTTAATTTTTAAACTGTGGTTTTACATTGGAAGAAATATTATTAGTTAAAATAATAATAATAATAATGGAGTTATTTTTCCCATGGATTTAACTGCACCCCCCACCCCCACCCCCCAATGGCAGTATAAGGAGAGAGAGAGGAAATTTTCCTCACTTGCAATCATTTTTCTTTATCATTAGTAAAGATTCTGCCTTGGGTCTTTCAGAATAATTTTGACAAGGCAGCAGCGGCCAGAATAGAAACCAGCTTGTTCTTATTTTCTGTGTTTTACTAGTTCCACATTACAATGGGAAATTGCAGAAATTACTTATTTGCTCAAAAGGAAATCTATCCTCAAAGTTAACCAGGCCTAGAGAGAGAAGGCAGGTGTCTTATGCAGCTTAGCCCACATCTGACCTGGTTTCAAAACATGAAATTGAGTTTCTAATCAATTAGTACCCAGTGGATAACTCTGTGTGCTTAAAACAAAAGGGAAGAAACAGTACTAAAAAGTCTACTGTTTATTAAAACTAATTGGTTTTTATTCATACAAATGGACAAATTGTGCCAGGGATCCTGAAACTGACTAAGAAGCCACATACCTAAATATATACATCCTTATCTCAAGTAGGCCAGGTGTCACCCTAGACTTGATTTTTCCTATTGGAATGAACTTTAGTGAAGCATAATATGAGGTGGGTCCTTCCTCTATGCAGGTGCAGGCTAAAGAAAGAATGCCCCTCCATATAGAATAATTTCGCCAAAGTCCTCCAGGATACCTAAACTCCTTACATGCCTTTGACCTTCCATCATCAGAGGGCTAGGAATTCTTGAACGTCGGAACCTTGAACGGGCATCAAATAACAAAGTCATTGGGCAGAGAGATTTAGGGAGAACTTTGATCATCTAAAGATAGTTCCTGGTTTCTGAAGATCCATGTGGGGAGCAAGAAGGAGCCTCTGTACACCCACAAAGAGGAAAAGCTAAATTCCATCAACGGAAACAGCAGCGAGAACGGAGTGCTCCTCTGTGGTCTGATGCAATATGCATCTTTGTGCTCCAGCTGTATACTGTCTTCCTGTGAGCTTTGTGTAATGTGTTTGGTCTGTCCTTTTGAATTGTCATTGACAATTGCACAAGCTAAATGTCAGTCTCCCTGGAAAGCGAAATCAAAGCAGTCAGTATGTTGGGGTAGAGGAAGAGTCTGAAAATATTTTTTAAGCTCATGAAATGAGTGATTTTGTTCTTATTTATGGTAATAGCTTTATAGCAAGGCCAATGTGAGCTAGGAATAAGGGTTGTTAGAAGTTTATTACCTTTTTGCTGATCAGCTTTAATGTATGTTATTTTTATTGCACTAATACTTAAGTTATTGGTACTGGTAAGTTAGGAACTTTCTATTTTGGCAAGTATTTTGCAAATCTCATTTAATTCAACCTTATAGTCGAAAAGGAAAAAGGTGGTTCTTACATTCAATTGCTTTTATTTTTATTTTGAAAAATATCAATTTATACAAAGTATTTTTTGACAAAAAGAGAATTTGTCATTTTAAACTTTTTGAATACTACAGGTGAAAATCCAAACAAGTTTGAGTGTGACGGAAATCACAAACCTCTCAGTTTTAAAAGTGAAAAATGAAAATGTATAATGAAAAAAATAGTTTATTTTTATAGTATACAGATATTTATTTATTTTTTTAATTTCAGTGGAGCTCTTTTAAGATTTAGATAGGACCACATGTCTAATGCATGACTACTACCGTTTACATTTTTAGTGATCTGTTGGAAATAGGTTAATAGCATTTTAAGTCGGGCTGGTCCAAGCTAGAAAGGGAAACAACCAGTTCCTCATCACCATCTTATTTCTCCAAATATCATGATTCAACATAGTGGAAAGGTTAACATAATGGATACATTCTGCTGAATTCTCTTCAATTAGCTTTACTCAATTTATTTGACATGTTCACTTACACCTGTGCTGAGTTCCTCTTTGCACCCAGGGATAGCCCAGCATAGTCTATCTAGTTCACATGACTGTGAGAGCAACTCAGCATATGGAAGCAAGAGCTAGGGTCCATGTCTTCAGTATTACAGATCATTCGCTATGTGCACCATCCTTCAACTAGTGCTTTGAAACCAGATTGGGGTTTTAAGGACTCAGTCTGTACCAGCTTAATGCAGCTATCTGTGGATTAGTCTCACGGAATTACATTATGCAAGAAACTGCATAAAAAACCAAAAGACACCTGGAAATGTGAAAGGCTTGAAGAACTATGGCTCAGTGCCTACAAACCTATCTGTCTTTGCAGAAGGCTGTTTTGAGACCTTCCTAGGAATGGTTTTGTGCTGTGCTATTTTATCAACATTTCCCCATATGGAAGTGTAATTTACAGAAACACCTTGGACAGGCACAGTAGGCTTAGTCAATCCATTTTTCAGGTGAGTCTGCACGGGGCTCTAAAGCAAAGGGAAACAATAACCTGAAATTCCATCCTGTTCTTTGCTAATCTTTTTCACAAAGCACTGAAGCTTACCCCCACATCAGTACCCATTTGAATGGGTATACAAAACGTGCACACACAGAACATTTTGGAATTCTTATTTCTGGATACTAGAAAATCCTGGTTGAATGTTCAGAAGTGACAATGCCTGTAGCTGATGTTAATGGCTTTTATAAACAGGTTGGTCCTGAAATTTAAACATGTCAAATTGCTGAATCTTGTGTTAATTGTGAAGCGAATTTCTTCAAATTTCTAGTCATCAGCAAATATGCACCTGTTATGCCCAAAGCAAAAAACTTGGCATAAGATTATGATTAAAGAGGAATACTGCTGTGATTCACAGCTACTCCAGTTTACTTGTGCTTATTATCTGCTAAAAACATATTAAGAAAATTTAAAGCAAGCTGGCTGAAACTGGAAAGAGAAGTTTTAATTCTCCATCTTAGTTCTCTGCAATTGATTTAGCATAGCATACAGATTTAAATATAACAAAAACCCCAATGACTTAATCTTTGAGTCATTTTGCCATCTTCAGTAAACCTGGGATTACCCACTGAAGAACTGAAGTCTGAATTCTTTGGCAGGAGAAAGCATCTAGTTCCTCACCTGCTTCAAGATTAATAATACCAGTCCAAAGAGATTAGAGCCATTACTCTTTCTGACCTGACCCAAATGGTACAAATGGGATTTTAAAGACAGTGTCCATTGAAAGATCCAGCAGGATGATGAGGTGCACAGAATAGCTACCATGAGGAATCAGCGGTGATAGACTGTCAGTGTTATAAAGAAGATACCCGATTAGGCTTCACTATTATCCCAGAAGAAGATTATAGTCATAGATCCTGACCTTTAATTAAATGGACAGCACAAAGAAAAAGAGAAAGATAAACTTGTGCAAAAAAGTGGCAACTTTTACTGTCTTGGTAGGAAGTCTGTGAAGTGGAAAAGGGATAGTGACCAATGGGAGATTTTACAGATTGCTTTTTCTCTCATTTGGTGAAGAGGCAAATAGTGGTGATGACACAGAGGGAAAAAAAAGTCATGAAAAGTTCTGCTTTATTGGATAAACAGCAAAATAACTCCACAATTAGGAAAGGAAGGGAGAAAGAGAGGGAAAAGGGAAAAGGAATGGGAAAGGGGGAGAGCTATGCCATTCTTTAAATTGGAGCAATGCGTATATTGAAGGTGTCTTTGGTTTTACTCTGTAGAGAACTGGTTCACTTGCTGATGAATATGAATGAACATCATATAAGCTTTGATATTCACTTGTCCTGAACGTCACTTTCCTTGGGCCACAGTATGGCAGGATAGTAATGCCCATCATCTTCTTACTTCACATTTTCTGAATATTGGAAAAAGATACACAATGAGAAAAAGTGCTGGTGACTTCTGAAGGTGACATGAAGAGAAAATGCTGGCTTATCTGTTTAGGGTAAGTTTATATCTTAAACTTTCATTATCCAAGGACAGTACCATAGAGTAATACATGTCCAGATCTAGTTCTAAAATATTTGTGCTTATTCAGACTGAACTATACCTTACTTCATGACCACTCCTAGGATAACGTTTTACTTGCAAAATAAGCCCATGTAAGCAGGAGCAGCACACAGCTAATCTGTAAATTATTTGTAAACAATGTTACAAGAATTGCCAAGTTCTCATAATCAGTTTGTTCTTGAGAAAAGACAAAGCTGTTTCATTTAATAATACTTAAAATCACGATAGATTCAGGTTCTATTTGCTCTCAAACTGATCATCTCCATTCAGAGAAGCTAAACTTCTTTTAAAAAAACCTGGAATTCTTAATTGTTAATTATTTTTCTAGTGTCTCCAGACCTGCACTATAAAAGTTGCAAGGTATAAAAAAACCTCATGACTGAGAACCTTGAAATGACAAGACTAGAAGCAAGACTATTTCAGTGAACTACAAGATGAATGTTTGCGTACACAATAGGAAAAAGATCTAGTTAGTATTATAGTTGACAAGTAATGACCCTTCTTAGTTGATTTTATAACAGGTTCGACAAACCTAAAGAAACCTGACCAAACAAAAACAAATTATATACATTAATGGCAGGTCTTATTGCTCTTAGCAAGCATATTCTGTTTAATATTTTATATTTATCAGAAATGTTTAATGCAATTTCTTGCAACTTATTTTAACTATTTGAGAAGAATCCCCAGGCATTGTGGGGGAAGCAGATGTTTCAAAACAGATCCATAGGTGACTGAGTAATAGGATTTTTCTTTTTCAACAAAACAAAGAAAGGCTACTTTCAGCAACCTGGAATGTTTTCCCATATCTACCAAGACTAGCACAATGGCAGGTTCTTGCATTTTTTGGTTCAGCTGAAACAAGACATGGTGCAGCAAGTGATAGCCTCTGCCCTGTGTACAGACTCATGCTAATTTAGCAAAGTGTAGGGGTCAGTCCTGTAATTCCAGCTGTAGCATTCAATGTTTTTATCAACTGAAGACTCAGTTTTCAATTTCAGGTCATGACCAGGATGCAGGTTTCACATAATACTACTGCTTATGATAGTAATCTAGTGGCTTTCATCTGAATAAGAAAACATTTGTGGAGTTTGAAATGAAATAACAGTTAAGATATGCTATACAATAATTTAATGGAATGTGCTTTTGTCTCTGGAAGCCTAACTGCAACTCTTGACCTGGTCATCAGAATCATCGATTATAACAAGTCCCTGGTCATTTATTTCATTTATTTCTCAGCGAATAGTAGTTTCCTTCAAAAATTTGCAACATACTGGCAGCCTTTACATAATAGAAACAGGGGTCTGGAATAACAGATACACTTACCCTTAAGGATTAAGGTATTTGAATTTGCTAGACTAGCAAAATATCTGCCTGAAATGTTCACTCTTCCAAATGTTCCACTTTAGTATATATCACATATAAATATGCATGTTCTCATTCACATGATGTCAAATGATATCGGCAGGCAACTTCAATTTTCCTTAGTTGAAAAAGATTATTAATAACTGTTTTAAGAAGCGCCAAAAATTCAAATCATGTTACACAGAAATGTGAGTTTTGAAAATATTTGTATTTAACACCTATAGGCCCCTCCACACATACAATTAATTTTAAGGAAAACAGGTAAAGAAGACAGAGATGAGTGTTTGAAATATAAGAATTTACCCATGCAAACCTTTATTCATGTGAATAATCACGTTGGCCTTCATCAAAGTGCTCACACGAGTAACGCTTTGCAAGATCAAGCTACTATCTTGATGACTATCCTTAAAATCAAGGACGTTCAAGAAATAAGGGACACAGAACAATGATTCCACTGTATTAAACATTAAATCAATGATCAAATATTAAATGGAGGATTACAGAAGATGACTAAGATACATTGCTCTTAATTGTGTAAGTTATGGACCCAATTGCTGGTTTCATTTGCAAAAGGGAATCATTTACAAGGTTAATTGCAGTGTCACTTCACAGCCTCCAGTTCTTTTTCATGTTGTGCAAAGCAAGTGTGAGCAGATGGACAAGAATAACATCTGGCAGAGAGAAGCAGGATCAATGCTGCTGACAGTCTTGACTGATTTCCTTTGGTGTGCACACAAAATAATTGGTGACAGAAAGGGCAGTCAGAAGTAAATCTCCAAGACTAAAGTGAATAGCTGATGCTATTAGGGAAAAAGCTAACTTCCATAGCCCTCCCTGACAAAGTGTGGAAGACCTTAAACACCTTCAAAAAATGTGGACATAACCGGCTTTTGTACAATACATGTCTTTAAAATGAGTAACACTCTCATGCAGTTTTTTTCATTCACATTTACTTTGATCTCTAAAACTAGCAGGCTCTAATTTAATCTTCATTTGTAGAAAGGTGTGCCTGTGAAGCAGCTGTGAGGTTCTTCCTTTTCATCCACATATCACTGTGTCAAAATATGGTAGAAACTATGAACCATGGGTCTGCAAAAAGCATCCAAGACTGCTAAAGCAAACTTGTAGAATGTATAACATTATACTGCAAGTTCTGTCAGTTATTTAGCATTACTTTTAAACTCTTCTTTTAATGTGTTTGTAAAATAAGGACTTAGATGATGTCATTTAAAAAAACACTCTCTGATATCTTGGAGACATTGTAGCAATGAGAGAGGGTCCCTGGTTTGCACAAAAGAAAAAATGCAACACCTGTCTTCCACAAATGCCAGAAGATAGATCTGGGAATTACAGGCTAGACAGCCTCACCTCAGTTCTGGAGCAAGTGTTCGTGGAAGCCATTTCCAGCCAAAAGGAAAAAAAAAAAAATATGGGTGGAAACTTTTGTTTTGGGTACAGACTTCTTACAGGGAAAACATTCTATATCAACTTGATTATCTTGTCACAAAATTACTAGATCTGTGGGCAAGGGGAAGGCAGTGGATATAATTTATCTTGACTTTAACATGCTTTCAACATAAAAGAATGATAGGGTTCCAAGTGACCTTGATAAATTTGAGGAACTGCGCAAGAGAAATTAGATGAAATTCAACATAGACAAGTGCAGAGACCAGCCTGCAACCTGGAATGGAAGAACTGGCACTGGCACAGGCTGGAGACGCTTACTGCACTGTCAGAGAAGGAACCAGTTCTGGTGAGCAGAAAGCCAAATGTGGGTCTGACATTTTGAAGTCTTTTCCAAATTTTCTATGATTTGATTATCAAATTCGATAACAAGGTTCATTCTATTCAAATCAGTAATCCATATATCCTGACACTTAAAGAACAGAGAGGAAATGTTGAGAACTAAGGATCTTATTCCTGAGTCTGTGAAATGGACAGAGATGATGATGATGACAACATAAAAAAGAAACAAGGGAATGGTTTTCTTAAGGAGGACAGGCTTACTACTCAGATAGAGAAGAGGAGCAGGATACCTGTACTTATGGAAGAATTTCAAAACTTTTTCATGTCCCTTTCCTTCTCCTCACTGAAAATGTCTGATTTGCTGTGTTCCTGCATTAGGCAACCCAGTCTCTTACTACTTCCCACTGTGAAGTCAGGGCTGAGACTGTCCATGTATGAAGAGTCTCTGTTATGAATGGTTTGATTCTGATTTCCAGCTGTAAGGAACTTGGGGTGGGAGAGGGTTGGGTGGGGTGGAGGTTAAATCCTTTAGAGATCATAGCATAATTCAGGCTGGAAGGGACTTCAGGGGATCTTCAGTCCAACCTCACCAAGCATGCTAACCACTGAATTCAGATCAGGTTATTCAATTTTTTATCCACAAAGGTCTTGAAAACCTCAAAGGATGGAGACAGCACAACTTCTCAGGGTAACCTTTTCCAAAGCATAATTTTCTTAACAGTGACATTTTTTTTTCCTTATAACCAGTCAGAACACCCCCTCTTACAATTTATAACCATTGTCTGTTGTTCTCTCATGCACGTCACTAGAAAGAGATTGACCTCATCTCAGTAACATACTCATAGGCACTGGGGAGCTACTGCTAGGTGCCCTCCAAAGCTGTCTCATCTCCAGAATGAATATGTCCCAGCCCTCCAGCATCTCCTTAAAGAGCAAGTGCTTCAGCCCCTCCTTCCCAGCCCTGACCATCCTGGTGGCCCTCCACTGAACTTCAGTTTACCAACATCATTTTTGTCATGGAGGGCCTCAAACAGGACCAAGTATTCAGTTGCAGTTTAAACGCAGTTGCCAAAAGATGAATCAACAAGTCTCTTGATCAACTGGCTGCACTCTCCTTGACATAGCCATGGGTGCTATTAGCCTTCTTTTCTGCCAAGGCACACTGCTTTCTTCTGTGTAACCCACTGTCCACCAGGAACCTCAGAAGCTGTTCAGCAGGGCTGCTGCTCAGCTGGTCAGTCCCTAGTTCATACCTTTTGAGGCATTGGTCCATCCCAGGTGAAAGAATTCACATTAAGTTTTTTTGAATTTCATGGAGTTGCCCTTTGCCCCTTTCCTCCAGCCTGTCTGAATATCAGGCCTGCTCTTGGGTTTATCCACTGCACCCCCAGTCTGGCATCATTTAGAAACCTGATGAGGGTTCACTCCTTCTCTTCTGGGTTGTTTACAGAGATATTGCACAGGACAAGTCCCGGAATAGATCCTTGAGGCACTCCACTTGGAATGGGCCTTCAGGTAGGATATGAAACATTATCTACTTCCTTTTGATCCTGACAATCCAGTGAGTTTTCACCTGTTCTCTGGACCACTTATGTAGACCATAGCATCCCAGCTTGATTGCAAGAATGCTCTGGCTTCTTTTTTCATACCTTGACATAAAAGTATATTTTGTTAATAAATTGCTTCAGATCTTGACTTATTTGAAAAGGCCTTGTGGTGTAATCAATTCAGAGGTTCATCTGGACTATACTGGCTCTAGGTTATACTATGCAAGCTGGTATAACTTAAAAAAAAGCAACACAAAGCTAGTTGTTCTGGCTATGTCTATCTTTGGCTCTCATGTAAAACGAATTGCTTTTCAGATTGGTTTTCAAAGTGACCAACCTCTTGTCTCTTTATATATGTAATACTTCATATGAATACACTTAATTTTTTCAACAAAAACAAGAAATGAGGCAAATCATTAAAACCCTTCCCAGGTCAAATTTCTATTACAGAAATTGTTAGCTAATTCCCTACTCTGCAAATAACATGAATATTAATAAAAGTCTTTTACACTTCTGTCTTTAGATCCCAAGGTCCCAAGAAGATTATGGTGGCTAAAGTTCACTCCTTTCCAGTCCACCTGCTCTTCTGACTCCTGGCTGGTTTTTCTTGTTAATCCTTAAAACTTGACTTTACTACCAGATTAAAATATCTTATTGTTAATACCACTGTGGTTTTATAGTAACAGGAGAGATACATCTGTGCATTTACTTTTTTAGTATTTTGTGTTTATTTTTTTGCTTTCCCCATCTTTTCTCAAGGCAGGGAATAATTTCACAGTTATCAATCACAATGCAGAGTGCACCCTGTGCACGTGACACATTGAAGAGGAAGTTCAGGGGTGAGCTCTCACCTGGTCTTAGTGTTCTCTCTACAAAGTACAAATAAAAGTTGTTTCTGTCTTGTCAAAGTAGAAAACATTGTACACAACACATGCAATTAATTATCACTAACGTTGTTATCGCTGGGATCCAGCCAATTTAAAAGAGATTCTCCTTGTGATGTTGCTTTAACATATACCCTTTCCCCTATCGTGGAGACACAGAAAAAGGCTTCCAGGTATTCAGCTGTGTATGGGAGTGATTCCCCAACAGTTTATTCTTTTCCTCTGACATTGGCTGTCATATTTTTCCCCACATTTTTTAAACCAGCTCATCAATTCTGATTGCAGAGACATCTGTATGTATGAGGAGCAATACACACTATAGGTGATTTTCCTGTATTTGCACACATAATTGTGAGAAGCAGTGTTGTGTAAATAACAATAATAAAAAGAATTAAAAATCAAATTTGCAGCAGAAATGTGAACTTGCTTATTTTTATAACTTGCAGCAAAGGAGAATGGGTGCATATAGGAAGGTAAGCTTGACAATTTGAAGGAATGCTGCCACATTTCCTGAAGACTGGCAGAGGCTGGCAATGGTCAGAAGTTTCTTCTACTGTGTTCCCACTCTGTGGTAACAATTGATGATACCCATTTGACTTTTTCACCATAGTACCAGTTACTACAATAATATTAAATGTTTTGAGCAGTAGCTGATAGAAATTTCTAATTTCTCTTTTTTTTCTCCCCCTCACTGTTTCCTCATACTGCTATGATATTACTAGGGCAACAGCATTTTTTCCCATGCTGGAAACTGCAGCACAGTGTTGGAGTACATTTTATTGGCACCATATTAGCTTTCCTCCTGGGACCTGCAGGATCTCACCTGCAGAGCTTTAGTTCTTTGCAGGGGAAGATAGAACATAGAGCTGCCAGGAAAAAAAACTGACTCCAATCCTTCTTGGTTACCTATAATTTCTGTGGAGAGATCATGAGGGTGGCAAAGGAGAAGAAAAACACTTTCAGAAGTGTAGAATAGATCTGTATGTCCTACGAAACAGTTCAGGTTCAGTACCAGATTCCAATCAGGAGTGTTGTTAATAGTGGTGCTTAATGATTTAATTATTTGCTTTCTTGTAAGCTTGAAAACATAGCCTTTGTGGGTATAAATATTCTGCTCACCACTTTTGTGAAATTTATCTTTTCTGTCTGATTATTCCAAGTAGATAATTTCCTAAGGAGGTTCCCAAGGCAATCCATAAAGATAAGATTTGTTGGTTGGTTGACCAACCTGAGACAGGGAGCCTGTAAGTCTGGTTCTAGTCACAGCAAGCAGCACTTCTCTAAAGCCTGTGAGGATCTGTCAGCTCTAGCCCTCTCAGTAAGATATGGCATTTGTATTTTGATATAGAGAGGTGAAAAAAACAGAAAATATAAGCCCTCTGTGAAGGATAGGAACATGCATGGGGGTGAAGAGAAGGAGCATGAATCTTGGCAGGATAATGGAAAAAACATGGGAGATGTTAGTGGTTCATAAGAACTAAGAAAAGCTTTAAAGTGAAAGGAATTTCTTCAGGAAAAAGTGTGTTACAACAAAATGGCCATTTGCTGACTCTGTGCCAGACCATAACAATTAAAACTAAGACAGTCTGAGTATTTTTTTCTTTATACCTAAAATGCAGAAGAATGCAAAACAGTGGAAAGAGCACTCTGATCAAGATAATGGATAGCAGAATCCCCTCAGGAAAAAAACCCAAACAAACAGAAACAAAACCACCTTAATTCTCTGAATATGAATAAGAACAAAGTTCTAAAATATGGGTAGAAAGTATTGAAAAATAACATCAAGAAACATTATGCAATATTTAAGGTATATAAAAATAGACAGACATACATGAAATGTGTGTATACCTCTTCACAAATGTTCAGAATCTGAAAAATAAAAAGGTTAATGAAAATCTCAGGGTTAAAATGGAAATATAACAGATTTCTCTGAAGTTTGATGAAAGCAAGATAAGTGAAACTCTGTAGATCGGAAAGTAAAAATTATCTGTGACTAGGAGATAATCATGCCAGAAGAGACATGTGCCTTATGTTAAAGCTTTAAGTCAGATGTGTGTAATGCATTGCTGATATCACAGAAGACCACAACAAATAAAGTTCTGTGTTGAAGAAGGGCAAGTACAATACTGAGGTCCTCTAACATGATAACAATGAGTGTGTAAAGTAGCAGACATTTGAAACGATGTAAGTGTACAAAACAGAATATTTTGATGATTTTATGTGGACTGGGTCGATTTCATAATACACCATGGTGTAATGTTAACATTTTTTACACTGTCAATGGATATTTCTTTAACCAGCCAGTTAGAGACGTCAAGATCTGGGACAGTTTTTGGTCGCCTTGCAAATTGTTAAGATCACTATTCAAGATAAAACTGCCAAAGGGAAGCTCTATAATAGTGGCAATAATAAGTGAAATTCTAATCCTTATAGGGGAAAAAAAAAAAAAAAAGAAGAAAAAACTATCTTGTAGTAAATGTCTACTTTTAAAAAGGGAATGAACAAAATGAAGAAGAAAGAAATCAGAAGGCACAGCCAAAAAGTAAAAGACCTGTATGGCACACAGAGAATGATCATTGCTGCCATAATGGATCAGTGGTATCAGCCACAAAAGGAGTAAGACTTCAAAAGAACTTAATAAAAATGAATGTGATCAAATTAAAGTATTAGAAAATGATTACAAGCCCAGACATCCCTCAGAAAAAGAAAACTATATCTTTACTGGGGAAAACTGAAGAGAACAAACTTTGAAAACTTTATAAAAGTAAAAGTACAATAAGGTGCATAAGGAAAGATTTTTATGGGCAGCTTCCTCATGCCAACACACTTTAAAACACCACAGAAACTTAAGTTGAAAGTATAAAGCAGTAGGCTGTGAAGCTTGTAAATTATGATGCTATAAAAGGAAACCAAAGTCTTTGCAAGACTAATTAACATTTTTCATTGTTTCACAGAGAGATTTTGGGAGGTTCTTGCACTGATGATTTCTCTCCATACTTACAGTGATGAACTGTGTAAAACTGAAACGTTGATAGAAATGGTTTTACAACAAATTGCTAAACGTTATAGCAAGAAATTGCCAAGTATTTTTAAGAAACTCTAATGTAAAATGTAAAAAGCTGTCTATAGTGCATAATCTGCTGCTTAACTTGGCTTTAGCATCAGTGGAATAGGAGTTAGTTTTAAAAAGTAAGTTACATTTACAAAGGCAAATATAGCCAATGCCACAGATAAGTGAGGTCCCCAAAGAGGAAAAGCTGGGAAGATGGAAGTCATGACCATAAAATTACTAAGAGTCATAAAAGTATCAAAAGTGACTACAGAGCTCTGGGGGTGGTAGCCAACTGCATGGGGACCTGGGTGGTCTCCTCAATCCTGCCAGTGAGGTGAAAGGGTGTAAGAAGAGCACTAATAGAGCAAGTTAATAATTGGCTGCAGTACTGGTGTTGGCAGCAGAATTTTGGGTTCTATGGCCATGTGACCCTGTTTGCAGACAGGTGTCTGCTTGGGAGAGATGCGTGGCTCCTAACTAAGCAGGGCAAAACTATATTTGCCAATAGGATGGCTAACTTCATTAGGAGTGTTTTAAACTAGGAATGATGAGGGAGGGAGAGGGCAACCAGCAGGCCTGTGATAGATTGCTGAGAAAAGGGCACAGGGTGTTGTGATGGGAAGGGAACATAAATTCAAAAAAACAGGGCTTCAGTGGGGTCACCTCCACAAACTGCACATGGTCAAGGACGTGCCTACAGGGTACCATTGTGTACAAATCCTCCAAACCCTCTCTGGGAACTCAACATGCTGGGATGCCCTACTTAAGTGCCTGTATACTAACACACTCAGTATGAGGAATAAACCTGAGTTAGAGATCTGCATGCAGTTGCAAAGCTATGATCTTTTTGGGATCATGGAGACATGGTGGGATGGCTCCCATGGCTGGAGTATGCAATGGAGGGATACAGGCTCTCTAAAAAGGATAAGAAGACAAGACAAAGAGTAGGTGTTGCCCTTATGTGAGAAAGCAGCTGCAGTGCATGGGGATGGACAAGGAGCCAACAGGAAGCTTATGGGTTAGGATTAAAAAGAAGATATGCAAAGGTTATATGATGGTGGCCGTCTGCTATAGGCCATCTGACCAGGAAAAACAAGTGGGTGAGGCAGATAGGTAGGAGCAATGTCTCATTCACAGGCCCTAGTCCTGATCAGCCACTTGATATCTGTTGGAGGGACAACACAGCAGGTCATTAGGAATCCAGAAGGTTCCACCTCCAAGTGATTGAAGAGCCAATGAGAAGTGCTCTGTTGGACCTCATACTCACTGAGAGGCTTGTTGGGGATGTGTAGATCAAAGGTAATCTTGGCTGCAGTGACCCTGAGATTGTGGAGTTCAGGATCCTGGGGTCAGGGAAGAGAGTGAAAAACAAGCTCACAACCCTGGCCTTCAGGAGTCCAGTCTTGGGTCACTTCAAATATCTGCTTGGAAAAGACCCACAGGATAAGACCCTGGAGGGAAAGGAAGCTCAAGAAAGCTGGTTAATATTCAAAGATCAACTCCTCCAAGCTCAAGAGAATTCCATCCCAATGAATAAGAAGTAAGGCAAAAATGCCAGGAGGACTGCATGGAGAAACAAGGAGCTCCCTAGAGAAACTCAGATAAAAAAAGGAACTATACAGAAGGGGAAAGCAAGGACAAGTAAATGGAGAGGAATATACAAACATTGTCTGAGCATCCAGGGATGAAGTTAAGAAAGCTAAAGCCCAAACAGAATTGAATCTGGCCAGGCATGTCAATGACAAGAAGAAAGGTTTCTGTGAGTACATGCTTAGGCAACAAAAGAAGAACTAGGGAAAACGTGGACCAATTGCTCAGTGAGATGGGAGACCTGATTACATGGGAAATGGAAAAGGAGGAAATACTTAATGCCATCTTTGCCTCAGTCTTTACTAGCAAGACTAGCCTTCAGAAATCCCAAGTCTGAGAGATCAGGGGGAAAGGTTGGCATAAAGATGTACCCTTGGTAGAAGATGGTCAGTTCAGGGAATACTTAAGCAAACTTGACATGATACACCACAAGTGCTGAGAGAGCTGGCAGATGTCATTGCAAGGCCACTTTCAACAGTCTTTGGTCAATCACGATGACTGAGGGAAGTTCCCCAGGACTGGAGGAAAGCAAAAATCACTCCTATATTCAAGAAGGGCAAAAAGGAGGACCCAGGGAACTACAGGCCAGACAGCTTCATCTCAGTCCCTGGGAGGGTGATGGAGCAGCTAAGCCTGGAAACCATTTTTTGAGCACATGAATGACAAGAAAATAATCAGGAATAGCTGTCATGGCTTCACCAGGGGGAAGTCATGCTTGACCAACTTGACAAACTTCTGCAATGAAATAACTGGCCTGATGGATGAGGAAAGAGCAGTGGATATTGTCCATGAGGAATTCAATAAGGCCTTTGACACTGTCTCCCAGTCTCCCATAAGATCCTCATAGAGAAGCTGTTGAAGTACAGGCTGGATGAACAAACAGAGAGGCGGATTGAAAATGGATGAAAGGCCAGGCCCAGAGAGTTGAAATCAGCTGTGCAAAGTCTAGTTGGAGGCCAGTGACTAGCAGTGTACCCCAGGGGTCAATATTGAGTCTATTACTGTTCAACATCTTCATTAATTGTCTGGATGATGGGGCAGAGTATACCCTCAGCAAATTTGCTGATGACACAAAAATGGGCTAAGTAGCTGATACGTCAGAGCACCATGCTGCCATCCAGAGGGCCCTCAACAGGCTGGAGAAATAAGCCAACAGGAACCTCATGATGTTCAGCCAGGAGGAGTGCAAAGTCCTGCACTTGAGAAAGAACAACTCCATGCAACAATATGGAGCCACCCAGATGGAAAGCAGCTTAGCAGAAAAGGACCTGGGAGTCCTGGTGGACACCAGGTTGAACATGCACCAGCAATGTGCCCTATTGGCAAAGAAGGTATCTTGGGCTGCATTAGGAGTGTTGTCAGCAAGTCCAAGGAGGTGATTCTTCCCCTCTACTCAGCACTCGTGAGGCCACACCTGGAGTATTGTGTCTAGTTCTGGGTTCCTCAGTACAAGAGAGACATGGGCATACTGGAGAGAGTTCAACAAAGGGCCACAAACATGATTTAGGGACTGGAGCACCTCACATATGAGGTAAAGGCTGAGAAATCTGGGACTGTTCAGTCTGGAGAAAAGAAGGCTCAGAGACAATCATAGTAATGCATATAAATACCTGAAGAGAGTGCGAAAAGAACAGAGTCAGGCCCTTTTCAGCGGTGCCCAGTGACAGGGCAGAGGCAATAGGCACAGACTGTAACACAGGAGGTTGAATCACTTTTTTACTATGAGGGTGACTGAGCACTGGTACAGGTTGCCCAGGAGGGTTCCAGAGTTTTTCACCTTTGGGGAACCTAAGGAGGCTTCCAGGGTCTTCATCCTGGCTCTAAGTGGCCCTGCTTGAGCAGGGAGCTGGACAAGACAACTTCCAGATGTTCTTTCCAACCTCAGCCACCCTGTGATTCTGTGAAAAGGTTCTATACTAGGACAGATAAACAAACTCACAAGTGATCAGTGAAGGGATGACCAGTCATTTAGAGGTCAGCTAAAACAGATGGCAAGGTCTTGCAGAAAGATCTCTAATTATACTTTGTGGCTGAGTCACAATATGATGAAGTAAAAACTTTATTCCTGTTCAGAATGAGGGACAGGATATTGAGCTAGGTGGACTTTTAATCTAACCCTACATAAACATTACTGTCTTCTAGACAGTTTACTAGGATCAGAATATACAAATGGAATGCTCTTCAAATATTTTCTGATGGACTGATTTTAAGCTCACTAGTGGGACAAGACAGGCAGGAAAATGCTGACAGCCATTCACACAACCACCAGCATCTTCAGGCAGGCCAGAAGTGCCTGAAAAAACGAACACTAATTCTTTGGATAGCAGTGCCTTTGGGTGAAACCTCCAGTGACTGCAGATATTCATTGTTTATGAACCTGATTTCTATTGAAATCAGAGCAAATGCAAGAAGAAATACTTGTTCATAAGGCCATCACCTACACGGCACTAGCCAATGAAATGAGAACTAAAATGCTTTATGAGCAATTGCCTTAAATCTAATAAATTACATGTATTATACCTCTTGGTTTTTTATGACCTAAAAGTCTGAATCCTTCTTTCTCCAGTTTTAGTTTTGATAAACAAAATGCTATTTTTTGTGGATATTTTTACTTCAGCTACTGATATCCAGCTACAGCAAGTAACAAGATAAAATCCCAGAGATACAGCAGTAAGTACCAAGAGGCACCAGCTTGTTAGAGTGAAATCTGTTATAGAAAAACATAATTGTGAAAGTGATTTTGTAGAAAAGACATGTTTGCTTCATTAATTTTGGGGTTACTGCCAAGAATCTGTTCAGTGCAGGAAAATGCTAGGAAGTAGGCTAGAGGATCTTTAGCACTATATAGATAGGGGATTGACACATTTGCTACTACATATATACCAGCCTTTTCATATGTATCATCCTAAGATAGATTGAGCAAGCTTTTTTGTCTGCTTATTTTTGCTATTATGATATAGTGGGCTAAAAAAAAAAAAAAAAAAAAAAAAAGTAGTCCTGCTTGCACAGAGAGTAATTTTTGTCAGATTACAAATGATGCTCTAGCCTGCTGATTTTGAATCCCACTTTACAGGGACCATGTCATCCTTCCCTGCTTTGTCCAAATCAATAAGTATTCTTACTAAACTGTCTAGAACTTTGCAGCCTCAGTTAAATCATGATGTCAAATGTTACACAGACATAGTAAATTACTTGATCCTTTCATTAAATACAAAAGCAGTTAAGGATTCATTGCTGTAGGTGGCATTGTGCTGAACGAGTGAATAGAGAATAATTATATAGCCTGTCAATAGTATGTGTTTAGAAAAAAAAATGTTTAAAGAACATTAAAATTCAACTTTCCAGTAAAGGCCACTTTAAATGACATAGATACCCCATTGAAGGAACCAGTAGCACAGACAGTACTCTCATTTATGAAATGAAAGTCTAAAAGGGGGTAAGAACTTTTCTATTGTTTATAAAGTGTGTTCACTTATCCAATTCAGAACAGGAAAACTAGATACTTTATACTTTGACATATCAAGGTAAAAGTAATTTGCCAGTAGGAATCTGCAAACACTCCTTGCAAAGTTCTGGCAGCACAACAGTTACAGTAACAGGTAATATGGTATTCTGGAGCCTTCTCAGGAAAAGAATTTCAACTCAGTGTCAAATGGACACTTGTCAAGCCAAGATGAATGTACATACTTAAAAGAATGTCGTCCATCTAGCTTGACAACTTCTGTAGGCTGAACAAATTCAATATGCTTCAGATACGATAGTTCAAGTAAATGTGTGAAGCACCATATGGAAGAAGTGAACACCTGCTGCAAGGTGTCACCTAGCAATATTGCATGTGTCTGATGGAAGATTGCTGACATAATTCACAGAAGGGACAGAGTTTGTCCCCTACAGATGAAGAGATGATGGTAACGTGACTCACAGGGGACTTGAAAAAAGAGCAGATCCAAAAACCCTCACTTTTAGTAATATACCTCAAAAACCGCAGCTTCCATTTTTTGCAAAGTGCTTTTTTTTTAATCATCAGCTGCATGGTCTTCTTGTGCCCTTCAGTTTACAGAGTTAGTTTATGAGGACGAAGGAAAAATTTTCCTATGGCATATGATCAGGCACTTTGTAAATTACATTGAAGACTTCACAGCACAGTCTTTCTTTTCCTTGTTTATACAGTCTCACTACATTCACATTTTCATAATAAAGAACTGTTATCATGGAGAAAGTAAGATGACACCCTATTTTATGAATTGTTTAGGGAAGGCTCTGTGTTCCTGGAAAGTAGTAGAAACACAAAAAGCTCTCTGCACAATATGATAACATTGACTAAAATAAAAGTTTAACCACATAGGAATGAATTACATAGAGGGCATACAGTTCTCTTGAGGGAGGAATAAATAACACTGTTCACTCAGGGTATCTTATTCTGAGGATGGCCAACAAAGGAAAGTTAGATCAGAAGCCTGAGATGTGCAGGACATTAAGTCAGTAGATAATTACAACTCCTGTAATTATTATAGGGAAAAAGATTACTATTTGCTAAAATAAGTAGGAAAAAGAAAAGTTTTCTAGCTGTGTTTTTGAGGAAGAACATTTACGCATAGGGCAAAGCACAGTCCAGCATTTAGACTAGCATCTGAACATTGTTTCCATGTGATGGTTTATGGTGAGGATTGTTTCTTTCTTTTAGCTAAACATATCAGGCTTGGAGAGAATTTATATGAGTGCAAGTAAAGAAAAAAGCATAGACTGCAGGAAGATGACAAAGGCAAATGGTGCTCCCACTATTCATTCCAGGTTTTGTTCTTTATTTAGTTAGTTTTACGTCATGAAAAAAAATGCTGTACATAAAGCTCTAGGCTCTCCTACTTAATCTTTCAATGGTATTCTACATCCAGCAGGATTAAAAAATCAAACATTCAGCATGAACAAATCAACTCAGGTTAGCCAGCCAGTGAATAACATAAACCCCCGTATTTTCACTAACAGTTGTCTCCTAAAAAATAGCATTACCTCTCTCTGAAAAATCCTTCTACACAAATGGCTTTGGCTGTGTTCCTGGACTGTTCCTGAATAAAGCCAAATCACAGAGATCCAGGACTACTTACAAAGCATATCCTGCCCACAGCATGTGCCCTAGTAGGGGACAGAGACGCTCTTAGATAATCAGGTCTCTGATTTAGGACTGAAGAGACAATGACCAGCAACTATGAATATTCAGCATATATCCCCCTAGACAAGCACCCTGCTTGGTCTTTTGTCTTCCATGCATGACTAACTTTAGTCAGTAGTGATAAATTATGCATTGTAATAACCTAATGTTTAAAAGGCTTTGGACAGCAGGAGCCAGATCTAAAAGCAAAGCTATGTAACTCTGCAGCAGCTAGATATCAGTGATACGAAGCTGACTCTCATACATTTTAGTGTATCCATCCAATCACCATCAACCAGTAACTGAGTACTAACAATCTAACAACCCCGACATTCTGTGATTTAAAACAGAGTGAATGATCAAAAAACAAAGAGCTGTTTATAAGTGAACAGTTGGACCTTGCCCTGCCATTTTCTAACTATTGCTATGTTGACCACTTTTACCTAATATATTGTATGACCATTTTCTTTGATTTCTTTTTCTTCTTATTGAAAACTCCTAGAATAATTAGTTGTCAGATTTTTTCGTGCATGATTGTAAGTGTATTTCTATATATGCGTAGGTGTTTGTCATGAGATATTACTGTGAGGTAAATATGCATGACTGCTTAATTCCAGAGAAATAACCTATGCATCATCTGGCAAGGCATAAGTGCACATAGGCTATTATGAACCCTGCAGCTACATTAATTTAGCAAAGTTTTCATAAATGTATGGTTACATTAGCAAGGAAACTATTTCTTTCCAGTCTCTCTTGCTTTTGTTTAGCAATTGCATCCCTTCTGTGTTTACGTAATGAAGAAGGTCCATTTATACAAGGAATGAAAGGTTCAATGAGTCATCAAAATAGGGTAATTTTATAAAGAAAAGGTTGTTCTGTAATAATTTGTTGCAAAGTTGGAAATAATTGGAAGCAATGTTCTGAACACTTTCCATAAACATGGCATTCTGGGTAAAAGAATTATTGTTATTTTGGAAATTAATCTAATTTTTGTCTGCACGTTGTCGTTTATGTGAATAGGACTTGTCAGCTTGATTTGTTACAATGCCTGAGTGCTTGCTTAATCCCCAAAATAAAAATAAAACATTTAATTGCTTTAACTGGGAATGTTAACCTTTTCAGTACTGCTCTCTGAGTGTGCATCTCAGGATGTTTTATTTTTGCCTTTACACATTTCAAAATATGATCTTGATAATGTGATTGGAATTATATGAAAAAAAGCCATCTGAAGATGGGCTCACTAAAGAATCCTAGGGTCTGGGGAATAATACTGCATAGACATTAAGTCCATTGAGTCTCATCCATAAGACATACGAAGAGCATGTGGTTTTTGCAAGTCAACTCCATTACCTATAGCGGGCCAATCACAGAGCTCAAACTTATAGATAAGGGAAGATTATCAGATAATCTCCTAGTCAAAGAGTCTGGGAGCTCTACATTGAGCTCTGTGTTTTGCATGTCCCTGAAACTGAAGCACAAAGAGGAATAATTCAGATAAACACTACTTCCAATAGGAAAGTTGTCCAGGTAGAAGCACTAAAGACTGAGACAGAATAAATATTTCATGCAGCTTTTTGCCAGTAAATGAGAAGCATCCAGCATACTAGCCCTGCCCTCTGAAATACAAAAACAGGAGGGATCTTCAGAGACTATTCTGCCTTCATGCTCAAGCAATTCTGAGAGCAGATAAATAACAGATGGGGTGGAGCAACCATATTTTACACTGATATTCACAGTTGTTCAGCATCAGTAGAGCTACTTTATTAGTACACTGGCAGCTGTTGCAGGAGAAGTAGTAAATGAGAAGCAAAAAACTCAGGAGAGTTATCAGTTGAACTACAGCTTAAGAAAACCTGCAGGCCATCCAGATCTGTCAGTGAAAAATACTGCAGTGCAAGTACTCAAGTTTATATTCTCTGAGAAGAATAGTGTGTATGGCCAGAATGTTAGTGATTTTTGAAATCTTGTTTTATTGAGCAAAACCTGTGATCTTATTTGATTATTTTATCTTATTAGAACTCTCATTTAAACCAGATGTGTAGTGACCAACTGAAAAGATTGGTACAATTACCCAACTGCTTTTGTAGAACCATGAAAAACTGCACAAATATTAACTAAGTTTCTTTTTTCTTTCTTTGCTTCTGGCTATACTGCTGAAATAACTCCATATATTTTTTCAAAACATAGGAAATCAGTGTTAGTTATGACTCAAGTAGTCCTATTTACACTCCACTTGGTAGCACAAGAATTATTTTGTTGCAGCAATCTGTAGAAAAACTAAATGGCTCTGATTGACTTTATTTCTCATTACATGTACGTTGCTGAATGGCATAAACTGTAATTTAGAATCATTTTAATGCAAGATTTCTCTGCTAAAGCTATGTGAAAAGAACCACATTATAGATGAATAGTGTATACTATCTACTATTTCACTGCTGGCTCATAGTAACATTTCAGGAAAGACTGAGCTTAAGAACATTTGTAGCTGTAATGCTAATACATGGCAATGCAACTTTATCTGATGAACATTTCATTCTGTTAGAGAAGATGTTAAGGCTGTCTACGTGCAAACTTGGCTTTCAGAGAGGACTTGTATCCCTCTACCTTATTCATTTTACTTCTTTTCTGAATTACTTCCAAAACCGAGAAACCTTATTCTACAGGAGTTGGAATTGTTGGAAACATTCTGTGATCAACTGCTTGTATTTTCAGGCTGGCAAATTGTACTACCAGTTAAGTTTTCATGTATCTAGTGAAAATTACTTTCTCAAGTTCAAAATGTTCTTCTTGACTGTGGTAATTGTGTAAACAGCACACAAAGATCAAGGAAAATACAATGTAATTGTTCTGCAAAACTCATGCCA
Source organism: Falco rusticolus (assembly GCF_015220075.1). Taxonomy (NCBI): domain Eukaryota; kingdom Metazoa; phylum Chordata; class Aves; order Falconiformes; family Falconidae; genus Falco; species Falco rusticolus. Next base: position 53,012,735 of record NC_051189.1, read on the forward strand.
GATAATTAATTTTATAATTTTATAGCATGCTTATGGCATGGACCTTAATGATGTTGAACTATTGACTGGACAGATCAATTAAATATTAGTGACTTATTGTATAGCACATATCTCTTTAAAAGCCACCTACCAAACCCTTATTTGTCTCTTTATGAGCTAGAAATGCCTTGAAAATCCCATGGAACATAGTTAATTTCATTTGCTTTTAGAAGCACTGTTGTTTTGTTTGTGAGCCTAAGGGAAGGTTAATTAAAATCAATAGAGACATCTTAAACCCAGGAAATACTAAGGTATGGTACTTTCTTCCCACTCCAAAAACCAGTGAAAGAGAGTAAAGTGGGGGCTGTCCTGTCAATGGTCCTGTTCTCAGACTACACTGACTGAAGGTACTTGTGTGTGTCTTATTATCATGCAGATGGAGTGGCCTGGAGTCAAACTTAAAGAACTGCAGGAGCTTCAGTTCCCAGTTGCCTCTTGTACTCTTATTATTTTTGCACTTGGAGCACGCAAACACAGTAGCACCTCCAATATTCTGTTTCATTCCTTCCCCTCTTTGTAGATTGAAGCTGCAGGCAGCTAAGGTCTGGCTACCACTGGTCAGGGGGCAGCTTTTTGAGGAAAGACAAGCTAGAGCCAAAGACAACCACAGCACAAATAAGGGGTGATGTTCCCTCCAAACAGGGCATCACTCCTGGGCACCTGTGTCTGTAACAGGACTCCCCAGCAGGGCTCCTGGCAATAACAGGTCCCAGTGACCAGCAGACAAGTAAGGGGTGGGTGGGCAGGTCCCGGCATAATGCAGGAAGGGCAGGCAGCAAGCCACAAGGACAGCACTGGCCCTCACCTGCCCTTTGCACAGTCAGTTGAGGCTGAGTCCTCAGACCTGAGATTTGGTGGGGCTCCTGGGCAGGGGCACAGAGGTGGAGGTCCCAGGAGAGGTGGTTAGAAAAAATAAGGACCAAAGGACAATCAGAGGCCTGTCTTTCTGTGACAAAGCTAGTTCTTATTTCAGAAAAAAAAAATCACTTATTTAGTAGGAAAATAGTTTTGTTTCGTTTTGTCACATTGTTTGGCTGATTCTTTTGGTGCTTCCTCCTGCAGGCATATGGGCTGATGTGGAAGAAGACCCTAGGAGAAGTTTAAAGTGAGGAGAATGGCTTCATGTAGATTGCTCCTTCACATATTTGCTGAGCTGCTGATCCCTGTGAGCAAGGATTTCATCTCTCCTTTAAATGAACATGTTGATTATTGTTTTAGTGTGTGTGTACACCTTCCCTTCACTATGTGATTGCCTAAACTAAAACTTGCCCTTGTCAATGCTGTCTGAAATATGGAAGAGCTTCCCAAAGCCAGCAAAATCCCAGACTGCTACTGGAGTAAATCATAAGAATTTAGTTAAACATCCTTTTTCAAACTCTGTACATCCATCAGTTTTGATTGTACTTTAAAATTTTTGATTTTTAAAAAAAATAAATAAAATGTAATAGCAACTGCATCTGTCATATAGAGAGATCTTGAGAGGTCTCATTCTACTAGAAGCTTTCTGGAAAGAAAGAAGCAGGTATGGACTTCAGGCAGTGCCTGATAATGATTTTCTTTTTTCCCTTCTGGTTATCATTCAGTGCTGCTGATTCCCTGATGTACTTCATGAGAAGGTCTCTTTACCTGAATTATTCTCTGGAGACACTGGATAGAGTCAGAGAGGAAGTATCAGAGCGCATGCTTTGCTAAGTCAGCTTAAATTGATAGTATAGACAAAGAAGGAAAATGCAGAGTTAAAGGCTGAAAATCATTAATTCACTTTGTGTTGTTAAGTGAACAGTATAAGAGTGGGATTATGCATGCATGGCATTAAGGATTTCACATATTTTCCCTGGTTATTCATGATTCATTGCTGTTATAATTAACCTGCTGTGTTAATATGTGAAAATCATTTCACCTTCTCATGAGTCTCTCATTTTCTTGGCTTTACCTAACGTTTGTCTTACCTGGTAAAATTGTAAGCAGCATAGGAGCCACCTCACAGTCCTTGTCAACAAGACTTTGCACAGATGTAAGTAACTTCAGTTAGGAATTAAATTTGCATATATATGTGTGTGTGTATGTATATATGTACACATATATATATATATATATTTTACAGGATTAAGATGGATTGGTTTAAACATTTATATGCACATTTAATGTTTCCATGCCATGCAACTCATAGGATTTATCCTTTTCAGTTTAAACAACACAACTGTTGCATGTATATTAAGCCTTTCTATGTTCTGTATGGAATTTAGTACACTGGGGACTTCTTCAATGCAGTTGCAAGGCAACTAACAATAATTATTATTAGGAATAAAGGCAATTGATAAGCACTTTGTACATTTATAATACTGCATAAAAAAGTAGAATCCCATATTCCCTGTCTCAAATGGCAATTTATCCCTAGCCACAAAGAGTAGTCTTAACCATGAACATCTACAGTATTACTTTTACAGAACTATTTTAATGCATGTTTCCCCTACTATAGAATTATAATAGAGGTTTACATGAAATAGAAAAAATAATTCCTCTTAGAAGTTTATGGGAGTTGACTGTTCCATTGGAGCCATTATGGTTTCTCATGTATTTAAGGTCTTCTAAAATATGAATTATTGATAGACTTGATGGAGCAATGTTTCTTTATAATTTATAAATATTTATTTGCTGAGTTTCAGAATGGGTATTATTGACCCCATGTAGACCATAATGGCTCCAAGTGGTCTATTATGTAATAGAACAAGACATTTTTAAAATACTTTTTCCTATCTGATGTCCTGGAAACATAATTAAGTGCTATTAAAATCCATGGGAGGGAGTAACTTTTGTTATGAAGCAGTTATACTTGTAACTTGCCTTGTTTTCCATGCACAAAAATGAAGTCTTCAATTTAGCTGCTTAACAATAATTTCAGATATTTCCACTACCAACACATTCACTGATACTCCCCTAGCTCGCACACATCTCAGAACCTGCTTTTTCACTTTGACCTCACTGGTCACACTCCTTCTTAAATTTGCTGTTGTGATACTGTATGTGACAGGAGGTATCTGTGACATCAAAGGGCAAATTGTGAGCAAAAAGGTAGTTAAAATACCATGAGAGTGGCTTGAAATTTGAGGGTGAAAGTTGTAACATGCAGTCTGCATATTAGATTAGGTCAGGAGACTCTCCGTTCAGATATTTTTTTGGTTTGGTGTGGGGGTTTTGTTCTGTTGTTTGGGGGTTTTTGTTTTGTATGTGTTTGGTTTTTGGGTTTTTTTTTGTGTGTGTGTGTTTTGTTTTGTTTTTGTGATTGGGACTGATTGCTTATGTTCTCTCTCTATGCTACTGAGATAAATTATGTAAAAATGTACCTAGTAGTTTATGCACTAGAAACCCATCTCCTTTCTAATTTGTCCCTACCCATTGTAACAAGCTTTTATTCTCAGTGTGAAGTTAATAAACTGAAACTTCTGAGTAAACTTCTGAAATGTGGATTTGTATATGCTTATTTCTTTTAACTCCACATGCTGTACATCACATTTCTTCCTACAGGAAATAAGGCTCAGTGTGATGATTACGTATACTTTTTACCTTGCATGGTTATAATATAAATATTAGGTACATTAGTTGCTAGAGCTATGTAAGTGAAAAGAGGGTCTGGCATGACCTTTATGTGGTGACAAATAGAAACAACTATTGATTTATTTAGAAGATCAAACATTTGGAGGACCTTTGATGCTGGGCACCATTTCCTTAATACCAAGAGACATCATGTTTATAACAAAAATAAAAGGTGTTTCTTGGAATCTGAAAATGTGTTTTTATTCTATTTCAGTGTCAGGAGAAAACTGTAGACCATTATGACAGAATCCAATAAAGTTTATTAAATATCACACGTGTCATGCAGGTTTTTGAATTATAAAATAGTTCTGCTCAGATGGATTTTCAGTGGGTTTTGTAAGAATTTATAAACCAGTAGAATTTCTATTGGTGAAAAATGAAACAGAATGATTGGTGTGTCCAAGCTATAAATCTAAGGTTAAAATAGCTGGAGTAAGTCACAGCTGAATATATGTATTCCCCTTACTTTAGTTAATAAGCAAGATAGCTGGATACAAGCTACCACTTAGTGAGACAAATATGTTTAAAAATATAGGGACCATATTCTGCCATATCACTCAGAATAGGTAGTATGCAATTCCAGTACAACTTTTATGATTATCACCTGACATCTTATTGAGGTTAGTATTATGTGATATGAACAGATGTGTCATAATTAGCCTTTAATAATATAATCTTCTTTAAGGAAAACATTCAGATTAGAGATTATGCTTCCCACTCTGCACTGGTATTCTTTGTTTCGAGATTTTTAATAACTGTGTATTAATAATCTAAAGAAGACCAGATGCTCCATATTCTTTATTATTCTAAAATTCAAAGTAGATATCACTGGCAATATAAAATAAGAAACACTAGTAACATTATCCTTATTGTAATTTTCTAATCTGAAGTATGACAAACTCAGGAACTAAAATTTCTGAGTATGTTTATGCAGTGTGTGAGGGGAAAACAACCTCTTCCCAGGCCCTGTTCTACTGAAGACCTCAAAACATGTCTGCTTCTCAAGCAGTAAAAAAATGCCCTAGAAGGCTCTTTTCAAGCAGTTAAGAATGTAAGACATCTTAAATTAAATTATTTTAGGGTCTAATATGGAAAAGTTTCTTGAAGAACATTGTTTGAATGAACATGAGTCATCAGGTTTTCTGGAATGATTTCAACAGCTTTAAGCTGGTTTGTTTGGCAGTCTAGCTACAGGCACAGTTTGCCCATTTCTGTGACTTTTTACACATGCAGGTTAGTTATACAGAAAAGAAGCAATTCTGGGATTGCTGAAGAGGTCCAGAGTAAGAAACAGAAGAAAATACTTTAGAGATTTGTTTGTTTACTTGTTTAATAGGACTGCACCGGATGTCAGATGTAGTAAAGAAGTGAATAATAAGAGTAATAAATAAAATTAATAATAAAAGTTACCAAAATATTGACAGCAAAAGAGTCAAGAAAATAATTCTGAGGGTGAATCAGAGCATCCACAGTTCACATCCTTGGTTTTAATTTCATAAAAAATAATGAAATGCACAAGTACTGTAAAAATAAATAGATTGCCTGTGGCAGCAAATAGAAGAGCCACTACTAATGGAAACATAATTTGAAAGGAAGGTGAAGTTAAATATGCTGAGCACTGTTGCTTCTTGTATTCATTGTCAATAGTGTTTGAAATCAAATAAAAGATTAAAAACAGAGAAACACAATGTTATGGGAAAGAGGTTTGACTACTTTTAGTTTTCAACAATATAAAATAATGATATTTGCTTGTCAAGGTTTTACTTTCTTTAAGGTCAGATCTTCATGGTCTGGGTTCCTAGCAGTATGTTTCTGTAAACATGGGCAGAGTTGCCAAATGTTCAGAAGGTGTAAATCAGCACATCTTTGTTACAGTTGATAGCAGTGCAGAAAAACTGCTACATTTTGCTGGTTTGCATTACTTTCACAGTGTAAGTTTCTGTATACATCGGATATTTAAAGGATCCATTAAACTGAGCTTACAGCTGCATTGATGAACTAGTGCATATCAGCCAAAACCTTGCTGAGGAATAAAGCTTAATAATTTTTAGGCAGATAGTTAACATCTCTGCCCAAATGAAATTAACTGTGTAAAATGAGAAGGGAAAATTCTTTATTCTAGGTTTTGCCAACTTCCCAGCATTTCTGTTTTGGAGAGAAAGCAAGTAAGCAGCTAAGTGAGTGTGCATAACATCCCTAATTCTGACATAGCTGTGTGCAGTTGGGAACTATTTTAGATTGGTTTTACCTGTTTGTCACTAAGGGTTGATGCAATAATGACAGGTGTTCAGTCAGTCAATTATCTGTAGAACATCATGTAACTAATAAAAAACCAGTCTTCTGGTTCTGTTCAACTCTTTGATAGGTAATCAAAGGAGTATCATAGCTTTTGTGCTGAACTTGATTCATCAGTTCCAGTGGTTCCAGGACAAAACTGAGCTTTTGAACACATGACGAGATATGCTACTTAATAACCTTTTTAATGGAATGTTTCTTTACTTTTCCTAATTTAAAATTGTCAAAGATTAATGTTGACAGTTATTTAGTCAAGAGGTATCCCAGGAACTTTAACTAGCTGCCTTCCTAGTCCTTTTTCATGACTGGCACATGTTATATACATACTTCACAGGGAATGGCATTCATTTCAAGTTATAAGCTGAGGGAAGGTTTTGCCATTTACGCTCTAACTTTTTTATTTCTTAGCTCAATGTCTTTCCCATTTGTTCTCCACACTGACATGTAGAATAAACTTAGATTCTCAGACTGACAGTTCCCATGTTTGTTTATTTCAGCTGAAATTTTATGTCACTAGAGAACCTTCACCACCACAATATACTTTTCTGTAGTTTGACTGCATCTCCTTCCTTCAAGTTGTATTATGGGGTCTATTTATTTGTATAAAAATTTACCTGTTGGGTGGGCCAAAGGTTTGGTTTTGCTGACTGAAATCAGACTGTGCAGAAGGACTGTGCCAAAAAAATACAAACAAGGATTCTTAAAGGTCTCAAGACCCTAAATAGATTGAGAACAGAAGAGATAAAGGTAATGCAACTTTATTAACAAACAATCCTATTTTTTAAAAAATAGTAAAAATTGTGCTCCATATTTCCCTGGGGTTTTTTTGTCAGGCAGAAGTTCTACATGGTCTACATATTCTCTAATGCTCCAGTTTGTTTTGGACAGGCTAATTTTAGCTCAGGAACTGAGGCAAAGAGATCCTTTTATAAATCTGATGGCAGCAAACTGCTTAAGGGTAAGAACCCCTGAGTGAAGCCAGGGCAGGGCCAGGTTACATGGGGTGGCAGAGAGCCCATGCAGTGCTACATCCCACCAGACAAACAGAAAGGCAATTTGTCTCCTGGGGTTGTTTGAAATGCTAGCAGGACCAATATCTAACCCAGAGAAAATAGTAAGACAAGCTTAACATCATTCTAGCTCTCTTTTGTTCCCCAGGGCTGCCAAGTGTTTTGGGTTGTTTTTTTTTGTTTGTTTGTTTGGGGTTTTTTTCCCCAGAAGCATGCAGTATAGAATCTCAGCTATTGTGTTTAGGAAATAAGAATCCATAATCCATAAGAGGATTTTTGGATGTAGCTGTCTAGAATCCTATTTCATTTATTTCTATACTGCCCATGTTAATATTCTTTCTTCAGAAGTCAAGAGACGATAAAAACACATAGCTGAACAAGTCCAAGCAGCATTCAGGGTACTTAATGCATAGACAGAAACAAAGCAAGTGGAAGAAATACGACAGCTAAAGAAAAAGAAAATTCCACTGGTGAAATAGAAAGGCTTTACACTGAGATTTATTTTCTGGTAAGGTTTTCAATGTTTTATTTAACTGCCATTAATTGGCAGATGTCACTTCTGGCTGGCATATCCAAAGTCAGTGCATTCAAAACTCTCCTGAGCAGCACTGAGATTAGATTAGACCCTTTAAACTGACCAAAACATCACGGATTTCAGCCATGAAAAATACGCTTTATTTGGGCAGTACGCAGAAATTCTCTGCCTTTTTCTTGACAGCTGAAGAAGAATATAATTCTGATTTGAACAAGCAAAATAGAGTTAAATGTCCAAGCAGTAAAGAAGTTTTCCTTTAACCACACTTGCTCTTCCAAGCAGAAGTGCCCATCTTTTTTCAAACCTATATTTTGGTTAAAAGATAGGGATAAATCAGAAGCTGTTTCATTTGATTCTGTCTGTAAAAATAAAATGGAATAGTTCAAAATGCTAGCACTAAAAAAGCAGACATCGCATAAAGTTCAGTCTGTCTTTGTATGTCTCTGACTGTCGTGCCAAGAAATCAATGTCATTAACCACAACAGTAACACATAGCACTGTGTCTCTCTTATTTATCAAGAAATCTAAGAGCTTTGCGAAAAGTCCTGATAACAGCTCTTGGTAATTGGAACATGCAGCATCAGCTTGTTTTTGTTAGATCACTTCTTAATGCCACTCCATCGTACAGAGATATTTTCCCAGAAATCTCTAACCTTCACGGGCATTGTCTGATTTGAAACCTTAATGCAGTCTGGGGATTTTCATACAGAGTTACAGAGGATGCAAGGAAAAAGTTCTGATAAGTTTTCACTGTTGCTGTGGTTATCTCTAATTCTATCTCTGTATCAGTTCATAGAAGAAAATTGAGTCTGATTTGCTGCTCTCTCATTTCCCCTCATCTGACCCTCATTTGGGAAGGATTTTCATTTCCTTTAGGAAGCCTGAATCAAACCCAAACTTTGTATCAACCATCACAACATCTAGTTAACATTAAAAAAAAATTAAATAAGATCACTGGTTTCATTATTGGAATTTCTACATTTCAGAGTTCCAGATGAGCAAAACAGTTTGTATTTTGCACTAACTAAAGGTAGTCTCTACAAAAAATCTCTGGAAAAATTCTGTCTTTATGTATTGTAATGACATTTTTCCTGATACCAAAAGCCTCTACATTACAGAATTTTAATAAGAACCCTAGTGTATACTTTGAGTGCTCATACAGGTCTAACTGAAAACAGAAAACTCTTTTTTGGGACCCGTGTCTTATCTATTTTGACTGAAAAAGTTCTACTGTATTTAATACAGTTATACTACTTAACACTAGCTGTGGATCTGCTCCTGTTAGACTGCTGGGTACACTTAATAAATCTGAATTATAGACTTGAGTTTTGATTCTTCAGTTCATTGAGTCACTTCTGTGGAATGAGGTACTTCACAGCGAAATTAGTTACACTGTCACAGATTAGTGAAATAATCCCAGTCTGACCATTCAAACCAGCATTGGGTAAAGACTCTAGTGTAAACTGTTCTCTGTTCTACATGTCTTAAATAAATTGCGTCTATAGCTATTGTTACTTACTCAAGCATAAACCAGGAGCAACTCCATTAATGTCAGTACAGTTATATCAGTTTAAAGTTGTCATGACAGCAGAGTCCATGGTGGAAGTCATAAAACCAGCAGAGTGCCACCTAGCATCAGGCTGCAGGTGTGATTTTTAAAGGGAGGTGTGTTGTTACATAAGAAGTTTCACCCTTGTTTCAAAAGGTGACTTGATAGACCTTGTGAGTCAGAAGAAATGAGAAAACATCAATAATCTGACAAGAGGAGAGAGGACTAGATTGTATTTCATGTAAGGAAGTGTGAACATGCAGAGGCTGAGAGCAAAGGAAGGTTTATGGCCACTATGTATGGCTAAGACGTGTTTTAGCTCTTATATTTGCCCATGCAGCTTGGTGTTTAACATAAACTGTGTTCAAAAAGCACCCGTGTCGTTCCAAAGGCTAGCAGTAAGCTGATATTATGATAAAGACACCAGCGCTAAGCTGTCTTTTTCTTTTTTAAAGTGGTTAAACACATGCGTACACATGCGCATGCACACATACACAGATCTATGACCTCTTGGGACACATATGAAAGTCTGACAAGGAAATAACTCTTCCTTTGAGCAGTGGCTTGTACTGAATGCATTTATGAAGCATCAAACACCATTTTCTCATCCAGCTGATAAAGGATTAATTCAAATATCTGTATGTACCAGAAGTTTTAAATCATTTTCCTTAGACGGAAAAAAAACCCATCATTCCTTACACAAAACCAGATTTTAAGAAGGCACAAAAAACACACACTGAGGCTAATACTTGTTAATAATCTACAGTGTTGCTCTTCTCTGAGCAGTGAGACACAGAAAGCAGCAGAGAGTGGATGAACAAGGGGCAAAGACTTCTGAGCGAAGCAGAGGGACAGAGGGTGCACAGAGGGCCCTGCTCCCCTCTGCGCTGCAGCCCTCTGCTGTGGCATCTCCTTCCCTCTCTGCAGCAAGTGCCTGTTTCTCTGAATTGCCTACACTTCGGTTAGACATTTTTCTATCCCACTGATGCTATAGGATAACTACCCACTTTACCTGCAATGACTTTCATGTACGCTCCCCCATCTCACATGAGGGAGTGGCAGGACATGTGGTCACCCCTGTGCTCCTCTGGGCAGAAGATGCTGTGATACTGGGAGAAGAGCTATGACACAGGAGTCTTTGAGACCGTGTGCTGTAACTTCACATGCTTTTCCCACAGACCTGTGTGTTTTGCAGGTCTTCATGATATTTTGTTTATCTCCTTCTTGTTCCCTCAAATCTCTCATGAGGGAAGCGTACTTTGAAAACGTCTCAAGCTGAACAGCTCAGTCTTCCTTGGATATGCTTTCCTTGCTGAAAGTATATTGAGTTTATTGCCAAAAAAACAGAATGTGATGTTAGCATAAGGAAAGCAATAGAAATCCATAAATCTCTTTTTCTCTGATTTACTGTAGGACTCCTACTGTGAACCTAAAGAGCTACAGCTATGGCATAAACATAAGTAGATTTGAAATTACAGTTACAGTCAAGTCAAATTTAATTTATCCTAAATTGTGAATTAAATAGTTTACTGGGAAAATAATTTTGGATTGAATTTCCCTTTATTTCCTATCCAGATACACACAGACCTTAGCACTATTGAAACAAGGGGGATTCTTTGGAGAAAAAATACTATGTAGTTTTCAATATTAATACACAAAATAATGTTGTGATTCAAATTATCTTAGCCATGAAAATCAGTTTTTCATCAGCTGTGGAAGAAATAACAGTGAATGAAAGGCATCCAATCTCATATTTCCCTGAAGATGAAGAACACAGAGAGACAGGTGAGGCTTAGTATGCCTGCCAACATTGCCTGCATTCAATTCTGCATGATATTCCTATTCACTGAGTTTGATTACCGAAACGTTGCTGTCCTGAGCCTGTTCCAATTTCAATGTATGTAATCGGATGTGAAATATGATGGGAGTAATTTCAGAACATGCGTGTATTCATTATGATGCACTGATACTAGAGGTCATCCATTTTCATGCCACTTAAACTTGAGGCTTTTATCACTGTGTAGCTAGTCTAGGTCAGTACTGCAGAGCATTCCTAGTGAACAAGAGGATCATTGCTAAAATGGGGTATGAAGTAATAGCATGTAAGCTGCTGATCCTCTAACAGGAGAGACTGAAAGGCACTCCTTTTCTCAGCTAGAAGTGTTAAAAGAAGCGCTGTGCAAGGGCCTGAAGGCCAAGTCATATATTTTAGGAAAAGTCTCCCTGGTTCATCCTTTTCTGTTGACTGAAGGAAGTTCTTTCTGATAGGGTATTAATATTAATATGTACCCTTCAGCTGTTTCTGCTTTTAATTAATTAACTCAAAGAGCAGCAAAGTCCAAAATCAATCTTAATGAAAGTTTTATATTTTAACCTTTCTCCAAGAATGATCAAGGTTTTTTACCTTTACAGCTGATTTCTGTGCTCTTACCTGAAATCATCAATGCAGAGATAATGCAGATGAGCAAGCCCTACCCCTATCTACTTCAAACTGTAAAAAAAATAACTTCTGAAGCTGATTAGAACTCATCACCCTGTAGTTAGGGGAGGAGATTCCCATTCCCAGAGGAATTTCTTCCACCTAGGAGTAGAATGAGTGTACCATGGCAGTGTACCATGGTGGAGTAGGCTTCATTATGTTTTACCTTATCATAAGGTACATAAGCCAAGTACCTAGGAACAAGATAAATGAACATTTCTCTTTCTCACTTATACATATTATAATCACAATCACAATTGTGGCATATTTACAGTTTCTAACACCTTTCTACATAACATCTAATGGTATATATTTGTTTAGGAAAACCCATTGTCTTTTAAACCAAAGGAGCATTTATTTTCCTGGACTCACAGTCTTAAGTCAAGAAAATATTTTAGTGTGAAATGTTCTGTCATTTAGCAGACAATGAAATAACAAGGCAAAAATTACAAGTAGATGCTGAACAAATTTAGGATTGGAAAAAAAAGTGTTGGTTTGATTGGAAGCATGTGAATGCTTGAAATATTTTACAAAGATGTGTGTGGACTCTGTAATGTGAGCTTTTAAGCCAAAGAGAGAGTACTTTTTGAAAAACAGTGTTTCCTTTCAAACATTATTAACTTTTTTTTTTTTTTTCCCCCCTGTGAGAATTACTTGGAGCAGTTCTATGGCCTCCATTGCTCAAGAGGCCCAAGTGGTGTCTTTGGGCCAAAATCTTCCAAACCTACAAATACAACCAGAAGACCTCTAAGAGTACCTAGTTATCTGTGAGTCATTACTCAACAATGAACTTTCCTGTTCCTGCCAAACCCTTGCTGCCAGCTTTTACTTCATCACTTACACAAACATACACACATGCATTAAAAACTCTACATAGCATGTTGATACACCACATGCTCTATACCTTGATTTTATGAGGTTCCTTCAGTATCAGCTTTACACATGATGCTAAATGGAGATATTGAGAGAAACTGAAAATCTTTTCTTAATTTTTGTTCTTAGTTGACTATGCAGTTTTGGTGTGAAGTTTGAGTCATAATCAGTTTCTCTGTGCCCAGCTAGTTGCTTTTAATAACACAGAAGTTTCTGCAATGAATGTACATTTTTTATTCAAATAACTAATACAAAGTAAGGGACTTGACCCAAGTAAAGCTTTCCATACATAAGCTTCCCTTATTCTAGACACCTTAAGATTTTTCAAAGGAGTAATCTGGTACCAGTGAAGGATTAGTGAACAAATTATTATTATTATTATTTTGCTAAAGATGACAAGTTCAGCACTGAAGTTGCAGAAGCATTTATATTTACCAAATTTCTTGATTGCAAGACAGGCAAAATAAAATTCCTTAAACAGGATGCTACATCGACTATGCATCTGTTGCTGGTTTAGCATTTTGTAAACACATTAGAAAAACTTCTTTTTTTTTTTTTCCCCTTTCTTAGTTTAGACATTCTGAGAGGCAGTTAATACTGCATCTGTGCATTCTTTTATGAACCGTGAAATAAATATGCCCTGAGCAGATAGCAGATCTGTGGAAGTCTACACCAAAGGATGCTATGGATGCTAAAAATTTGTGTGGCTTCAAGAAGAAACTGGACAAATAAATGTCAGTAAATCTATTGAGAATTACCACATACTACCATACCTGACACAAGAAGATAACTAAAAGAAGATTGTTGGAGATTGGGAGAGCATGAGGGGAAAGTATCATGTAGCCTCAGCCTGTCTTTTCTCTGCCTTAGGTATTTGCTGTAAGGAACAGGACCATGGGCCAGGGTGACAAGGCCCAGTTGGACTTTCCTCATGTTCTTATGTCCAGCAGCATCACCATCTTTCAAAAATACTTAGTAAGACCCTATGGATCATTAAAGCTTGTTTCTTTCATACCTATCCCCACTTCTGTTCAGAGGTATATAATGACAGTCACTGAAGAAAGAGTTCAGTTGTAATATTTTCTTACTGTACTTGCCTTTGAAATATACGAAAGGAGGCACTTCACACTTTTCCAAGAATTGCCTTTTTTCTTTCAGATTCTCTATATCCAGAAATTCTTAGAGACAAAAGCATCTCATTCAAACTAGGGAGCCTTCTTGGAAGACCAAACGGCCTCTTGAGAGTACATTATACATTCTCCAGGGGACTAGATAAGGCCATCTCTCACCTTGCAGATAAAGCAGTCTCCACTGACAATTCTGGCTACACAAAGGTATTTTTTTATTTTATTTTATTTTTTTGTGATAAAGAAATTCAGGCACAGAAGCCAGCATTCTGACAGAATATGATAGAAATATAATATCTGGGGCCTAACCTAATTAAAAAGAGGCATATTTGGTCCTGGAATTATTCCATGTGGCTCTCCAGAGAGAAAACTAGTTTATGGGATCTGACAGTTTCAAAACCCATATGTTTTCTTCCTCATTGATATGAATGATGGTGAAAGAAAGATATTCAGATTTGATAACAGCCCTTTGATATGTGCTGATAAATATAATGCAGAATGACCTAGACAGATGCATGCTCCTTCTTTCTCAGTGGTGATGAAAACACAGTCTTACTACACAGCACAACATTTTGCCCTACCATGTGATTCTTCACTGAATTTGCAAAGTGACAGGATGGCACAAAGAAAATAATTCATGAACTTGCACATGTTACTACATGTGTCTAAAAGTTTAAAAAAAAACCAAAAAGAGGTTAAGAGGCAGGGTCAGGGTTAGACTACCACTGCACTGCAATGTATTTTGTCATGAAAAGGTGATTTCTTAAAACATCAACATTTTGCTATCAACTAGAATCTTATCTTGATCAGGCTACTAAAGGAAAGTTCAAACTAATTCCCTCCCATAGCTATCTCCCAGTATTGAACTTGTCTGGACTAAGAAAATGGAAAAAAAAAAAAAAAAAAGGTAGTGTCAAAGTTCTGATTTGGTGAAATGAGCAATGGCCTCTATTGTGGTAAAAGAGCACTATATTGTCTTTGCATAGATCCTTCAGCACTGAAAAGGCTAAAGGAAATTTACTTATATTGGCAATGGAGGCATCCTAAGTCTCTTTGCTATTTACAGAAGATTCCTAATACAGACAATTCTAATCACGTTTACATGAGGAATACTTACCTAGAGCTATTCCCTGTCTCTTTGAACAAATATTTACACCTGTAAGTAGCTTACATGTGTGAACAGTCTCATATGTGATTTCAGTGGGGTTACTGACATGCTTGCCAAATTAGAGCAAGTTTTTTGTAGGCTGTGAAAATTCTGTACCTTTTCTACCTATTTCTCAATTTGCTAAAACTCTTCCTATACACTCTAACATCTAAGCAAGCTCCAAAATTATCCAATATAGCCATACAGACATACATTTATATCCAGTAAAGCAAGATAGAAGATTTAAATTGAGTGTATTTAGTTTAGAAAACCTGTTTTTGCATTTTTCCTATTGTGTATCTGATTGCTTATTATTATAAAGGTCAGCACTAAACCAATAATCAAATATATAATTGAATGGTATTTATTATATGAAAGAAAATGCTTATTTTTTCATGATGTCACATACTTAGAACAAGAAGACAATTTGTAGTGACTGCATTGCCATTCCAAGCAATGCTGTTCTCTGCCTCTGCACATTCCTGAATCTGCCAGCTATGAGATGGATTTTTGAAGAGAAGATAAAACAGGCACTGCTATTCCACAACAAATTCAAACAAGACATGCATTACTAAAATATCCGAAAAGCATCCATGGAATATACTGCTAAAGATGTTGAGTCAAATATATTCAACAAATTATTTCAGTTTTCATAGAGCAACTTGAGGTTTGCCTGCCAAGTGTACAGGATGCACTTTCGCATGCAGAATAAAGATTCTTAAAAAAATAATAATAATAATAAAAAAAAAGCTATTGTGTTGTATTCACATGCATATAGAATTTAGGAGTGTCGCATCATTAAGTTCAATGTAATTTTAGTTTCTCTTTCTTTAACTGATGTTGCCAAATACTATATCTGATTTTCTTTCATTTACAGCAAAAACTGGATATGTACTGACATTTTAATGCCAGACTACACACCTTATGGCCTTGGCAGCTTCATTGGCTCTTTGAAGAATAAAAGGAAGGAATCCAAACCTCCCCCTGTAAAAGGAAGGAATCCAAACCTCCCTCTGCTGGGCCAGGGTAAAGCAACTACCTGGTTATTTTAGCTGAATCTTCAGATTTGGCTAGATATTAAACTAGACACAGTAAGGCCCTACTTGTTACTGAAAACTAATCATAATACCTGGATGAGTTAAATAGACTTAGGTTACCCTTAATTCTCATACACTAATCCATACTGTTAGTATGAAACTGTGTAAGCCTGTCAACGTTTTGCTTTGCTCGTTGATGATAAATCTTTGCTAAATTGTCCCTGTCTGTGCAATTGTACTGAAATAACCTGAACGAGGAACACATGAGGCCTGAATTAGATCAAGTTATTATCTAGGGAATCATAGAAGAATAGGTTTGGATAAAGCCTCAGGAGGTTATTCAGCTTGTCTCTTCATCTTGAGGTAGAATCAACTATGTGTATACCATTTCTGTCCTCAGTTATCTCTGATTCTTAAATGTTCTTAAAGCTCTGCAGTTGTCACACTCCTCCCTATCACTAAAGTATTCAGAGAATAATTTCTTTTAATTTGAAAGACTTCTAATAATGTCTTATTTTGTACTCACATATTTTGGTGGGGTTCTTTTTCCCCAAGATTTCACCTTCCAAAGATAAAACATTGCAGAACAAAAGCTTTAGAAAATGTAGGATAAGACAGTTATTGCTTGAGACTAACTCCAACTGGTTTCAGTGACTGTTTGCTATTATAGCAGGGTACCGTGAGCAATAATTCTGTATTCTTCTCATACACTGCCTCCATGATTTTGTATGCCTTGATCAAATCCTCACCCTCCAAACTGATGAAACCCAGCATTTTAGCTCTTCTTAATAGGTGAGTACTTCATCCCTTCAGCCATTTATCTACTTTTCTCTGTGCATTCACTGTTACAGCCCTCTTAAAACACAGGCACAGGAACACCACACAGTACTCAAGATGTAGAAGATGCCTTCTTTCTTGCTCTCTATAGTCTTCCTAACGCTGTCCAACATTTAGTTGGCTATTTTGGCTGACATTGAACATTCAGATGGTCGTTTTGGAGAGCTGTCAGTAAGGACTCCAAGTTGTTCTTCCTACAACTGTAACTGTAGATAAGAAAAGATTCATCGTGTAAACAATGTCTTTTCAGGGATGTGTTATGCCTTTGGCCTCTCAGACAAGGTCAGGGTGGTACTAAAGAACAGTAGTTGTTTGTACCAATTCAATTTTTTGTATATTCCAAACTGGTTTTGTAGAAAGGAGAGTTCTAGACCGCAAAAGTGACTGAAAGAAATGGGTGCCTTTTTAAATAGAAGAATATAAGAACATAGTATTAAAAATAAAAGCTTCTAAAGTTAGTTTTGTGCTCCTAAGAAAACAAATCTCATAACAGTGACCACTGAAGCTCAAGAAGGAAATTAAAATGTCATGTTTTGTTCAGTCAGCTTCTTTGCTTTGAGATTCTATTTCACATATAAATGATGATTCAATACTATTGCTAATGCTCACGACAAGAGCCTATATTTTATTTCTTAAGAACTTTATGTGTTATTTTTTTTAAGAAGAATTCAGAGTCTCAACTATGTCTTGTCTTTGAAATAGGAAGAAGACCAGGAAATCTAGCATTACTTGGCATACTTGGAGAAGTACCTTGTATGAGGTAGGTGTGGATAGCTCATCTGTTAGCCAATGAATCATATTCCTTGTTTCTGATTCTGAAGATGGTTATTGTGCCAAGATATATCATATAAATGAAGGTGTTTATAAGAAGAAAAGTTCACACTGTAATGTATTTTACTCAGTGACTGGGTGGCAATGGAAGGGAAAGAGCATGGGATGACAGTAGTCCTGGAACTATTTCCATGGCACAGAAGAGATATATTGTTATTCAGGATGTGTAAAAGTAGGTGGTGAAATAAACAATATTCGGAGAGTATGAGTATTCTCAGAGGATAACTTTGTGAAAGTTTAATGCCTCTAGAAGTCTGATATGTGGTCTCTAATGGATATTGAAAGTGGTTTGTCTCCCTCAGCGCTGATGGTCTAAATATTTTCATTCTCGTTGGCAGGGAAATTTGGGATAGTGGAGAGTAGGAATCCTGGCAAATGCACAGCATGTTTACATATTGAAAACAGCATCTAGGGAAATTTTCAAAGCTCTTTCACCTAAAAGTAATAACTGTTAGTCTGTCATTGGTATCTGACTATAATTCTTCAGAGGTTATGCCACAGGACTCCTTTTAAAACTCTGCATTTGCCACTGGTTCTTTAAATCACAGTCACGTGATACAGTATGTAAGAGTTTTATGATAGTATTAGTTTTATTGAGCTAATTTAATAAAATGCTACATGCCAGAAGCACTAATATACAGAAACATCCTTTTCAGATTTGCTGCCTTGAATAACCTTTGCTACAAAATCTAAAATGCACACTGCATTAAAGTGAGCTAATTATTGCATCTGCATAAGTACATAATCCACCATGGTACATTTTTGTTGACACAAATCAGTGCCATTTTGCCCAAGACAACTGCTAATGGTGACTCATAGTAAATTGCAATTAGAAGGCTTTGGTATGTCATGACTTTTGCAGTATGTCTGATCCATGAACGCAAGAAAGGAGTACTGAACCATATACTCTACAGCACTCCATTTCTTTTCGTAGTCAGGCAAGCCACTAAGTTTATCTAGCAGAACTTTGCATGTGTAAGGAAAATTGTGTTCCATTTAACATTTTTGTACATCTATACTGAGCTACTAGCCACTAATACTGGAAGGGAGTTTTGTTAAAAGCAGGTACACCACCTGATAAAAACATGTGTCTGGTCTCAAAAGGAGCACACCAAATGAAAAGGTTCAAGAATAAATTCCAAAAAAGATGGCACACTTTCAAATCCAAGAACATAGCCCAGCTAGTGAGGTTCAGACTAGGTACAAAATTAATATTTCACAATAAATAATTTGAAGAACTTACTGACAATGTTGCGGCATTCTTTTTCAGTCTTTACTTAGAGCTGGATAACTTTTCCAAAGTAACACAAGGCTCAACCAGAAATCAGGAATGGGTAAAGAATTATTATTCTACCACTGAATGTGTAATGATGGTCCCACTTTCATATGTCTTATCAGAATGGGGGGTGGGGGATGACGTCGGGTGTTGGAAGAAAAAAAGAAAAAAAAAAGTTGATCTACATTTAAATATAGTTTTGAGGGTTCAGTTTTGTAAACTCAACTTCTTAAATATTATCTACAATTAAAGTTTTTAAAGAAATAGATCTTAATAAAAGAATCAAGTAGTGAAATAATAAATATCCATTAAACAAGCATTTTCAACAATAATATTGCCTGTATTCTCCTAAGTTTTCTAACACCTCACCTTAAGATTACCCTGGGATATACCCTGGGATATATATAGATATAGCTGGAAGAGTCTCATTCTGAACTTCAGTTCCATGCTAGCATAATTCCATTACTTCCAACAGCCACTCTCAAAATGTAACAGTAGAAATGAGCATACTACTAAATTACTAGTATGATGGTAATATTTTTTTACCATCTTATCAATCTGCTATTTATTTAAAATATTACTTCACAAAGGGAAGAACTCATCTAGTGTTCAATTAGTTGACTAGCCAGTCACTTAACTAATACCTATTCAGGAAAGAAAAAAAAAAACAATAAAAGATTATATGAATACCTGTCAAAGGACTCCATTAGTAAGATGCAGGCACATTCTTTATTGTCTAAATTCTAAATTTTCAGTAATCAGTTAGGACATACAGACTTTGAGCTTGAAGCATTATTTTTCTTCTAAGTACACTAGATGCAAAGGGCCAGATTTACTTTTGATGTGAAGCTGTAGTTTGCAGGTTGGTGAAAAGATGTTTTACTTGAGGATAAGCTTTGGGGCAGAAAAGCTGTGCTTTATATTTTTACGCTTTATAAAACATTTAGGTATATAGACTTTATGTTGTATATTGGAAATAAATTTTGTTCAGATGACTACTACTGCTGCATTTAGAAACTCCTGGATCAGCACACAAGTGGAATCAAACCACTGCTGAACAGGTACTGACTTCTCAGAAGGAAAAACAACAGCTGATTTCAGCCTGAGAGCTTTTAACAGCTGCTTTCTAGCTGGGTCCAGAGGTCATCATCATGAATGCCCCTAATTCTCTACCATAATTAATAGTGGAAATGCGGTTAACATCAGATTCTTGAGCTGTCTTTCAGCTGTGATTTTTTTCCCCTGCTCTAACAGTATCAGTGTGCTTAAACAGTCAGCATGTTTTTCTGTGACTGAAGGTAAGTAAGCCTTGTTACCCTGAGAATCTGAACTGGTGGCGTAGAAGTTGTCTAATGTAGGATAGAGGTTGAATGGCTGAAACAGGAAGACAGTGAAGCCTCTATCAACAGGGAAGTAGAGCTTAGTTGGCACAATCCCTCTTTTAATCCGCTGTAGACTGTGAATACCATTTCAGTTCAAGCAAGTTTGAATCATCCTCAGACAGCAACTACCTGTCTCCCTTGACTTTTTGCAGCGTTCAGACTCATATTTTTGGATGCTTTGCCTTGCACCTGAGCTATCTAACTAAAGGGAAGATACAGTCACTCAGTGTGTCCAAGGAGCACACAGCTTAGTGCCAGGACTCAGACCAACAGTTAGCTATGAAGGCTGTCAGGTTGACATTGCAGTGATAGCAATCATTGTTCTTTTCAGATCTCACTTTCCCCAAAAAACCAAGGCAGGAGGTTGAAATTTTGCATCTACCGCACTTTGGCTGCAAAAGATCATTCAAGTGGGATTTACAAAGTTATAGGGGCTTGGAATAAGAGGAATTATTTGGTTTTTTTTTTCTAAGTAATGCTTCTCAAACTTGAGAAACAGTGTATGTTTCTAATCAGAAGCTGTGGAGAGGAGGTACGGAGATAAAAGATTTATCTGGCATTTTCTTATGAAAGACAAAAAATATCACAGTTTTCCTGATCCTTTGCAGAAGACTAAATTAATGTTAAGAGAAACTGCTAACAATGCACACACTGTACTTCTCTCAGACACACAGCAATAAAACCAGCAGGGAGTGGGGCTTTAAAAAATATTGTTCTTTTGCAAGACAGTTGGAGTGCAATGGAATTTAAGAGAAAATTCTTTACACACGTAAATATACCGCCATATGTACATGCTGTTAAAAGAGGCATGTTTTATTTTGCATCAAGTGTACCCTTTACATTTCTCAAAATAAAAGACCTTCATTGCCAAACTTTGGGCTTTAATCTGGCATGTTGTTGACTCACATCCCCTAATGTTTCAACACATATATTACTTAGACAGAAATGTTCTTCTGGCTGTTTGAGATTAAGGATTTGGATTTGGGAGGAAGGGTTTTCAACACCAAGCTGAAGAAGCCCAAGCTACTTTGTTGGTAGCGTATTAGTGGTGCATATGCTGTTTCTAACTGTACAGAGATTCTTGTTTGTTACTAGGTTTGTTAGAAAGAGGCTTCCAGAATCAATCAGCTGTCAGTTCAGGAGTTTTTGGTTTTGGGGTTTTGGGGGCAGGGAGGTGTGTTTGTTTTTTGCTGTTTTGTTGGAGTTTTTGTTATTGTTTCATTGGGTTTCTGGTTTTTGGATGGTTGGTTTTGTTTGTTAGGGGTTTTGGTGGGTTTTTTTGTGGGTTTTTGTTGTTGTTTTTTTTTTTTTTAATTACAGCTTATTTTTTGGTATTTTGAATTCCTGGACTATCAATGATGGAATGTTTCAAGTTGTTTAGTTTTACAGTTGTGCATATTTATATATTACCTTTTTAATCCATTTTCTTGATGTTGAATAATATCTCCTGATTGCTGTATGAAAGCATTTCCTGAGAAATTCAATTACTGCTTCCTTTTTCTCATACCATTATTGTATTCTGTCTCCAGTTTGCCAGCTACAGTGGTTTCAGTGGCAGGAAGCTCAGATAAACACTC
Source organism: Falco rusticolus (assembly GCF_015220075.1). Lineage (NCBI taxonomy): Eukaryota > Metazoa > Chordata > Aves > Falconiformes > Falconidae > Falco > Falco rusticolus. Next base: position 53,034,323 of record NC_051189.1, read on the forward strand.
AGTGTCATTTGTTTTGCCAACACATATACCAGTTCTGGAACAGATCGTCACAACTGGAAATCTCTTCTTTCAGAAATCTCAGCCCACGCAGTAACATCCAGAGAGAAACTCTGCCTCCAGAGTGGAATCTAATCACAGACCAAGCCAGAGAACAGATTCTCCTGCTGCTCACACAGCTATTTTTAAATGCAGAAGCTTATGTGACAAAAAAAAGCTACAAAACAACATATTTTTTGAAGTCTGATCACATGCTAAGGAAAATCACTTGGAGGAATATGTAGAAGAGCCTTGCTGCTGCTTGTTATTGTACTGTGAGCACTGAATTTTGTTGCAAGGATTATGTACTGTAAGAAATGTCAAACTGTGAAAATGCCTAGGAAGCAAAAGAGAAAACACTCATGTAGTATAAGGGACATTCCAATGATGACAATAATGTTGCCTCTATTTCCCAGGCTGGTGATACCATATTTGCATTTTGCAGACCTTTTTTGGTGTTCTTTTGGTCTCTCATAGAGTCTCTGTGACAGCCTTTTGTGTGTAATATAGTTGGTTTGAGGTTTCCAGATTTTGATCAGCCTATGACACTGTGATCTATTATTTTGCCTTTTAGCACTAACAGAAATTAAGGGCCACTGGAGTACCAACCATAACTGTAATGAACCTCCCTTTTCCTCTTCATTCTTCATAGACATGAAGTTAGATATACAATACCTATAATTACTGCATATGGGTGTATGACGTCATCCTCATCTTTCCACTGAGGTTAAGGGACTTCCACTAGAAGTGGAATCTTCTGTCAAGTAAAGGCCTGCTGCATTCATGTTTAAAATTTAAAATTCCAAATAATCTCTTGTATGTTACTACCAGTGTCCAAGTTTGCAGTTTCTTTTCATCTTTTCATCAGGAATCTTCTCCTGAGCGACTGATTATGGAGGATATACCACCTGCCTGGTTGTTACATTTTAAAGAGCAGACAAATATGAAGAAACCTCAGTTACATAGATAAACATGCATACTTTATGTACACACAGATATATATGTGAGGATATGCATATGTATATGGTTATTTGGATTTCCTAATATGAACTCTCATCTGTTTGCTCAACTATATAATTGATAATGCAAAATTAATTTGAGCCTTCTGGGTTATACAGATAATGATTCAATTTTGCCATCAAAAATCTTGGGACAGAAGGTATTTTCATATTTCTTAAATGGTTATGCCTTAGCTGAAGTAATTTTATTAAAAGTCATTTAAGTAAAACCCCAGAATGTGAGCTTTATCATTTAGAGACTTATTTAAAATTAGTTAATAACATTTCAATCGAAAGGAGAAACAGCCACCTGGGTGCTTGAAAATTCTTTTTATTCAAGAGAGGATTTTCACTCCTGGAGGGTAAATTCTAGACGATACTCTGAAAACCTGTAAAACAAAAGAGAATTCTGGTACTGATGCATTTCCTACATCTTGTAACACTTTTAAAAATTGCATATAACAAGAAAGGAAGATATTTTTGATAAGGGCATTCAAATCCTCCAAGGAAAAATCTTTTTGTTTTCTAATAATTTATATTTTCCATTTTATATTCTCTGGTCATGACTTTTTAACTTTATTGCAGTCTCTAACTTCATGTCTATGAAGAATGGAAACATTCTGAAGTGAACAAAACCCAAAATTCACAGAAACAGGCATAAATATTTGCAAGACTATTTTTTTCATCAAATTTCATTTAGTTTCTCAGAAATGTAATAGCATATCTGAATGTCAAACTTATGATAGAAGATTGACACCATCTCAAATTGAAATTCAAATAATAACACATAGTTTGCACATTTTTTTTAAAAAGAGAAACACACATTAACCAAATTAAAAAAACATGAAATCCATTGCCTTGATGAAGGACACTATTTTAGAACACAATAATTACCCTGATAAAAAATATTTTATGCAAAAATGTGATCAGAAAATGAAGATTATCAGTAGTAGTAGCAGTAGTTTTAACTGATAACTTGATCAGCCAACAGTTACAACAACAACAACAAAAAAAAGGTGACAAAGTAATAAGTAGACTTGCACTAAGATATGCAAGTGAAGCACTAGATGATTCCTTTATGGAACTTTCTTTAAGATTTCTAAGCAGTGGATAAAAATGGTGACAGCCAAGTCTCACTTGTGGATGACTTGAGTCAGTAACAGTTCTCTAAAGGCTCTTCTGTTCTCTTCTTACAGACAACTGGGCTGATGCAGACTCAGGAACGCCATCAGGCAAACAGCTGTCTGTCAACTGTTAAACACTGAAGGTGAATTTCAGTACACCAGCTCCTGTCTCACACTCCCTATCTGCCAGGTTCTTGCCTCACTCCTTTGCTGCACTGCACAGAGGTACTGCTTGCTCTGTCACTCTGTGTGCCAGGCATCCTGTGCCCAAGTCCATCCAACACTTAGGCTCACTTAATGGAAGAGGGATGTGGGGCTGCAGCTGGGGGTCTGCAACCCAATGGGTGAGTACAGTCTGAAGATCCCTGGAGAGAGTCAAGACAGTGTATCCCAGACCCATCATTTGACCTACCTGAGTTTCACCTCCCATCATATGGCCCAGTGCCTGGGTCTCAAAGGCTGAGAGAAGAGAAATCACCGTATCTTGAAAGTGTGTGCTGCAGGTACTTTCTCTGAGAAGTACTGAAGTGAGAGATAGGACAGCATACCCTGCTAATTTTAGAAGCAGCATGTTTAAACATTTCCATCAAGCAACCTACAGATTACCAGTTTAAGACTTTTAATTATTTTTTTTAACTGATGATGCTTCTTATTTTGTGGTGTTAGTCCCATGTTTTCCTATGCGATGTTACAATGTGATTTTCTTTGGTTTTGCTTTTCATATTGGGCCTTGGCCTGTGCAAAGTACAGAATCAGAAAATGTGTTTTTACAATCATCACAACTTGCAAAACCGGACATTTGCAAATGCCTACACTTTTGTGGGCAGGACTTGAATTCTAACTCAGTCTCATCATTGAATGTGTGTGAGATTTATTCATAGGTATTCATATATCTGGGTTGCTGTTACTTGTGTCAGTATTGTCTGTTTACAACCAAAGCTCTCTAGAAGAATGATTATATCTCTGATTCAAATCTCCTTGACTCTAACAGGTTCCACCTGAAGGGGCTACATGCTTGTAAAAGCTCTAGTACAATTGGGAGGACACCTTGTGTGCATACTTTGTAGCCTTCTGAAATCTCTAAACATTTCCAACACAGGTCTGTATTCCATTCATTTCAAAAGAGTTATTCATTTCAGTGAGTTTTATTCAAGCCTTGGAGCATCTTTTGCATGAAAAAAAACCCAAAACAACCCCCACTAGAAATCCAGATAAGATCCACATCATGAAACAGCATAATGTTTGGTCTAATGCTTAGGCTAAGAGCCAGAAAGAACCAGTTACGCAAGCTGAGAGACAATGAGGTCTCACTATTCAGCATCCCATATCTTCCACTGATTTATAGCAATAATTCTGTGATTTTGCACCCCTTGATTTTGAGTATTGCCATTAAATTTGCTCTTAAAGTTGGGCAACAATTCCTTTTAGTTTACTGCAGATTTGGCTATTGAATGCAACCCTACTTCTATGTATCCTAGATCCTGAATAAAGTATTGACTTTATAACCACACTGTTCTCTTATACACTATATCTCTATAAAATTGAGCTTCTTATCTTAGGGCTCTAAATAACTTGAGAGATACTTAACCTCCCTCAGTTCCTTGAGGGTTTGATTACCCTGTGGATCACAGGAATGATCAAGTCCAAGACAAGAAAATCTAAAAGCAGGGAAACCATACAAAGACAGCACTGTAACAATATAAATATTCTAAAAAAATAATTTTTACTCTTTGAAGTTAGATTTGAGCATTTTTTCTGTGATAAATAATAATAATAAAAAAGTAAATAAATGAAATAAATGTCTGTAAACCAAAATACCTGAAGAGCTTTACTCAGAGCTATAATTTTTGAACTCACATATTTGACAATTACTTTTAAAGGGTTCTTTACTTAAATAGAGTGTTGTGATCCTCAAAAGAATTTTTGATTAAGTACTTCCCACCTGGTTTTATTTTTTTCTGATAACTAGCAGGTTGCATTCTATCTGTAGCTCAAGTGAGCTCTTCAAATTTAGAAGTGTCAGGATTTAAATGAAGTTGGTCGTTTCTGTTTTCTTCTCTTCAACAGCACAAATAGGCATTCAATGTCAACATGTGTGGATGAAAAGATCTTCATAAGCAGTAGTGAACCCACAGCTGAGCTGAAAAAGCTTGGAGTTGCCGAGGACAGGAGTTCAGACCTATGGTCTGCAAAGTAGAGCCAGGCTCTACATACCTCTGGAGTCCTGACTTCTGATCTTCCAAGCCAGGAACCTTCTCAGAGCATAATGTGACTTCTGCCCATATCTCTTCTGCAAAGAGAAGGGGTGTGTGCACAGATGGGCTGTCATGCATGCTGCTATTAAGTGTACGTGGAGCTGGGTCTTGTCCAGGGTTGTATACTCAGTTCAGATTCTCAACCTTTGAGAGCCAGCCAAAGGCTAGAGCTGAATTGACCAGTCCCTGAATACTTGTGTTGCTTGTTCATGTCATACTTAGATGGTGCTTAAGCATGTAAGAAGGACTGCTTCGGTCATGGCATTCCACTGCAAGGGAGAATACAATACTGAATGAGAGATTACTAACATTGGACTTTGCAGCATGATGTGTGATTGTCATGAAATGCCTCATCCCTCTTCATGTGTTTTTACCTTTTAAGTTTGTTCTGTGAGATTATGATGGTCAGACTGTAAAATGTGTACTTATATATGCTATGAAGTATTTGTTTTGATCTTTTGATAATGTTGAAAAACAATGATTGCCAGTGATACCAGATCCTCATTGACTCTACATCCAGTCATAAGCTAACAGCTATTTTAGCTGCTGTTAAAAAAAGTGGTTCCACTGGTGTCTTCCAGTAATTGCCTTTCTGAAATCTCTAATAAACAGTACAATCAATGTTTCGTATAGTATCAACATGACTCTAAAAGTTTTGGGGAAAAATTGTTTTGTTCTTTCGTCTTGACAACTAGAAACATATATTTCTACCTTCTAAACAAGTCACCAGCAGTGATATTTGTGTAAATGTTTTCTAAAATTTAAATATTGAAGAAATTGCCCTTGATAGATTTTTTTTTTTTAATCACTACAGGAATAAGTGTGGTCATTAATGCACTAAGAAAAATTATAACTATTGCCCTGTGTGGGGGAAGTGTTCAAGTAACATTTATGGATACAGATAGACATACATATAAACACACATATAAATCCATATTCCTACTATATACATATATATATGTAGCATGTATATCCACACACAGGCACAATCTGGCTTTGCAAAAAACATCTGTTACTGATTGTGGTTTGACTTGCTTCCACAAGGCATTAAGTTACTTTATCATAACCATCTGTCATTTTTGCCATGTACACCAAATTAATTACAGAATTTTAAACAGCTTTTAAAACAAACCACAAACAAAATTACTATCTGGTGAGAGCAGTTTATGAATAATATGTGTATTCTTACTGTGAGGACCGTAAGCACTATTAAGATTCAGTCATTCAACTCGTCTCTGAACTTGTAGGGATATAATATTAAGTCCCATAAATGTAAAGAAGCTCATGCTGTTATAAGCAAACCCCAAATCCTTCAGAACTGCAGAACTACACACAAATCACTGTAAAGGGAAAATAAATTTAATCCTTAAACTCCATTGCTTCATGCAACAGTGGAAGATCAAACCTCTGAATGCTGCTTTGAAGACAAATTAACTTTTGGCATAAGTAGGAACAATCCTCTGAGTCAATAGAAGTATACCATTTACATTTGCTGATGTAGAGCCCTGGATTTACTTTAAACCTCCTTTTTCATCACAGGTACAGGAGGTTTGCTTTTAGAAATCTTTCCTATCTGAAATCTCTGTACATTTTATGATGGTTTTAAATCTTTTTATTATCTCCATCAATGCTATAATACTGTGAGGGAAAGAGGCATATTGGCCTTTGTGTAACACTTTCTCATTCCAGTTTTATACAGGACAAAACGGCAGCAATGTAAAAACTGTGACCCATTCTTCTAGGTGTGGATATTCTTGACTGACCTGTGTAATAAATATTAGAAATGGTCAAGCCATTTTGTCAAGAAAGAAGGCATACCGTTCTACATTAATTATTTCTGAGAGAGTACACAGTGGAAATATTTGGGTAAGTGCTTGCCAAGAGTCAGGGTTGAACAGTCTAACTCATTATACTAATTGTGTTCTTTATTCCTTTGTTTTTATTGTCTGTACCAATTACAGAGACATTAGTAGATTAGATGTCCCCAGTTGTGCCAATTATGCAACAGTACATCCTGATTTTTGATATGAATACTGTTTCAGCTGAAGAATACATCTAGTGGCTGATCCCCTTCCACTTTTCAAGACACAGCTTCTGACAGGCTATAAACATGTGGTCAGGCCACTTTATGTCTTCATTGGCTCTCTTATAAAAGCTCTCCACCTTCCCACAAATTGCTAAACAATTACTTTGCTTATCATCTTCAATGTGCATTATAATTTCATCACTTTCAATCTGAATTTTTGCTGAAGATCTTATGTTCCTTTGATCTTTAAGATAAAAGTAAAATTCTCAGTAAGTATGCCTTTACTGGCATCTTTCCAGCTTTCCTGTCTTGTTCTCTATAACCAAACAACTGCATCCCAACATTTTAAAATATAGAGCTGTCAATATTTTAAGTACTCAGTCCCATTTGCTCTTAATTATTGCACATTTACACTGAAAATTATCCATTTCTAAAGATGATATAGGCTTGTATATATTCTAATTAGGCAAACTAAATTCATTTTGACTACATAATAAAGTAAACCACCACCAACAACAAAAAAAAGATAGAGTAGGAAATAAAAGCACAGAAAAAGCTACTTTATGAGTACATTAAGAACTTTTAATTTAACACTAGAAAGTTAGGAGATGTCATAATTGAAGTTGCCTATTCAGCAAATGATTTATGATAGTCTTTAATTGCATGACCTTACAGTAGTTTTTATACAACTCTGTGAAACACATGCCGTGAATATATTACTCTGATTCATCTGCAGAAAAAGTCTGGTGCTGTTTATTCAGTGATGCAAGGATATTTTTGAAAAAAAAAATAGCCTGACCATGTAATTGAAAAATGTATCATAAATTGTACCACAAAAGTACAACCCTAATTTAAACACTTCCTTTTTTTGAATGACTTCATAACCCTGACAGCTGTCATTAACAACTTTATTCTGGTATGTACTGTCTTTATTTAGGACTCCCCTTTTCAAGACTGATATCAAATTCTGTCATATAAAGATTGATATGGATTACACGAATAGTGTGAACTCTTATAAGTGATGGCATATAACAGTGTCATTGTCTGTGTAGGACATGATCAGATTTAGCCAGAAGATGTCAGAAATATTTGCCCAATAAAGAGGAATTCCACTGGATTTTCTTGCACTGTTTTTTTATAGTACCTTTACCAGTACATAGAGGCCAAGATCTCTTACTGGCCTAGTTGGTCTAGGTCTTAACGCTTACTCAGCAGTGTCACAAGGCTGGCTTAGCTGCTCCACCTGAACCTCCTGACTGATCCACCGTGCTATCCTGTACAGTCCCATGAGCTTCATGGGCACATTCACACCCAGGACTGATACTGGCAGGGGTTTTCCTGAGCTGTCCACACTTATCTCAGGAAGCAGGTTTGTGAGGTTTACACCTCACTTTCACATTTCAGCCTTTTTAAGCACGTGACTCTGGTTTATCTGTAAGGCAGGCCAGCTTCCAATGCCATCAAAAGCTCCCTAGTGCAAGCAGCATGCCCAGACCTTCCCATTTTCTACACTGCCTCTGCTGTCATAACAGCTACAGGCTTCTACTCCACCAGTCTCTTCCACATGAGACCCACTAATGAAGATGATACACATACCCACAGCAGAGGCCAGAATATTTGCAATCCTTCTCGTAGTGGTTTGGCTTTTGTACACTGCTTTCATCTGGAGCCTGTGGTCTGACATTGCCCTTGAGCACTGCAACCACAAATGCCAAGCCTCAAATTTGCCAGGCAACACTGGTCAAACACTATATGCTGTGCTAGCCAGCATCATACTTGAATGCTATAGCTCATATGCCAGAGACCACTGAGACCCATGGCAGATACTGTACAGCCCCTGCTGGTACCTGTCCAAGCCCAGACTTTGCTGGTAGATATTGAACAACCCAGATGTGCTAACTTTTAACAATCAACAGCCCACACTGTCAATGGGTATGACCTCTCCCTCACCAGAAATACAAGTAGAGAATGTTCTGATGAAAAGCACAAAGAAAACTCCTTCCAGACTTAGCGGGCACTGCTGCCAAACCCCCAATCCTATGCTAACAATGCTAATACTAGCAAACCTGTGCTAACAGTGCTGCTAATACAGAGTTAGGCAGAGTCCTGAGGTGGCATCCAGGAGTGCCTCATACAGATAGATAGGTCCTGGGAGGGCTCATAATGAGATATCACAATGGTTTGCATGCCAGTAGCACAGCTGAGAATACTCCATATGTGATGAGGCGGGAGTGCAGAAGGGCACACCAGAGCAGTCCTGCTGCAACAAGGTGGTTTAGGAGAAGCCCAACACCTTCACCGTTGCAGGGCTTGCAGGAGAGCATACACATGGACCCTGTGTTTGCCTATCCATATATCATCTCCCTGTTGCCCTCCTCCTGCCCTCTTCAGCCAGGCTGTCCCACAGTGGTGGCACGCGTGTAGCTGGGTGAACACTGAGCACTGTAAAAGGCTCAGGCAGGTTCAGGAAGGCTGCAGTTTCCACAGATTTTAGCACATAAAAGGCAGCCAAAATATAAACTAAACATTTTCTGAAATGCAAAACTCTCCTGTCTATTACCGATGAAAGAGACTCTAGCCTGAAAGAGGGCACCTCCAAGGAAGTTGAAAACCTGACTGATTCCATCTCTCTCTGTTGTGCAAGACTGAAAAGACCCTTCTTTTTTTCTGATATTGATATAACCACCATGTTGGTTGCTGTTACTGAAGAAATATTTGCATTTTTAAATGAGAGATAAGTAGTGAAGATCTCCACCTAGACCTGACTTTTATTTTTCATGTTCTATTTATTTATAGTTCTGCTGAGAAATATACTGCATAATGACTTTACATTTTGTTCTTAGAGAAATATATTACAAAGCTGCAAACTGACATTTGTACAATTTTATACCACATGGCACATACAGAATAGGCTAGGGAAATTAGTCTCAGATTTATAAACAAAACTTCTTACACAAGTGACTCATTTTAGTTGAATGTGGATGGCCCTTAATGGGAACACATATGTTTATGCTAAATAACCTGTAATACCAACTGAGGTGGCACAATTCTCTCCGCCATTAGGAAGATTGATTTTGCCTTGGAGTGCCTCTACTCAACAGAAGTACCCTTCAGGTAAGTTGAAAAAGTTATCAGGCGTGTAGTGTAAATGAACAGTGGAGATTCAGGAGATGGAAGAAAACTGTAGTGTGCCACTGAAAAGCATTTTCTGTTCCCTAAGATACTAAACATTCATCCATTAAAAATATAAAAATATACTATGTAACTGTGATAACTAAATGTTTCTTATAAATTGCCTAACAATTAAGGCATGGAAGAACAAATCTAAAGTTGGGAAAAAAGAAAACCAAACCCTAGAAATACTGAAATTCAACCTTTCATATCATAAAGAATAGAAAGTATTTCATGAGAGACATAGGCAACCATAGGACAAAATTAATTCTGCTAAATTGCCGGCAATACTCCACTGTAAATCTGCTCTGAGATCAGATTAAGTTTAGGTTACGTATAGGGTAGCCGTCAATATGAAGAGCTTCAGAGATCATTTTTGTTTAATAAAATGCCTAAATGATTATGTCAAATGTGACAACACAATTTTTTTTGAGTTGTGTTCAAACACTCTAGTCTACTTACAAACAAGGCACCTAAAAATTATGCAAGGCCAAAAATGCTAATGAAACCCAAGGAAGGGAGGGCAGAAAGAAAAAGGAAGAAGTAATATTGTACTATATTGTTTTGACTTTTATATATTTAAAGTTATTGGATTCTAGTTTTTGTAACCAGTTCCTCAGATTTATAGCTCCTGTGTCCAATAGTGTCTCTCTGAGAGCTTTTGTGAATTCAAAGAAGGATGAAGTGTAGATACCCAGAGGGACTGGATATATATTTATATATACAGATAAAACACATCTTTGCTATATAAATGTATTCCACAGGGCTGAATTATGCATTTCAATATGGAGCTATCAGCACTTTGATACAGTAAACTCTAAGGATATCTCTGTTAAGAGATATGGCTGAAGTTTTATTTATTTATTTATTTATTTAAATAATCTTACCCTGTAATATATGCATAAATTAAAATGTTACTTTTATTGCCCTACCCTGTTCAATTTAGGTCCATAAGCTGTTGAGGAAGGAGAGTGGAGGAGCACTTTAAAAGGCAACAACAATGCTCAGGCACTAGGTTGTACAGACCAAACAAGGTGTCATCTACTCCTTCAGAAAAAAGTCTACTCTTTTTGTCTATCCTTTTTGGAGGTAACACCAGATTAAGTTTTTTCCTTCTGTTCTAAATTTTTGGAATTGTTTTAACTTATGCCAAAACTAAATGGTAGCACAATAAAACGCTGCGTAGGTCTGTCACATTCTAAGAGAGGAATTCACTGCTGTGGAGGCATTTTTTGTTGTTCGTTTGTTTTCTTGAGACGTAAACACCATATATTTGTCTCATTGCAAAAAAAATATAAACAAAACAAACAAAAAACCCCAACAAAACCCCCCAACCTCCCTTTTTTTTCCAAGTATTCTCATAGAATGAAAAGGATTGGTGGGGGTGGGATAGTGGGGTGGTAAAGAATGGGAAACCTGATGTAATTACACAATTGTTCAACATAAATAAAAATCTACTGTACCAGGCCAGTTAAGTCAAAACTCTATTAAGTGTTTTAGATGGACCGTAAAGTCTATCCTTTATCAGCCAGATCTCAAAACTGAGTCTAAGTCATGACAGTCTCCATAATCCATTTGTCATATATCAAAGAGGATGACTATTAGTTCAAATATAGGCACTGAAACCATTTACTGTTTTGAAATGGGAAGGGTAGGAGAAGAACGGCCTTCTAAGCAACCAGGAAGCAAAGCATATCAGACGGTGAAGCTCTTTGAAATAATAATTGCAATAATAATAAACAACTTCATAATGTGTCAATGTGGTCTTTGAATGGTGGTGTAATATATTCCTTGTGCTACTGCTGGAAAATGTTGACTGCTAGTCATCATATTCACGGGCACGTCCATTTAGGACACAGATACAGGACAAAGGCACAGCTCCTAAGTCAGGAATGAGGATCATCTATATAGTGTAAAAAAATAACCATAACAGAATGAAAGTTGCTTTATTTAAATCTTGTTTATTTGTATTAAAGGGGAACAACCTTTTCCAGACATGGAGGTTTTCACACTGTACTGCTGATTTATGCATTTATTTATTTATTTAAATCAAGGTGTGCCTTTAGACCTAAAACATACCTGCATCCATACTGTCTGCAAGTTTCATATGCAAAGAAGTTTTTTAATTTCTAAAAGGGAAAAGTAGTCAGGAAATTATCAATAATTTGCTGTGCAGCATTTCTGCTCTCCTCTGCACCTCTTCGCTGAAGCACACACCAGAGCTCTGCCCTTTTGGAACTATTCAAAGAACTGTTTACAGAACTGAATCTGTATGTAGCCAGAGTCAGTCATATAAGTAGCTGCCTGACATCTTCAATGAGTGAGTACCATACAACAAATTCCTTATTTCTCATGGAGACTTTGCCTCTCATCTGCTAAGGTGATTACTTACATTTTTACAGAGAACGAGATCTGTGCGTAGGAGTATGATCCTTTCACATGCAAGCTTCATCTGCATTTCTTTATTCCAAATACAAACAAGTTTTCAGAACCCAGCAAGGCATTGCATTAGAGACTTCTGAGAAAGCTGGTATGTCTATACAGTGAACTGGTGGGCTGAATATACATATTTTCCAAAACAGCACAGCAGGATCAACACAGTGCTACATCCCAGCTAAACAGACTGCCTGTTATCAGGTCTTATTAGCTCTGAGTAATCACAGGCATCTATGCATTTATACACCTTCCAGCTCTGGAGTTTAAACATCTTCTACTATCTTGAGGACCTCTGCACTATAACCTGCTGTGGAGAGTAAATGCACCTATCTCTGAGGTACAGCCACAGAGCTCTCATACAGAGCCTGCAGAGCTCAAAAGGCAGAAGCACCTCAACCCTTCCAAGCTTATTTCCCCTGCTAACAAAGAGCAATTTAAAGAGCTCCATGATTAGCAAGCTCCAAAGACTCAGGGTAGCAAGTTACTGGTCCTCAAGTTACCTGCAAAACAGCCAGTGTTTGGCAGCACATATTAGAAGTGCTACCAATATTGAGATCTACACATCAGATGGTAATCTGCTAGACTATTACAACATTCTCTCCCTGGGAGACATCATTTATCCATACACTGAGAAAATGTTTGATAAAAATGTGCAGATATCTACTGTAAATAGCTCTACGCTGATTGTGTCTAGAAGAAATTCTACCTTTAATAATTATCCTGTATATAAATGTTAGCTCTAAAGCTCTACTTAGCATCAAAGAAGACCTTGAGTCCTCCCACAGTTTTTCTTCTACATCCATAAAGTATGTATCTAATATAAAATGCATTAGAAAAGTCATATCTCCTGACTCTATATGGCTGACTTTTACTAATAAGTTAAAACTTTTTTACCCTTAGCTCTTTTGGTTTAGCTTGTGGAAGATAACACGATGTTCTTACCGTTATCATTGCCTAGTGTGAAAAAATTATTCTGCAATTTCAGAGGCAGCTATTGAACATATCAATTAATGTGCACCATTTTATGTCTGTATATTTCTGGGCCCTTTCAGCTGATTTATTCAGGCTGCACTCTGCATATCTGCAGGGAAATTGTTTTTCAGCAAAGACATGCACCCTGATTCTCTAAACAACTGCAGTGCAAACAATGTGGGTTAACACACAAGGTGCATCAACACACAGTTGCCACATGCGCAAGTATTTTCAAACACAACTGTTGCATTTTCACTCCTTGTTAGAAAATTGTGTCAGATATCTGTGCCAGTATGTATTAAAGAAATATAGCACCTTTCATTCAGTTTTTTCTTCTGTATCCATGGAGTAGGACTAGACAGATACTGAAATATTCAACTTCTGTTGCTGCCTGAGCAGTTTTACAAATATATAATCCAGACACAACAACAGTGCTATTTTTCTACCTGAGAGCACTGCCTCTGAAAGATATCAGCTGCAGAAATAATAGAGAGAGAATGGGAAATGTGCTTTGCTTCAAATACCAACTTTAATTCAGCTTTCTAGAACTATTGCTTTGATACTGCATTGGGATGGCACCCGAGTGCTGAGCTCAAGTTCCCTTACTTCTCTATCAGTAGGCATTACTGTGGAAAGCTGGTATTCAGTTTTGCTCAAAACCAGTATAATGAGATTGAACTATTGGTAGGCAATATGGGCAACACAACTGCTGATGAGTAGAGGTAAAGACTGCAAACTAGATATTTCTCAAAAAAAGATAAATCTATAAGACTGCATTTACATTTCTTCCAAAACTAGAATGGAAGGAATTAATGGAGTTTCTAAAAGTTTATTCCAGAAACTTAAAACCAGTGTTCAAAGTGGCTATTCAACTGTTTTGTCAGAGGTTATAATAAAAAGACCTGCACATTATAATTAACATCTTCCATTTCATCAGAAAATATTCTAAACAGAATTAAGGTTTTGAAAGAACTTTCAGTGGTTTAAAGGAAAAAAAGATGCTGAAGCCAACTCTGGCAGTATTTTTACTTCTCTAGCTCTGTCTTGCTTGAAGCTCTTCTCATCTTCATTTACTGGCATGGCCCTTTGGGCCTCTGTGAAGCTCCACTGATTTAAGTGACAGGCACAGAAGTCCATGCTAGCAGATCCAGAGGCAAGATCAGGGCACAAGGTGGTTCATAAATAAATGTAAGAAAAGCAGGTACCGCTTGGGCCTGTGAGATTTGCAGCTACCAGTTTCTCACTTGGGAGAAAAAGGTAAGTCTTAGCTTTTAGTAATGTTGTGGTTTAACCCCAACCTGCAACCAAAAACCATGCAGCCACTTGCTCACTCCCCCCCACCTGGAGGGGTGGGGAGGAGAATCAAAAAGGAATTTAAAACTTGAGTGTTGAGATAAGAATAATTTAAACAGAATAAACAGATAACAACAAGAATAACAACAACAACAACAAAACCAATAATAATAATAACAATTAGGATGGAAAGGTGGGGAAAAAGGGTAAAATCCAAAGGAAGTGAAAAGGGAAAAAAACCCAAGTGATGCACAGTACAACTGCTCACCACCCGCTGACCAATGCCCAGCCAGTCCCGGAGCAAGGAGACCCCCCTCGCTAACTCCCCGAGTTTATTTACCAAGCATGATGTCCGATGGTATGTAATACCTCTTTGGCCGGTTCAGGTCAGTTGACGTGGTTGTGTCCCTTCCCAGTCTCTTGTGCCCCTCCAGCATTCTGGCTGGCAGGGCCCAAGAAACTGAAAAGTCCTTGACTTGGTATAAACCTCATCCAGCAACAACTAAAAACCTCAGTGTGCTATCAACTTTGCTCTCACATCAGAGCCAAAACACAGCACTGTACTAGCTACTAAGAAGAAAATTAACTCCATCCCAGCTGAAACCAGGACAAGTAAATACAGAAAGTTAATATAATCGCTCCTCTCAAAAATGTATATACACAGCACAATGATGAAAAATTACCTTAGTCAGAATGAGCTAATTATATGTCCAAGATAGGCTACACTTCAATGTGAATCCTGGACGTTGAGGCTGTGACCCTTCAGCAGCAGCAATGTGCTGGGAAGTGCACCAGCCCACCCTCATCCCCCAGGCTTCTGCTCCAGGATCCTTTGCTCAGCACCAACACAAGTGTTTATGCAGACACAGAATGGATTGGATCAATTAACTAATTTATCCTAAGTTATCCCTGAAAAAAGTGTTTGAGCTCTTTTACAGCTGGATCAATTCCCCAGTTCACCACCTAAACAGCTGGATGCAACTGTGGGTAGCAGCAAACACAGAAGGTGGCTTGATGGTGGGGAAAAAGTGCCTGGCGATAGGGTGGATATTAGCTTACACAGCCATGTCATCGAACGTGAATCTGCAACCCAGCAAAACAGAAACACAGCCTAGGAAATATACAATAGATTAAGATACTGCTGTGATAGAAAATGTGATACATCATAGATTTTATAAATTTAATTATCATAACCAACTTCTAATGTTGCAACTTTTTCTGTAAATCTTGAGGCAATTTAGGGTCAAGTTGGATTCAGTCATCAGCCATGACTACTACTGTCAGGTAGTAATGGCTATTCAGCATCTTCCATAAATTTAAACACATAAAAGAAAATTGCATTTAAATCAAGGCATCTTAGGACATGAATATTTATCTTACTATTCATATTTGCTCAATAATGTTACATATAAGCAGCGTATTTAAAAAGAAAAGCAAAAAAGGACAAAAAAATCTTCAATGAGGAAAGCTGTTTATAGTACTTAAGTAGTAATGTGATAATTACCCTGAATAACCACTCAGTTATAAGTATGGAAACATTTAATTAATTAATATATTAAATTAATCATAAAAGAGACAGATATCAAAGGCTACATTGCAGCATTTAACCAGAACTTTGCAGTATCTGTACAGTTGCACTGATTCTGGAAAAGTTTGTCAAATCATAACTAATGGCAATACAACTTCTTATCAGAGTCTTCTGATGTAGAAAGACAGTAGTGAGAGATTTGTCCCCTCACAAACACTCTTGAGATGCTTTATGTGGGTTCTGAAGGGGCATGAGACCTTGGTTTCTCCAGATTAGTTAAGCACATATGAAACATTTTTTTTCTTTCTTTTCTCATGTTCCCAACTGCAGGAATATTGTATTCCGCAAGATTGTCAAGAAGAAAGATGTTAAGGCAAAAAGACTCTTTATCATCTATACCTCATGATGCTTCTGCAGGGAGATCAGGAGAGTGCTGTGAATAAGGTGTCTAAACTTTATTTATGTTGTTCTTACAATTTAGGTGAAACTGATTGATTTCTGCTCTCAAAAAATTTGCAAATACTCATTTACATCTTGAAATCAATGACTGTGGCTGCCCATTAGCCTCATTTGTATCTCTGCTGCTGCTTTAATTAATGATTTTGTTGGAATGAATATTCCTGGAAACTGAGAGTTTTAAGTAAACATTAGGGAAAATTATAAAATATAACCTTGTATTCATACTTGTCTGCTTATCCTGACTGCCTGATTCCAGGAGCAGTATTGATTCATACCATATGCCCTGTCTAAACTCACCAGCTAAGAGTTTCACTATCAAGACCTTACAAAGAAATGCCAAAACAGAAGCTGCAGTAAAAGATGTCACTGCTAGCTTTTTCTGGTGAAAAGTGCTAGATAAGGGTGGTATGTTGTTGTTGACTTGGTCAGTGATGTTCAAGCAGTACTTATGTGAGATTGGTTCTCTAAGGTGAGCAGGTTTCCTGAAGCTCAGCCAAAGCAAGACAGAGTCAAGAAAGCTGAGGCTGGAGAAATGGGTTCAGAGGGAGCAATATTGCTCCCATTGATTTAATAGTTAATTACCGTGCTGTAGTTACTATCAGGATCTGCCAGTACTTGCAACAGAGGCATGATTTTAGACTTCCAGCTGGCATTTGAATTGTAATACAAATGCTTCAGTCAGCTTTTTGTCTTCTGCAGTTAGTTTGCAATACAGATTCACTGTTTCACATGCTTTTATTTTCTTTGCGTTGTACAACTACACTGTATAAATTATACCATGCATTTAATATGCTTTACCATATAGTTTGTATATTATACTATAACACAACACCACACAAATCAACAGCAGAATACCAAAGTAATGTAGATATGCCAAACAGTGTCTTTGACTTTAAAACTACCCAGCACTATACCATGCCTTAGTACTAATCAAAAGGTAAAGGTTTGAAATGCAAAACAGATGTTCAGAGATTGCCAGTGATTGTCCATTCATCTTTTCATGGAATTTAAAGACGTGGTTATGACGTATAGCAAATAGCCTGAGATTAGGTTATAAGGAAAATTACTTCATTCTCCTTAAACTGTATTACCCATTGGGTCAGCAGAAATACTTTAATTTGTTTTCTTTCTTAAAAAATGAGCAGAAGGTCAGTAGCTGGAGTTTTATGGTGCAGACTGTGGAACTTTGGAACTGCCCTCCCTTCTAGACCACTGTCATTCCAATTTTGTGATTCTTTAGCAAAAAAAAAAGAAAGGGTTGAGGGTCTGTTTGATAAATTATGAAATAAGGATAATGATTTGCAAAGTTCTTATGGAACAGATCATTTTTGTATTCCTGAGATTTACATTAATTATACTTATTCCACACTGACTAATAAGTCTTCACTATTACAGTAAGTAAACAACTCAAAGGCATAAATACTAAAATTTAATTAAAAAAAAGTCTTGAGATTTGATGTATTTTTTTAAGCTGCTGAATGATTCAGAAGGCTAAATCTTTTCCTGATTCTGCTTTTGAGACTTATTTTCCATGATTTGCAGTAAGATTCATGCCCCTAATTAAGTCAGTCATATGCCAGAATAAGACATGGTCCTTTAAGTCACATAATTTCATTTCTTATCATAGCAACTTATGAATTTCAGTAAAGATGACACTGCTTGTTAAAGTCAGAAATTGTCTGTAGTAGCAGTAGTAGCAGCAACCATTGTTATGACAGCAACATTGTCAACTAGCTAATTGAATATCATTTACAGTATTACTAACAGTGAAATTTTGCAATTAGTTTCATGTTAGTGTGCCACTACACTTCAAATGCTTCTGGGCCACCAAGCTGGGGCCAGGATATGCATAGTTCGGAATCTGTCAAAAGAGTCCCTTTTCCAAAGAAGGTTAAGTGTGACTTTCATTTTATACCTATATAGCTGAAAAGGAAAGAAAAAGAGTAATAATCACATAGAAATAAATGAATTTAATTTGGTTCCCAGATCTCAGAAAAGCACTATGAGTATGTGGTCTTCATCACACTGTTCTATGATAGGCAAGAGATGAAAGAGTTATCTAATCTGCTGTGTAACACTTCTAGAACATTCCCATTTTTACACAGGCTCTTCCTGAGGGTGCTGGTTTAATAACATAATTATCTATGATTACTAGAGCTCCCGCTACACATAGAGAGCACTAATAGAATCCTAATCAGATACTATAAATCAGGGCAGCTATTTGAGGAACCTTCAGGAAGAAATGAGTTTATGCATGTGCTGATCTTGTACCTATTGGGTCCTGCAGGAGGCCAAGGGGCTTCAAAGGGACCTAAGATGATAGGGTGTGGATAGGTAGCAACCTCCGGGAAGGATCTGTGGGAGGGCCTAAAGCAACAGTCCTTCAGGGGTTAATCTCAGAGTCTGTGGCAATCAGATCACCAGAAGCCCTTTGGCACCATCAACTGCAGGTCACCTTTTTCTCCATCAGACCCTTCACCTCTACGAGGCCAGCAGTGGATGGCACTTGTTAGGGCAAGCAGACTGGCTGAAAGTACATCAGTTGCACCCCCCTGGCTGTAAATTCATGCTAGAGGTTCCAGTCCTTCACAGAAATTGTATGCAGTCCACAAAATGGTATATGCCAATGACATACATTCCAGACAGGCTTACATGAGGCAGCTGTCAAAGCTTTATCATTTTTGGTGTTGAAAGGTAGCTCTAGAATGGTAAACATAAATGGTAACAATAAGTTATGTTAAAATGTACATGTATTAGAATAAAATACATAAAGCCAAATAATTGCCTGTGGTAATAAAATCAGTTCTAAAGAGATGATTACAGGTTTGGAAAAACAGTTACAAATTCTTAGTCCAATACATAGAATGTTATTTTGGTTTTTTGGCCTACATGGAACTTCAGTGTCAGTTTTCAGGCATTTATACTTCAGTACTTGCTAAACTGGGTTGAGACATCCAACAGCCTTAGTATTGGCTACCTACAGTTCCAAATTGTTACAATGCTCTATTTTAATTATTTACTAAACAAAAAAGTAATAAAAACATGCAAATTCCCATACTTTGCTGTATGTGGATGGCAGTTATTAAAACAAAACTGCAATCTCATTACCTTCAAATGATCGTTCTTTACATAAGTACTCCCAAAAGGAAAAGTTTACAGTAAAAATCAGTCTACTTTCACAGTATTTCCTTATATATGTAACTTGAATTGCTTGAAACTCATTCCATCCATGTTCAAAAGCTATGTTCAGAGCAGCATTCAGAAAAATTAGAATGCTACATGAGAAGATGGAAACTATACATGCAGTGAAAGTAAACAACCAGTCTGTGGATACTAATATGAAATTTTCTATTGTTTAATGTACAAGCTAGAAATTACAGAAAAAATGAAGACCAAAATCTGATATTTAAAGAAGTCAGCAATATGAAAACAATGCAATTAGTACACTAAAAAATAATTTGGGATTTTTTGTTTACTTGTTTTAAGATATTTTCAAAACTGTACTTCTTGGAAATAACAAGTGTTATTGAGTTACAAACTTGTAAGCAAAAAGACTTTCATTTATTCATATTCACAAAAAATAACCTAATAAATGAAAGTTAATACCAGTTCTCCTGAGTTGCCTTAGTGTCATCTCAAATGTGGAAAGAAATCATAATTTTCTTCATCTCAGTGGATAAGAGTAACAAACAAACACATTTTTTTTTGTTTCTTCTCTTACCTGAATACTACTGGTATTGTTAATGGCATAATATGATATGGCTTGTACAAGATACTTGCCATTCTGCAGTTATTTAAGTGTGTCATTATAACTCTGAAATTAGCTGAATTAATCGTATAAATCTTAGACAATGTAACGTCATGATATGTATGTTATGTTATATGGCGATTAGCTTGGAAACAGGGCCAATGGCCATTTGCATGGTAATGAAGTGTTCTTTCATAAAGGTGTCAAAAACAATCTAAGAGGCTAATGAAATTTTATGCAAACCACCTGCTGGTCACCTTCACTTCAATTAAATGCCTTTGGGGGAAATGGGAGAACCTTTCTTATTAAATCAAATTAGAATGCAGATAAACACAGGGCAAGCAATAAGTGATGAACAGAATGCAATGTGAAGGAATAAGACCACTTATGCTGTATAGAAGATTAACTATGATTGCCCTATAACAAGAACCACATTTTCTTTTTGTTGGGGGATTCAAAAGACAGTAGAGCCACTTCTGTGTGCCTTCTGTCAGCAGCATCACTATAAAAATTCCTAAATCCAGAACAATAATTCTGGCATGCTTCTGGATCCTGCATTTCAAAGAGAATTTTTAGTTTCTGTAAACAGGCCAATGCCAGATCACAGAAAAGAGTAAATGACAGCAAAAGAAAGAATAACAGGACAAAAAAATAACAGTAATGTATTCAGAATGCAACTTTTCCCTTATAAAGGAGAGAGTTTTTTTTCGTGGATAAAGCAGTCTCAAGGACAAGGACACTTAGGACCACCGCATCTCATCAAAGCCCATAGGCTAAGAAAAAATATTGTGTACTTATTGTGGCCTTTTAAAGAGTCTTAGATTTTAGGCAGGCATCAACATTAATAATTCCCCATTGTCATATACTTACATCATCAGTCAGTTTTCACTCAATGTGAATTTTATCTAGGTATTTTGAAGTACATCATATGTTAACACTTAAAAACTTTGGACAATATCACTCAGTAAAGGTTCCTAAGATTTTGTAGATTAATAATCAGCTAAAGGACTTGGGAAGAAAAGAGTAAATAAATGTTCACTTTTCAGGCACATCCCACAGAGATTTGTGTCTGGACTTTTGGTGTTCAACATATTGAAAAGTAATATGTAGAAGGGGGTAATTAGTGAGATGACAAAGTTTCCTGGTGATTCAAAATTACTGAGGATAATAAAAACAGCTGGCTCTAAAGAGCTACAGAGAATATTATGGTATCAAGAGAGAAAGCGATAAAGTGGCAGATGATATTCAAGAATGATAAATTCAAAGTAACACACACGATAAAATATAGCTCCATATATATGCACCGGGTGATATGCTCTAAGCTACCTACTTTACACAGGAAAGAGATTTGACATTGACAGAAAGAGTCATTGTGAACAGCATAAATTAAAAAAAATGGTCAAAATGTAGGAATTATTCAGAAAAGAATAGAGAATTAAACACTGTGCATCACGACACAACTGTATAAATCTATGATGTACCTGCATTTTGAGTACTGAGTAGTGAGAGCTTGGTCCCCACCGCTCAAAAAAGTTATAGAGGACATAATCGCCTTTTCATGAGTAAAGATCAAGTTGGAATAGGATGTAGAGAAATAGACTTCAACTCTGAAAAGAAACAATGACTACATAATCATGGAGGTGTGCAGAAACAGGGTGGTTATGCAACATTGTGATAATGAAAGCACTGAAATTAATGCAAAGAAATAATTATGCAGAGGTTTAAAACAACAGCAAGTACTGTTCCATGCTGCAGATAGACTGTGGAAAAGCCTTGTAGCAAAAGAAAATAGTTAACATCAAATTATAAACAGATACAAAAATCAATTAAGCAAACACTGTAATGAAATAAAAACTTTTAAAGTTTTAAACAAAAAGATAATATCCATAGCTTAAGAACCTTCTAAGCCACAAAGTGCTGGAAGATGGGTAAGCATTACTATGTGTTTTGCATTCTTTGCTTGAGGACTGCTATCAGCTACTGTCATAAAGTTGATAATAGTCTTTCCTGACCCAGAATTACTTACTTGTGGTTCTTTAAGCTAAGAAGTCATATGCCCTTGAGAAGAGAATTTATACATTCTTGTGGGAAGCAATTGTGAGAGAAAGGAAGAGAAACAAAAGACCTCAGCTTTATAAGACCATGGGAAAAAATATTTTTCTTCTTTTTGCCATTTACCTTTACAAGTTAGCCATTTCAGAATTTTATCCTGTAATAGGCTTTATGAGTACATTTAAAGTTTAACATCTGTTGCTTCTGTGTTATTATTGTTTATATTTAGAAAAAAAAAAAACACCACATATTTTAAGTCTTAACTAGTGAATTACTGTAACGGAGAGAAGCATTTGAGTAAGAACATTTTCCATGTTCTGGCTATGCATTTATAAGTGCAAAATAGATAGCAGGTGATTCAATTGGTTTACTTGTGTGCTTAAAGGCCTACTTTTTACCTAGAAATAGTTTTATTCTTAGTGAGCAGATGTGTATCTGAAATTTGTGTATGTAATCTGGAGATCTAGAACAATCGCATATTTGTTCTTTACCTTTTAAAAACAGTTTTTAAATTGCTTGCTGTAAATTTGGAAGAATCTACTGAAAGCTTTTTCAAATTATTTTGTTTTCTGCCTTGTTTGAATACATGAAAAGAGACAAAAGCATTCCCTAGCATTTGAGAGAGAGAGCTATTAATAAATGTGTATTTTTATCAAAGGATTCCGGTAATGATATCAGATATAAGAACAAGATTAAAATAAATGAGAATTTATAAATATTACATGTAAAAGGACAAAATCAATCTTTTCTTATTTCTAAAACATCATTAGAATTAACAGAGAACAAAAAATTGTCAGCTTATAAAACAAAATTATTTTTACCTGTAAGATCATTCAGTGCTTCTTGAAGGGAGAGAAGAACATCCCTTCTTTTAGTTCTGAAGGTTGGGATCTGCATGAAAAAAATATTTGACTTTGCAGGTTCTAAGTAGAAGTTTAGGTGTACTAGATTTGTCAAAGTAACATGCCCTTAGATTTTGCCCAGAGTCCAAGGGAAAGTTATCCCAGACTAAAAAAGTGTTTCGAAATTTCTGATGGAAGGGGAAAAAAAAAAAAAAAGAAAAACATGTTTCTTTCTAGCTCTATTAAAGCTAACTTCAGAAGCATGTAAAGTGCTTAAATCTCCTCTTGCCTGTTTTTTAAAGAAGTACTGTCCTGATAACATAGTGATTATTAGAAAATTAGCATAGTAAGCAGCATATTTAGTAAGATAAAAGTTATTAAATTATTTCAATATAATTCCCACTTTTTCTCTGTTTATTTTAAATCACTTCTAAGCAAGCATTTAATATGATCCAATACTGTGTCCAGGCACCAGTTTTTGGAGCATTCCCTAAATTCAGGTCTGATCCTGGGACTGAACTAGTGACAGGAGATAAGGGGTTTTCCCACAATTGCCCTTACCCTGTTCATCTCTGCTCTGCAGATGTTCTTTAATGCTGCTTAGTGTTCTTCCACAGTTAACTGATACACATATAGGCCAACTAAGGCACTAAAATTTAGTTTTCTTCTTCACAAATGTTCTTTCACAGGCTTGTAAAAGTTTCGTTACTTAGTGATCTTGCAACCAATTAATTGCCAAGCACAGTCCACTGATATAAAGAGCATCAATTTAATTCACTCTATTTGCCCACTATGAAAATGTCACCATAATCATATTGTGATAGTGGAGATATTTGCAAAATATCTCTCTACACTACAGCCTACAACAGAATGGAAACTTCTCCCTCAGGTATTGAGAACACTGACCAGAAAATTCAGAAATCCGTGTGCTCATAGGATTAGTTAGTTTGCCTGCTCTGTAAAAAAAAGGATGTTGCTGTTCCTGTCTGCATTTATACAGGCATTACAAAAGCTTGCTTTAAGCAAAGCAGAAAACACATAGTAACACATTGGACTTCTGGCTAAAATAAATAAATAAATACATAAATAAACAAACAAATAAATAAACAGAAACACTCTCCATAGGATTTATATTCACCTGAAGCACAGTAGCACATCTCTCCAGTTCAGCTGCAAAATACGTAAATTCCGGGCAATAAAAAGTCATTAGGAGATGCTGGGATTACCCACATTATGAACCTACTGAAAATTGCATTAACATAGACACATTGGTGGTGAGAAATATTAATGGATTTACAAAAGAAAAATACTATATATTTTCCCCAACATTCATTTCTTAGTTTAACGGCTCTGAAAGGAGTAAGAGAAAACATAGGCACAATCCATTACAAACTGATAACAAATATAAAAGAATATTTAACTATAAGCTTCTATCTAGCACAAAAGTGTACTGAAAACAAGACTAATTAACACTGGAAAAGTTTTGTTCCCTAGAGGTTGCTTTCATTAATGGAAAAATAAAGAGACATGTGTGCTTATTGTATATGAGTATGCTCCAGAAATGCTGCTCTTATAAAAAAACCCAACAAAATCAAATTATGTTGTGGTTCAGTGACTGCAGAAACTCTTAACTAATCTTTAATGTCTGTATTACCACTTTCTTTTCCAAGGCAGTTTTCAAAGCCTTTTGTGTTCATTCTGAAAGCTGTTCTGAAAACAACATGAAAGACTTGGTCTTGAATTTATCAACTGGATTCTCTTCTCTTACCAGTTTTATGTCACAGTAACTCTTGTGATTATACTAAGGCTGATTATGAATTGGAAAAAAAACATGTAGACCAAACCTACCCTGCTAGATCTTCCATTTTTACTTTCAGTTTCTTCCTCATATTTGTTACATTATACCAGGAGACATGGGAGATTCCCTTCTCTGATATGTAGGGATGGGAAAGGCAAACAGTACTAAGAAGATTTTAATCTCTGAGCACATAAGGGTGCTGTAAAACACATTACAAATATTTTCCAGTTTTCTATCCAAAGTAGAGATAAGAAGCTAGGTAATTTTTTAGTGGCTATTTAGATGCTTACTACTCACAGACATTTCAATATTGGAATAGTTTTAAATTTGAAATTAAACTGAACTCAGATTACCTAAGGTCCAGAACAGTTTCTTCTCTCAAGATTTTACTCACAAGAAGTTTCCATTAACCAAAATGATGACAGAGTGTATAAAAATATTTCTCATGCTGGAACTAATTAAGGAAGGAAATAGAAACATTCCAGTTTCTTCATAAATATAAGCTTTTGACAAATTATGGCTATGCAGCTAAATTAATTTTTAGAATAGAGAGTTAACAAATAGATATAGAAAAGCATTTGAAACTAGCCTTAAAACTTTTTTTTTCTGCACTGGATTCACCCCATACATAGTATCTCCATATCTTATATGTTTTAGAAATGCCAATAAGTCTCAGGCTTAGTTGAGTCAGACTTCCTTTCTGTAGTTCTACCTCTGTAATGTACTTCCTTTCAGTACCGAGCACTAACCAATACTTAAAGCCTAAAAAATTGCTGCTGCTGCTATCACCATTAATCAGGAATGATTCAGTAATCCTTGCAGCTTCACTCATACAACATCGTTGATCAAACGAAAAAGGGAAGACATGCAGCAGATAAAAAGTAGTATGTTTCCATTGCATTAGACAGACACATTTTCTACGGTAGCAACAGGCAATATCATTGCCATCTTCACAAGATAACATACTATGTTCTCACAAAAGCCTGGGAGTTTAATGCTGCCTGTAATCATTGTTTCCAAGGAAAAAAGATGACATCCAGTTACTGCATGCTGGTGTGACCCCAGCTTGCGAAACTACGTGCTGCTTATTGTCTGGGAAGATGATATATGTCACCACTAAACATTCCATTTCTGGCTCACAAAGGAAGGATCTTAGAGTGTATTCACATAATAGAAATTACATGTTAAAAACTTGGCTGGAAGCACCTCCCTTTTTGATCATTAATTAATTGTAGTGGCTTAGTGGCTTTCTTTAATGAAAGCATCCCACCTGGTTTTTGGTTTTGTTTTTTTGTTTGTTTCTTTGCTTTCCTTTTTTTTTTTTTTTTTTTTTTAGCAGAGCAAGAAATTCAGTTTTTTCTTTAACGTTCAGGAAACAAAGACAGATGTGCAAGGTAATGTTATAACAGGCCTCTATATTTGTACTTATACAGTGAATGAGAAGAGAGCAACTTTGATCTGCCAGACACTGTAAGCAGTTCATGCAGCTTAATGCTAAATATACTATCATTTACTTATTGAGGATCTTTAATTGTGTTTAAGTGGTGACACACAGGTGGGCTGCTATATTCATGTGAAATCAGTGGGGCTGTGTAGAAGGATCATTGCTTACCATGCAGTCAAAGAACAGACCCAGACTTGAAATTTTAATTGTATCAGGGAAGGGGATAGAAAATGGAAGCCAGAGTTTGAAAATGCAGCCCCTGGAGAGAAAAGTCAGTGGGAGCATATACATGTGTGTATGAACATGCATGTATTCATTCGTTTACACAATAATGAACTGTGGTAAGGTTGACTCTGGCATTACATGTGTATTATTTTACTATAATTTACAAACTTCAATAACATGATGGAAAAAGCAAAAACAGAATCATGTTTCTCTACCATATTAGTGAAAACAAACTCCATCATAGAACCCTCAGGGACTGCTATCAGTGACAGAGAACTGTTAGCATCCTATTTAAAATATATTATGCAGACTTCTTACTCCTAAGGCATTCCAATTAGTGTCTGGTGTGACCGAGTAGTACTGGCTCAGCCTGGGGCATTGTGGGATGGTGAGAACAGGTCTCTTCAGGGTTTTCCAGACATATGTCCATATATGTACCTTTCTTACAGGGTACACTTATGCCTTTCCATCAGAGTGAAAACCTAAGCTGACAAAAGAGAAGGGTCCTGCCTTTCTTAAGCACTCCTAGTGTTGATCTCCAACACTGAGATGCACTTGAGGCAGGACCTTGCCAGCCTGGTGACTTCTCTGGAATAATGAGGAAGCAGAAGGCGATCCCATGCTGGTTCAGTCAATTGCAGTAGGTCCCTGTAAATCCTATTCTGGTTCTGTCAGCCTCTTCTGTATCCTAGCATGCTTATGCGGCGCTGGTGTGATGCCACCACGCCCTCTTTTCTTCATTATCTGTACAGAAATCCAGCAGCTTTCAGATTTCCCACCTCTAGTAAGCAGGATCCAGCATGTAGGCTGAAATGTAGTACTTCAGCTAGCATACGCCAAAGAGCTCTACACAGTCCAGCACAGCACTGTGCACAAGCTGGATGCTGGTAGAGAGGCAATACACATGCTGTAGAGCTGTTTCACCATGAAACCTACTGCTTCTTGAGTATGCTGGCCATGGGGTGAATATTTAGGACCCTTGAATCTACTTACAGTAACCACATATCATGTAATGGACAGCAGATCAGCTGAAGGAAGACAATTAAACACACAGAGGTCTTGAATGCCTTTAGACCGTCCTGAGAGTCCACTTACACAAAATATTGGGGCAGGTACAAGACACTTTTGGTAGCCATACAGCGTGGGATGATGTTGGTTTCTTGATCAGTCCTCAAATATTGGCAAATGCTGCATCAACTTCATGATTTTCTTTTAATTTTAATTAATGTTTTATCAGTCATCACACTTTGTAAATGGTATGCTTTATTAATGCTACTTATTACTGCTTATTACTGTTCAACGGACAGCATTTTATTAGATGCAATGTACTCAATCCTGCAATTGCTATGGCCATGAAAAAGATAAAAAGGGGTTTAAGAAACATGCCTGCAATAACAGAGGTCCTTGGAGGAGCAGGTAGCTATTCCATTTCACCACTTGCAGTTTCTTCCAGTTCATGTAGCTGGGGAAGGTATAGTAATGCTATGCTGCACTACAGCCATCCTAGACAGTAGAAGAGCTATTAGGATATATTTGTAAATGGTGTTAAACTTGGAGGTTGATGCAGCTGATCTGAATTGTACTGACAATCAGATTCTGAAAATTTAGAAGTTCAGTGGTATGTGGGCAAAAAATGGTTTGTGGTTATGTACTTAAAAATTGTGTGTATGTAAGGATAATAATTTTGAATTGACAGTCAGACTTAATTCTGAAATTTCTGAACCTTAAAATATTTCAGAACCATAGCCCTAATTTACCAATTCTTATCTTTTGGTAAATTCCAACATAGCAAGAAATGTTCTAGTAACATATACAATGGCACATGAAAACTGCAGCACTGAACAATATTCTGCTCTGCTTTGCAGTATACAGTTACTGGGAGACAGCTCATTAGCAAGTTTTTCGTTATTTGTAATAGGATGTTAAAGATGAGGAAAAAAACCAAAACAACCACCACAAAATAACTATCTGCCATGAGATTAGAAGTGTCCTGTTCATGCAAAATAATTAAGGTACTTTCTATTCTTTGTTTCCATAAAGTTATTCTGTTATGCTTGCCATATAGGCACTCCCAAGGCAGCCTGGCACCTTCATGACATGGTGACAGAACATCTGAATGGGACCCTTAACATAAAAATGAGGCACTAACATGAGCTGAGGCACAGTGGACACAAACACACCATAGACCTGTGTTCAGAGAAAATAGTATCTGGAAAGGCTTTGAGAGTCACACGGGAGTCAATCTAGTCCAAAAATCTGGCCACCCATTGTGCCCAATTTCTGGAACTGGAACCACCTTTGTGTTGTCCTTTTGAAGTCTTTCTTCCACAGTCCAAACAACTAAGGATTAAAGACATCAGGAAACAAGTAATTTTTCTGCAAGTGATTGATGATTTTCTGACATTTAGGACTGGATACACAGTACTATCCTTTTCTCTTTCACCAATATTGGTAAATGAAAATACGATATTCCTTAAAAGTTTCAGTCATCTTCTTGACATATATGATTTTAAAAATGATTGCTCAAAAATTATAAAGGTTAATCTTAATTTCTAGGGTTATATTAAACTATTGGAAATACTGCAGTAAGTAAGTAGAATTTTCAGATGTTTGCAAGATATCCTGCATCAAATTCTAATTCCACCAGGCACACGGCTGTCTGACATTTCCCACAAAATGAAGAAGAAAAAAGTTTCTTACTTATAAGTCTGTTTAGGTTTGGGGTTTTTGGTGGTTTTGGGGGTGGATAGGTGAGTTATGTTTCCATGATTTGGAGCAAAGGAGAAGAGAGAGCTGAGCAGAGAAACACATACATCCTTCAGAGTCCCATATGGGCTCCATTCTTACTGTAGATGATAAATCTGGAAGATTTGTAAATATTGTGAAAATAAATTCTTTCTCTCTCTCTCTTTGAGAGAGAGCTAAATGTTAAATATATTGAAAGTGGGTGCACTTTCCCACAAGGAAAGAAGCATTAGGCTTTGAATACATTTACAACCAAAGAATTCAAAAGCCATGACAGTTATCATGTTAATGATAATGGAGTAGAAAGTTTATCATGTGTCTGTGAGTGGTGGAATTTTACGACTGACAAACACCATGTTATCTGCATGAGACTAGCCTCTAAGCCAAATAAATTCCTTTGTACAACTTTATTAATATTACGAAAGTTATATCAACAGTGAATGTGATCCTCTTTCTTTAGGTGCCTCAAGGTCAAGACAAGAATCCTTACCATGCAGTAGACACAAACATACCATTCTTCACTTGCTTGTGAAATTTGCAGGCCACTGTATTTTAATTCCTTTGCAGTCTTTGGATATATATTCTTATATCTGAGATCCAGCTTTCCCAGGAACTATATTAAATTTTTCCAAGCTAAATCATATGGAGCAGTGGAAGTTCAGGCTGAAATGTAGTGGAACAAGCAAAGGAAAATCCAATAGTTATAATTTCATAATTACCAGGGAAAGGGCACAGGCTTTTCCTAACATTGTAGCCTGTCAGTACTTGTTCAGCTTATCTGGGTTTGAACTCTTTTTAGCTTTCAGCTATGACAACTGTATAGTGGTAAGATGACTGTTGCCTGCACTTGTTTTAGATTTGAGCAGTTATATGGTGTAACAGCTCATTAATTACTGGATAGGGAAAAGCAAGTAATTAGTGTGGAGTGGGTTGTCTATGAACCTAGAATGCAAACACAATGCAGGAAAGCAAAGATTCCTGATGATATCAGGGACCCCAAACCGTAAGAGCATAGCATGGTGGTCACTAAAGGAGTCCAGCCTTGTAAGCCAATGACCCTACATGGAACCAAGTGTGAGGGAGACGAAACACCTGTGATATTTCTCCCAGCAAAGGATTCGGGATGTTGATAGCTTGCCATAATTCCCATCCTACCCCTTCTTCCTGAAGCTGTTGACTTTGAGATTGAGAGACATTTAAAGGGTGAATTTATACTGGAGGAAAAGAATAGATACTAGAAAGCTTGTGCATAGAAATCTTCAATGTATTATTAATTGTAAGAGTATCATTTTTATTGTGCTAATAATAACTGGTAGGCAATTTGGTTAGACAATTCAGACTTTATTAGACTAGCAATAAATTCCTGGATAATTTGTGCTTCTTTTTCCCAACACAAGTTTAGTAACAACTTCTAAACTCTAATATGCAATGACTATCATAAAAGAAGTGCTGTGAATCATATCAGAGGGTACAGAGGAATGCAGAGATATTTCAGTGCACCAGAGGTCTTTATTTTGTATAGCAATGATGACAGTAAGAATGACCATTTTTCTATACTTCCCCTTTCTATTTCCCTCTGGTCTTCCTAATCCTTTCTCAATTACTGCAGTGCTTTCCTGTTTAAGGGTTATTCACCCATTTCCCTAGTTTTAGTTAGGTTTTATTTAAACAAAATTTCAGCATCTGTTCTCAGGTTTATTTTATGTAATGTCAGAAGAACCAACAGAGCTGAAGAGTAGTGTTTTGTACTTTCTGTGTTGAAATCACATACTTTTTTACCTGTGCAACTATCTTTAACAATTTTGGCTTGAGAGAAAGCAAAGAAACTTAAAAAGCAATAGAGACAGGCACGCATTTTTATATTTACACTGGCCTTGAGTCAAAGGGGGATTGGAGGAGTCAGAGATATATGAACTCTGGTTGTACCTCCACAAGGGATCCATATCAAATTTGGAACTCCTTAAGTTCCACTCCCAATGGCCTTACCAAGACAGCAAGACAAGCAAAGATATCAAGGTGACATGAGAATGAAGAAGGGAGTTTTTAACAATAAAGGTTTTATTTAAGAACACATGCTGACAGCAAAAATGTCTGCCAGAGTTTGCCAGTGGTGATGGTTATTGCTGTTGCCTATTATAGCTACAAGTTGGCTGCTTCTTTCCCAGATCTCACACAGTGAAAATAACATCACTTATTTTTATGCAGCGTGTACCACAACTACAAAGGGAATATGGACATAAACATGTGGTTTTTAAAACTCTTTGTGGCTACAATGCTCACAGAAAAACTAGATGATGATTATTTGAGTAATTTGCAAGTATTGCTGTTATCAGGTTGATCAGTATTCATGTAATAGTTTCTTGTGCTCCAGCAATCTGTATTTTATCCATCTGTTGTCAGTCATTTTTTGGCTGAAAGCTTTTAGAGGGACTCTTTTGATCATTTATTTTCATCAGATCTTGCACAATGAAGATGCTATTATAAATCCAAGTAAATGATAACACGTCTACCACCACTGAAATACCCATTACCCTTCCAAACAGACTGTAAACAGTCCTTAATGTACCTCAATTACATACTAATCTACAATTTGTCACCCTGAGATATTCTTAGTTTTCTGCTTACTGAAACAATACCAGGTCTATCTTGGTTTACTTCACTTCTATCTGGTATTCCATGTGAGAAGAAATCCTGATGTTGCTTCTTATGTGTCCTGGATTAAACAGGCTCGGTATATGACTACTATGTTCTGCTGTGGCCCACAAGTAATAAATAGTTAGTAGCTTTCCTCTTTCCTTCATCTCTGCTCCCCATGGTAAGAAACCGCTGTGTCACCGGTGGCTGATGTTACTGAGACTGAGGCTAGTTGTCTTTTGTCCTCCTTTTGCGAAGCTGATGTTGACAACATCCATGGAAGATTCCACTAATCCAAATGACTCCTCATGTGAACACAGGGCTGAAATAATCACCTAACCTGAGTTTCCCTTAGCTTTACTTTACATAGTGTATTTTTGCTCTTCCACAGAGATGTCACTCACTCAAATAGTTTTCTCTTTAGCTGTCAAAATTCAAATGTGTTATATGTTTTAAAGAAATTAACCAGAGCACTCTATAATTTCCCCAGCTTTGTTTCAAGGATAAAAAAAGTTCCCAAAGTGTTCTTTTTTTTTTTTTTTTTTTTTTGTTCAGAATTACATTTGTCTCTCTTTCCAATAATTTCCTAACCCAAGTGTCATCAAAAATCAGTCAAGATTTGACCAGTAGAGTTTACATGTTGGCATATAAATATAAACCAAATGAGCATTATAGTTGATGACTTTACCAAGGTATTTAAAAGATGGTGAATTGTGAAAGTGGAAAGCTAATGCCTAAATTAAACTTTCACATGTCTGATTTTCCTTTTCTTTTTTTATTTTTTAATTGCAATACAGATAAATCGCTAACACCTTGAAATCTTTTATGTCATATACATAACAAAATATTCTCTCTAAGTATTCTTCTAAGTTTCTTTTTTTTTTTTTTTTCTAAGTTTACAGATGTAAGTTGAATGATGGAAGCACTTCCATTTATTAAAAAATCACTTAATTTTTAATTCAAAGAATTCTTGTAAGGAAGTAACTGTTCCCTCAAAACACATCTTGCCAAAGCTCTATGCACACAATCTCGCAGTCAGAATTCTAGTATTTTCAGTATCCATGCTTTAATTGTGGACAAGACCCTGTTACCAATGATAGTTTATTTGCAATAGCTGTGTTACCCCACATCTATTACTGTATTATAGTGTCAAATAAGTACAACATGTCACAAACCCATTTTCAAATTGCAGACAAATTGCTGTCTTTTTGACAGCATCACAAGCTCTGTGGCCTGCAGAGACTGCATTTGTGAAAGCAGAAGAATATATGGCTGCATTAGTCTGCTCTGCTTGCTGCTTTTTTTTTTTTTTCATTCTGTGAGCACTGATGACATTGTGGCTGAAGTCAAGCAAGCTGTGAATGCCAGCACTGAAGTTTAACCAGTGCTTTGATGCTCTGCCTATTACACGTGGCATATAAAACAAACATACAATATTAGCTCTTTCAAGCTTTTCAAAGGATTGTAGAAAGGCAAAAAATGATTGCTGAACAGATTCTGAATATACGCAACAAAAGTAAATTAAAATAGAGCTGGGATAAGAATGAACAACAATTTATTCCATTGAGAAAAATTATGTTGAAATAATGTTAATACCTCTCAGAAGAAAAAATAAGTACACTAGAATAAATTTTGATATGCCTGTTTGAACTGTTAGAAGGTTAGAAATCATTAAAAAAAAAAAAGCAGCGTAGCACAGTGCCCTCTGATTCTTCATATGCTTGGTGAATAAAGAATATTAGGCACCCTGTGAGATGTTTCTGAAAGTCTCCATACTGGAGAAGACTTCCTTCTCAATAAGAAATTCATAGCATCTTGCAGTTGTCCTTTTTTTAAAATAGATTCAGGTCTGTTAACAGCTCATTTTATATAACTATACTACCACAGTTGCAGTATAGAAATACTCTAGCTAAGTTTTCTCTGGGTAGTTTGGACACAATATGCAAGCTGGAATCACAACAAAGAGGAGTGCATGATACCTTGACATAAAGATTTGCAATTTGGAGTCAAGTCTTTCACTCTTCTAGGCAGTATCAGTGCTGAGTAATGCAAAACCTGCAGTAATACAAAAAAGGAATTCCATATTTAGGTTTTCCTGTTGGGAGGGCATTAATGACACTTTTTTTTGGTCTCCTCCAACCTGTCTTCTATGTTCCTGAAACTTTCAGAAACTCAGCATCTTTGACACTAGTAATCTGCTGTGAAATTTGGTTAAAAGTACAATTGATTTTAAAACTATGAAATGCAATGAACAAAATGGCAACACATAAGAAGGTAAAGAGCACACCTCTTAGACTTGGCTACAGCTCCTCAGAATCTGAGGAAGGCAGCTACTTAAAACCAGCAAACAAAGAAATGTGTTGTGATAACAAATCCTTCAACCAAAGCACTTGATCTGCTCAGCTGAACACATTCATTAATGTCAGACTAAAGAGCATTAGCAGGAACAGGACATGTAACTTAACCTACTCCCATGTGATCTGTGTTTTTTAGGAATTTGTCTTTCTGGTGTATCAGCAATGGTGCATGCTTGCATTTGCATTGTAGAAAAAGAAAACAGGGTTTTGATAGGAATTCCAGATTTCTGAATGGCAAAAAGGAGTCCTCCTCTGAAGTCTCCTCTTTAAGGAGTCTCCTTAAAAAGGAGTCTCAAATGCACTGCTTTTGAAATACTTAGCTATTTAAACTTACAAACTTCAATATCCAGAAAGGACTTTGAAGATGAATGCTGCTTGAGCAGTGAAGCTGTCTATGTATGTTATAGAACTGAAACAAAAATATCAATTCCATTTCACAGAGGACTTCAGCATTCCAGAGATTGAGCATCACATCTGAACAAAACCTCTCCAAGATTCCAGAAAGGATGTCTATTCAGATTTATTTAAAATTTACTTTAGGAAAACAAAAACAACAAAAAAATAAACACACACACATGTTTTGATTGTAATTTCATAATGGAGAACAAGAGGGGGTGGGGAAGGTTCACAAAAAAAAAAAACAACTCCCATGACAAACTTCTCGACTCTCATTCTGAATAGGTCACAAAAGAATACTTATCTATGATTTTTGGTAAATTTGGCATACTTCTACAGAACTTCTTATCTTTGATTAAATATTCCATCAACATACTGACAAGCATTTCTAACAATGTGGACCTTTCCTGAAAAGCTGCAAGAGAACTTACCCTTTTTTTTAAAAAAAAGAGAAATAACCAAACTTAACCATTGTAACACAGAATTTTCTTCCTAGCTTTAGGATATTTCCCAAGTAAATTCAGATCCTAGAATTTTACCCATCCTGTCACTGGGGACAGTTCAAGATACATGATAACACCAACCTCAGATTACTCTTATATTCACCTCAGTAGAAGAGAAATGAAGTAAATGATACATTTCTGGCAAACAATCATGACCTAAAAAAAAAAAGCTAAGCTCACTTCCTCTCTTAAACTTGTCAAGATGACTAAAGATGAAAAGGTAAGAAGATTGAAGGGATTTGCTTGTTAAGGCAACGTGTCTTGGAGCGCATGTAGGAAACAAGGCATGATTCATAAGATTATTTTTTTGTTGCAATGTCTCAGAACAAAACTGTATTTTAGAATGGAAA
Source organism: Falco rusticolus (assembly GCF_015220075.1). NCBI lineage: Eukaryota > Metazoa > Chordata > Aves > Falconiformes > Falconidae > Falco > Falco rusticolus. The sequence goes on from NC_051189.1 coordinate 53,069,715, forward strand.
TAAAAGTTTCTCTGCAAAGAAGCATATCATCCATATCATCATTTACATGCTGGTATGGTCTCTGTAGGCTTGGAGTGAAATCCTTGGAGTGTCATCATAACACTTTGGAACCAGTAATGGAACCATCACACTGTCTCTATGGGTTTGCTGTGAAAGTATTTTGTTATTGCAGCTTCATATCATAATGGATTCATAATGGAATCCCTTTAGAGTGATACTGAAATCATCTTGCCATTATTAGCTCACATTGTAAATCATGCCATAATAGGGTCTCCATTAAAGACTTGCATTAAAATCTTACTGAAATTGTTACTATGTTATTGTTCCACCAAACTGACTGGGAATCTAGCTTGGGAAACTACTGGCAGTGTTACCTATTACTTTGCAAAATGACCTTTAGCATTTGTAATACATCATATTTGTTTACTCTTTTACTGTTTCTTTATCACTATAATTTGCATTGATCTCTAGTGTACTTTAAATGCTTTGTCTTTTGTTAAAATAATAGCAGCTGTTTTTTTGAAAAAAAAATGTGTACTTCTAAAGTCTTCTGACTGGAAGATGTTTCTTCTAAGAAGCATCGATAACAGTATTTAAGTAGAAAGGAGGTTTTAAGAGTACTGTCAGAAAAGCAAAGCTCTGTATAATTCTTTCTTCTCATCTAAGTGACTGAAAAACGTGACAGTTCAAACACAGTTTTGCTGAAAGAAAAACCCAAAACAATTCAATAAAGACAATCTCCTGAATCCCAAAATACTGAGTTGTTTGTTTTTATATTATGATAGTTGCAATCCTACTGTTATGTTCAAGACACACCAAATCTCTCTGAACTCTGGATATTTGAAATACTCTCTGAAAAGAATGTTGCAGCATTGGTTCATTTAATGGTGTAACCAGGTGAGTAGTAGAGGAAAGCAAGAAAGAACCATCATTATTCATATAGCTAGCTAAGATGCAGCTATGGAGAGAGCAAGCCTCAGTTACACTGCCTACACTACCGCTACCTACATGCATAGGTTTATGAAAGATTGAAACAAGACTTTTACCTGCAGGCTTTACAATACAGTGTACGGACAGATATGCTAGCATTTTCAGGCCTAGGAACGAAGGGTGCAAGATCGAGATCAGTTTTATTTGTAGTCCGTGTTCAAACACCTTCAAAACTGTGCTGCTGCCAGGCTGGATGGACTGGGGTCGGGGCATTCCCACAGCTGTGTCATAGGGCTTCATGTGTGACAAACCTGGTATAGCTCCATCGGTACTGAAAAAACAGGCATTCTGGTTTTCATCATCAAAGCAGCCTAACAGCAGTACCCTACTGGTGTATTTTTCAAGATGTGCAGTCAAGTTATTATTAATCAGAATGAGAAATATCCCAGAGGATCCAGCATTAGACCTGCTTGTGAGGATTAGTTGTGGCAAATTACTCAAGGGATAAATAATGCATTTAAATTACTTGAGGTCTGAGTGGTATTAGGGAAATCTTAGTTCTGTGTATTACTGTTTGGAAATATGTAGAATAACATTCTGACTACTAAAGGTGAAAGGAGGAAGACACTGGTAAAAATCAGAGATGCTAGTAAGAAAGGCAGTAGGCACTATATTATTCAAGTTTCAGTAATGCTTTATTGTAGGTGGAAATTAATTAATGCTAAATTACAACAGGACTCCTAAGGGATTACATATTGCAACCCTATGAATACAGAGAGAATTCATCATGATTAATGATATTACTGTAAATGCCAGGGGAAAGGAAGAGATATTTGTTGCCTGTTACATACGTTTCAATATTTTTTTCATTTTATTAGGGGCTTTATTTACAAAAAAATACACAGGCATCGCACATAAAAGTATGTGTATAGATATATATATACACACACATATGTATTTATGTGTCTGCATAAATATATACATGTATGTGTAAGAATGAGGGTCTTATTTTTATTTATATTTAGTTTTCACATTTTTCTAATGACAACTGTAGCTCCAAAAGGAACACATCTTGTTATACACACACTTCCTCATCCTATCAACCAGTCCAAAAGTGATCCTAGCAAAAGCAAGTGTTACTAACACTTTTAGTTCTGTGTTAGAAAAGGGCCTGCTGCTAGTGTGAAATGACTGATCTTGAATATGACAGGGTGAGAGAGCTTCTGCAAATTTTTGTCACACAGCCAGACCTGGAGATTTGGGTAGATGGAGAAGAAAAATCTTGCAGCTTGGAAAGAAATGCCTGGAATCTTCACCTCAACAACCTGGAGGTTTCAAGGAAGAAAACAGGATTTGTATTTGGATCTGTACAGCTTTAAGATCTTTGCAAACCCTGACTGTCTAGAAACATGAGTCTTAGCTCTGCTTTTAATGGTGTCTTGAGAGCTGGTTTTTAAAAAAAAAAGAAAAGAACTGACATCCTGTTAACCTTACTGAGTAAGTGAATCTACATATGTAATCTGGTGTTTTCTTAGAGCTACTTTCTGAAATTTTATTTTCTAGACAGTATTTTTCAATTGTCTTAAAAAAAGATCAGAAAATTCACAATTTAATTTCCTAACAACTATCTGTTTTTAATTTTTTTCTCCCTTTCCTCCACTTCATTAAAGTACTGTGTAGTGTAGCCTAGGCTTTGTGGAACCCTCTCAGCCAGTTCACATTTCTTGTCCTTTTTTTCTTTTTTTTTTTTTTTTAATGCCTCATGATAACAAGACTGGTCTCAAGCAAATTGCTTTAAATAATTATTATTAAAATTATTTCAACAGTGAAAAATTAGTTTCAAGAATTTATCAGTTTTGTGACTTGAAATGAATTATTTCACCTGAGCTTTAAACAGAATTAAATCACAAATTATATAATTTTGACCCGCTTATCATGCAGAATATTAATTCTGGGGTTTTTTTCTGTATTATTTTCATTGTGTACTTTACAGAGCAGTGGGCTGAACAGATGCTATTCAAGAAAGAGACCCAGTTATGTGATCCTTGGCCACAATGCAAGGAGTCAAAATGATGAGGGTATAAGCTGAGGCTCTCCTGAGGTACTTAACTCATCAGCTAATAAAGAGGTAAAGGAGATTAAAAAGCTCACTTGTTACTTTTGTAGGCTAATTAACATTTAGAAAAAAATTATTCCCAAAGGCAGATACAGCAATGATTAATTATCATATTTTGATTAAGTCAATGATATGATCTATTTTCTCATTATATGTAATAATATTCAGCGAGGCTTCACAGTTAGCCCCAAGCTAAGGCCAGAGACCAGTTACCTCGACATGGGTAATACTTGTAACCTGTATTTAGTCTAACACATCCAGATTACCATCCTGCAGCTTTGGTTTCAGATTTATTTTTTTCCCAAAAAAATAATAGTTGATTGTTTTTTTATTTTCATTTTGATTGGAAAACTTAGCTGTCTTAGCTATCAGAGTTGAAAAGTGCAATGTTACAAAAGATCCTTGCCCTTTCAATTCTTCTTGCTTTAGAGCCCCAGGCTGGTCACAACTGCCATTATCTCATCAACCATGAGATTATTTTCAATATTTTAGCTGGTAGGACTAGCACTGGATTTTCTCAGCCTGTAGAAAGATTTTAATTCAGCAGAACATAGTGGCAGCTGCTACTACTGCCTCCAGCTACGAGTGCTTTAGTCCTAAGAAAGTATTTTTTGCATGTTAAATATGCAACAGAAGTGCCAAGTTATCTTCAGCCTTTAACAAGGTTTCAGTTTTTTCCCTGTTTATTGTAGTGCAATATAACTCTCCTTACAAAGCAATTTAAGCGAAGCAGAGCTATGAATGGTATCTAGCCAAAAATCATGAACTTCCATCATGCAAATGAGAACACCTAATTAAGAGCCAATGGTCAACATTTCCATAATGATGCAGCCAGATGAAATGTGCTCCAGGTTCCCACAGGAATCTGGATAGTTCGTCTTGCATTAATGTCTGTTACAGAAAAGCACCTTGCATGAAGATATTTCTTTATAATACTGTGGCTGGAAAGATTTCTTTCTGTTTTCTTGGATTTTACTAAATAAAATCTTTAAAAGTTACTTGTCTTCTGTCCCTGAGATCTACAGCAATCTTGAAATTAATGAAATGGCTATATCATAATACAACAGAAATGACTAAATGGATTCATCAAAGCTGTTTATGCAATACGTAACATCTTAAAATTGTATAATTTGGTAACTGGAACAGAGTATTTTTATGCCTTTTTAAATTATAGATTATTCCTCAGAGTGAATTATTTTGGTTATTGTATTCAACAAACGTTATCAAAACAAACTGTAAGAGAGGTGACTTTAAATTGATATGTTAAAATTGAAAGATTCATGTCAGTGTGATAACATAATGATTTAGTGAACAGAACAAATGACTATGAGCATATCCAATATGAAATCTTTTCCACATCTACCACCCTTCATTAATTGTAATGAACTGAATCATTTGAAGCTGTGATGTAGACCATTAAGTGATTTTATGGAGCTCCTCCAGGTCAGTGTAGCAGTGAGCATTTTATATTATCCTACACTTAAAAAGCATGTGCCTGGAATCACACATATAAAAATTATTTTGAATATCTGTTAAAATTCTGTGTTGCAGTGGTTCATTCATATAAACACAGATTTTATACAGTGCCACCCACTTACCCATTTAACCACCACACTCAAAATTGTAGAATCATAAAATGGTTTGAGTTGGAAAGGACCTTTAAAGATCTCTGCCACAAGCTTTCACTAGACCAGGTTGCTCAAAGCCCCGTCCAGCCTGGCCTTGAATGCTTCCAGTCATGGGGCATCCACAGCTTCTCTGGGCAACCTGTTCCAGTGTCTCACCCCTCTCATCATAAAAAATTTCTTCATTACATCCAATCTAAGTCTACCCTCTTTCAGTTTAAAACCATTGCCCCTTGTCCTTTCACTACAGGCCTTGGTAAAAAGCTTCACTCCATCTTTCTTATAAACCCCCTTTATATATTGAAAGGCTGCAATAAGGCTCCCCAGAGCCTTATCTTTAGGTAGAACAACCCCAGCTCTCTCAGTCTTCCTTTATAAGAGAGGTGTTCCAGCCCTATGACCATTTCTGTGGCCCTCCTCTGGAGCTGCAGTAACAGGTCCATGTCTTTCCTGTATTGGAAACCCCAGAGCTGGATGCGGTACTCCAGGTGGGATCTCACAGGAGCAGAGTAGAGGGGCAGAATCACCTCCCTTGACCTGCTGGCCACACTTCTTTTTATGCAGCCCAGTATATGCTCGGCTTTCTGGGATGTGAGTGCGCATTGGCAGCTCACATCCAATTTTTTGTCCGCCAGTATACCCAAGCCCTTCTCTGCAGGGACACTCTCAATCAGTTTATCACGCAGTACTGGCGAGCATCCTGAACGAGGTACAGGACCTGGTCCTTGGCCTTATTAAACTTCATGAAGTTTGCATAACAAACATCTCAGGTGTTTTGTTTTGTTTTGTTTTTTCAGCATATCTATGTGGGTGTTTACATGGAGGATCATTCCATTCATGTGCTGTACCTCAGTCTGCTAAGGTAAATTTTGGAAATACAGGAAACAAATTAATGTGATTTGCAAAGATTTCTCCTTCACAGCATAGAATGCAGATTGTTTCCAAAGCCTAAAAAACTTCTATTTATTTTCCCCATGACCAGCATCCAGGGCAGCCACATGCATAACACCATGATTCAGTAAGACTATATCTGAAAATAATTTATCTGTTCTGTTTATTAATTAAGTGAAGGATTGGTAAGAAGCAGCAATCGCATTACTTGGAATCACAGTTATTTTGTGTTTACAAAAAAGAGTAGAACTTTCATTTCCCTCTCTAAAATGTATATCAATTTATCATTATATATTAACGTTATTGCTATTGATGTGGTTTATAGACACAGTCACAGACCATAGCTTCTCTAAGCCAGGGAACATAAAGCACACCAGAAAAAAACTGCCATGAAGGACTTATAATCAGTAAGTATTTGTGGAGTTAATACAGTTAAGAGAATAAAGTAGCCCTTGGTGATCCCCATTTACTCTCAGCCAGGTTGCTTCAGGTACTCAAGAGGGCTGTGCTTTGCAGGAGAACGTGAAACACGAACAAGAGACAACATGATGCAGAGCAAAACATGAGATGCTCAGAAGACCATGATAAGCAGTGATGATGTCTGCCAATACTGCACTATATGCTGTATTTGTGAGGGAGTGGCTCTGCAAAAGCGTCCTGCAGGAGAATTGAAGAACAGTCAAGTAGCTTTGCTGATGTTTATGATGGTGATATTCAGGGAAAATGTGTATAGATGTGTATTTGATAACCCTAATGGACTGAAGCTGGTAGAATGGGCTAAACACTGGTCTCCTAAAATTTATACGAGAGATCAGTAAGTTCTAGGTCATAAAAGACTTTGAAAATTAAGAAGTTATGCTTAACACTGAAAATATTTACTTAGATTCACTGACACTAAGAGTTTCTAAAGAGGAAAAAATAATTTGGCTGTTCAGCACACTCAGCATGGAAAATTCAGACATCAGAATAGTTAAAAATGTGCTCACAGGAGAATGTTAGAGGAGCTATTTAAAATTTTCTAGATTTCTCTTTCTCTAGATTTTCTCTTTTATGATTTCTCCTAATCATGTGATTATCTACAAGGAAAAGAAAACCTAAGGATGAATACAGAAGGGCTGTTCTATACAGCAAGAAGGCAGAATATTAACTCTGGGGAAAAAATAAAACAAAGCAAAACCCACAGTAGTAAGGCACGTACACTTCTACCTACATGGATAATAAAAATTGCAATTTTTTTTTTTACTTTTGGTCAGTCTCTTGATTTAAAATGTAATTCTGTACGGTATTCCAATCACTGTCTTGTAAAGTTTCTGTCCATATAAACTGCACTTGAAATGGATGTTTTTTAGCATACAAAGACATGGTGAAGAAATATATTTCTATGTGTTTATGCTGAAACTGCAGATCTTCAAATATATATATATATTATATATATATTTTTTTTTCTTATTTTTACCACAGTGCTTGCCAAGATTTTCTCTGTCATTGGCTGCATCACTAAGATAGTGTTTACTAATAGCTCTATAAAGGAACAGTATTTCCATAGCAACAAATGAACAATACTAGAGATATTAATCGTTTTTACATTATCTGTGTACAGCTTGCTGTAAAGCAACATTTTGTAGTTTGATAATTGCTAGACTGGAGTGATTGTACATTATGAGATGATTAGCATAAATACTTAAGAAGATGAAGAATGTTGGTTGAAAAGGAGAAAAAACTGAAGAAAAAGTCGTACTACATTACAAATATTTCCATAAGAATCAGCAGGAAGAACTAACTTTAACATTAGTCACTTCCTCTGGTATTAACTATCTGCTACAGATTCAGCCATGGAAGATCTTTCCTAATTTTAGCAACATGGAGAGAGGCATCTCATTCAGCCACCCAGTTTCTCACTAAAAATACCTCTTTCAGCGGAAAAAAAGTAAGTAGCTGTCCATCTTGGTGAACTCTCCTTGCTGTTAGGGCACTTGAAAGCATGGGGTCATAAATCATGTAAGTGTAATTCAGGGCTTTAATATGTGACATTCCACAACAATTGTAAGCAATCTTAATTTTTTGTAATGAATCCATAATGCTGGAACTAGCAGTGTACTTAATCCAGGAAGAGACGTAGGTCTAAGGCTATTATTTTGGGTTTGTGTTTCTCAAGATGTTCCATGAGGAACACTGCACTATGTTTTATATCATGACCTTAACACTTACTAAATATGGTGGGTTTTACCTTAGTGTGACAATAGTAGAAAAATCTAGGTGGAGTTTGAATAGCTTGTATTATTATTATTATTTATACATGTCTGGAAACTAACTATAATGAGCTACTGTAGAGATCATATACAAACTCCTACAAGTCTGAAAAGAACCACTGCAGTCACATATAATGTAACGCTGCAAAGAGAAGATAATTTTAAATGATCATGCCATGATTGTTTTCGCGTGGGATATGTCAATAAGCCAGGAACTTGTTAGCTGTGCTATCTGGAATGTGTGGAACAATGAAGAACTATGGAAGGGAAAGGAAGGGAAGGGAAGGGAAGGGAAGGGAAGGGAAGGGAAGGGAAGGGAAGGGAAGGGAAGGGAAGGGAAGGGAAGGGAAGGGAAGGGAAGGGAAGGGAAGGGAAGGGAAGGGAAGGGAAGGGAAGGGAAGGGAAGGGAAGGGAAGGGAAGGGAAGGGAAGGGAAGGGAAGGGAAGGGAAGGGAAGGGAAGGGAAGGGAAGGGAAGGGAAGGGAAGGGAAGGGAAGGGAAGGGAAGGGAAGGGAAGGGAAGGGAAGGGAAGGGAAGGGAAGGGAAGGGAAGGGAAGGGAAGGGAAGGGAAGGGAAGGGAAGGGAAGGGAAAGAGAGGAAGAAATTAAGAGAGAAAGGAAGGAAAGAACTCAATAGATGTTCAGCATTTACAATATTGGCAAAATGACGGTAACCAATATTAACAAAGACCCTCTGGGTCCACAGAGTCTTAGGAGCAGATGCCCAGATTTTGAAGGCAGCTCTCATCTCCTCTATAGTGGCAGAAACCCATATTTACTATGTGATGATCAAGAATGTGCCATGATTCAAAAGGAAGCAGAATCTGGACCATGTCTTTTATTTTTATTCCAGTCCGTATTGTTTATTATAAATAGGATATTGGGGTATAATACAGAGTAATAGAATATTGTTCAAATCCAGCTGCTAAGTAATCAGAGCGTTATTGTCTGAACCATGCTTGAAGATTTCATATGTATGTAGAAACGAAGTGTGACATGTACAACATTTCATATTTTTGCAATAAATATCCTGCCTGTTTTTTGGGTGTTTTTTTAAGTTCATCAAAAACCAGCCCAGGATTGATGTAATGATGAGAATTTAATAATAAGACCAGTTTATGTCTATAGGAATTTCAGTGATTGCTATGAGCCTTGCCAATGACCAGGATAAATCTCATAGAACAAAGTTAGAACCATTTTCCAGGTGTAAGTTAACCCTACTAAACCTTCCTGCTCAATAAATCGACCTTTTATTTTATCATTATTATCTATCGCTTTCTAACACAACTTTTTAAATACAAATGTACATAGGTAACTACGTTCTTTTATAATTATTTTGCGTATTTTTTATTTACTGTCTTCAGGGTTTTTTTTCTGGGTTCCTTCCATTCTCTCTTCTCCTGTTCTCACTGTGATTTGGAAAAAAGGTCTGTGACTATTCCCATCCCTGATACATTCTTCCCTTCCAAATTTTGATCCCCATGAGTAAAAATTTTCTTGGACAAATGCATTAGTAGAAGTTTTCTCCTACAGTGCCAATGCCTTAAAGAATGTAAAATGTCTGAAGTCCCTGAATCTTTTCCCACTCATTAGGCAGAAAAGGGATAGATTAGGGTTCTTTATGTACTAGTATTCACCATTTTGGTGACAAAATACAAAACAAATTCAGTTTCTATTTGTTTTCAAAAGATACAAAAAATAATGCTGTAAGGCTTGACAAGGGTTACCTCTATCTGGTTGAAACAACCAAGCAACTAAAGCAAAACATGATTTTAGAAAGTGCTTGTTGATCTCCTTTCATAACTGGGAAATAAAGTATATAACAGTAAAATTGCTCGTCCATGGCAATTTCAAAGTATAGAGTGATCTCAAAACTAAAACTTGTTTCTCATATCATAAACCTAAGATGATATTTTTGTTTTCACGTTGCCTTAGAACTGTCCCTTTCTCTCTGGAATATTTCTAGCATAACCTATGGTTTTAAAGTACTACCCACAGTCCCCATATAACAAAATAAGCCAAACCAAACCAACCAAACTAAAGCAAACCAAATCAACAAAGAAAAACCCATGCAACAAAGCATTTTCTGTCTCATGGCTAGCGTATAGAAAAAAAAAAAGTAGAAGTTAAACTTTTGGCCAACATTATTTAACATCTACCTGATGCTGGTATGATTTAAGAATTGGTAACTGAAGCTATGAAAGCTAAAGAAAAGGTCATGAAAATCATACAGTGTTATTTCATTAATTTTTTTCAAATGGGGCTATCACTGAATGAAATAAGTGTTGTGAAGATGTAAGTTTTGTAATTTATCCATTGTTCCTTGCTTCTAGTCTTTTGCAGATGGTATTTATATGAAAGGTTTGTAGAGTTGTTTTTCTGAACTGTGGTATCTGCCTACCATGTGACTTTTTTTAAGGAGCTCATATGACCAGGAATCTGGTGTTACTGCACGCTGCAAGCGCCTTCATTAAACCTGGCCAACAGATGTTCCTCAAGGAGCTACCCAGTTAGGGACACAGTGCATTGACTATATTGCTACAGGATTTCTGATGCAACTTTAATCTTTACATTACAAGTCAGATTACAAGGTTATAGGGAACCTACTTGTGTGGATTTTCCAAGAATAGTTTGATCACTGCTGTAACTCTGGCTACATGGGTAAATGTGTTTATGCTTGCTACATTTTTAGTTGAGTTCCCCTGTCTTTCAAGGTACTGCTAAGCTTGGAATTTTCTTAGGCTGTGTCATCAACTTCCTACATGTATGCCTTTAGTTTTCAGTACAATAGCTGGATACAATTTCAAAGGCTACTATAGCAGATATTAAAAGCTTATCAGCTATGTTCAACGTGTAAATAACACCTTTCAATTACTGGAAACATGCAATTTACTCTAAGAATATATAGTGGTATATGAGAATCGTGCAATGTAATTACCTTAACTTTTGTTCAAATGGCACAGAATTTAACTGTCAGTGTATATATACACTGATTCAAAGCTGCTCTACCAGGGAACCATAAAGTCATTTATCTTCTTTTCAGAAGGTTCACATCTTATCCTTGGTATATATTTTAGAGGCAATTTCTCCATATCTTCATAGTGCAATGTTGCCAATACCAACACAAAATAAAATTGTTTTGCAGTATTAGCCCATTAATTGATGTCAGTTTCTTCTTTTACTTATAAGCATTTTGCCAGTTCCCTGAGGTTTTAGCGGTTCCCAAAGTTATATTACATAATGCTTCCCACACATTCATACTTAATGTCATTACAAGGTATCAATGACTTTTAGCCTAGCATCAACTCACTTCTTTTCCTTTCCCTTTTTCCTTTTTTTTAATATATTTGATTTTTAAACATCTAAGCTTTCTAGTAACACAGTTATGCAAATATTTCATTAGGAAATTTAATAGTATTTCATAGCAAATGATGCACTAAGGCATTTATTTCCTTTTCTCAATGCTGTATGCTAAATAAAAGGATAACTAGCTGGGTCTGTTTTCTTTTAACTGTTGTTGCTAACAGCTGGAGCTGTTCCTATGGTGTTCAGGATCTAACCCTTTCTCTGTGGAATTTTGGACTCCCCAGTGGCACCTCATCAAGGCTTGTTCTCTGTCTGTAAGTTTTAAAGCTCCTTATCTACACTAACACAATTTTAAACTAAGTCTTCTAGTATTTAATATCAACTCCCAATATCATTAGAAGAAACATTGTTACACCTCTGGGGTTTAATGCATATTTGTCAATGTTTAATTTTGCAAGAAAATGAAAAAAAATGGTAAAAAGAATGTTTATCATAATTTAGCAAAATCTGTCTTGTAGTTGCTCATACAAAGCCACCATACTCCTTATTTCTTCCTCATTCACCTTCTTACTACACATCTGAATTGACTCCTCACCAAATAAAGCCGTAGGTTGTTGTCCTAATTTGAATCTCCCATCTCCCTACACAAAGACGTCAAACACTCAGTCCCATACAGTTTATCTCCCTGCTAACTCAAAAATGTTATCCTCAGTACTCAAATCTTAAGACCTTATCCCAAAAGACCTCAACAACTAGCTTGTGATCTTGAGGACAGTTAACACATACACTTGCAGTGTATGTATATTCAGAACAATAAAATTGCAGCTGTTATAAAACAGTTCTGCATTGCTAGAATGGTAATCCCAGTTCAGCAAAATCATGAGTTTTCCATCAAAAGAGGTAGCTTACATAAAACTCTTATTTAAAAAATGCACTGTAAGACAGTTTTTAAATTCAAAGATACATTCTGATTTGAAACATTCATATAAACTGGTTCTGGTCAAAAATATGCATCATGTCAAAGTCTGTTGGTTTTGGGGTTTGTGTTTTTTTTTTAAAAATACAAACTCCTAAACATAGAAATTTTGAGAAGTTAAAGCTATTGAAATGCTTAATCTCAAAAAGCTTCAAAAACCTTTTCCTTTCATGTTGCTTTCTTTTTACATATTGAGAAGTTTTAATATTTTTTTTTTAATTATTTGGAACTTAAAAGCTTTCTGAACCACCCATACTTGCCATTACACTTTTCTAAGACCTTCCTTTCTATCTATCCAAGAAACTGCAGAAGGGTTTCATTCTTTCTTTCTCTTCCTTTTTAGAAAAACATTTCAATGAATTTGAACAGGCAACAAACAACTGCAGACACATCTAAAGCTTGTATTCCATATGCATTTCCATGGCTTTCCAAACAAAGGTTTATTTTACTTTACTGCGTGATAAGGTTATAGATCTGTGCTGTAGAATCTCAAAATCTTTGAAAAGTAGGCACAATGCTACTAAAGTTAATTGACAAGAAGGGCTTTTACAACCTTGATAACACTGCTTCTATAGTTGAATCATCTAGCAAGTGTTTTCTGTCTGTGGGCAGAAATACATCATACTACAAACCTGCAGGAATTTCATTCTTTCTACAAATATTGTACTAAATGTTATGCCATATTGTTCTCCTGGCCAATATCAAGACAAATTTTGAAAGGCTTATCTGTAGTTCATTTCTTTTTCCCTCAGTGTGTCTTTTGTACCCACAGGTCCCTGTTTCCATGGTTGTCAATGGAAAAAGTATCTATACGCCCATCTGCAGCCTTCACAGATACATTTTCAAATTATAGTATATCACCATTGTGTAGTTCCTCATTTCCACACCAGTATAAATATTCACACAGTTGTAAACATTCACAGCAGAAAAAGTGCCATTGATGAATCAATCTATCTAGAATTTTACTTGTCCATCTCTGTGAAAACACATATAAGTTTGATAGTCACTCATTGCTTCATTAGCACACTGAATAATTCTACATTCCCATCTATTCAAGATCTTTTAGAAGTCCTGTTGAGCTGACAATGATTCAATATGTGTTTTTTCCCATCCTGAATCTAAATATTTTTATTGTTACTCTTTAGAGAACTTGCTCTTGGGTTTTGTTGTTGTTGGGTTTTTTTGTTGTTGTTTCTGTTTTACAGTGACACTGAATTTAAAACGAAAATATATTTCATTATTTATTCATAGGATTTGATTCACCCTGATTGTTACATTACTTTTGATGTTGACAGTTGTTGGTGAATAGTGTGGAAAGCTACAGGGCATTTATTTGACCATGCAATGCCATAAATAATAAACTGATGTTGCCTTGTCTTTGGCTGGGGCTTTGTCATCTTCAAAACAAAAAATTAAAGTAAAAAGAATTAAATGACTCTTTGAGTTTTATACTGTCCATGTGAACCTCATGTCTTGCTATGCCATCCATAGTGTACAAATATTAAATCTTACCAGGAGAGTTTGGATAATCCCTGTCAAGATGCAAAAATAATAAGAAACTCGATATGAACACTTACCACCTCATTAAAAAAACAAACAAATAAACAAACAATGCTTGTCTCTCTTTTTTTTTTTTTTTTTAAATTGTAAATGGTGCATGCACAGGAAACTTGGATAGAGAATGCAAAAAAGAATAATATATGCAATAAAAAGAAAAATCTTAAAGTCAGGAAAAATAACAATGTGTAAACTAAACTTCACTGTTTAAGCAAAAGGAAAGATTGGTTTCTGTCAGAAATCATTATGAATAAAATGTGACTTTTAACTGCATTTTTATGATTCAACTGGGTAGGGAAACAATACATGTAAGCTTCAGAGTATAACTCTTGGACTCTAGTCAAGAAGTTATTCTGCAGTACAACCACACAGTAATATAGTCAAATAGAAGAGATGCATCGATGATTTGTGGTTTTAAGGATGAGTGAAACTACAGGAAATGTAAAATTGTGTCTCAAAGCCACTGCCTAGATTTGAACTATCCAGTTTATATCTGTCACAGGTAAAACCTACTCATGTAATTTAAACCAAAGCAGTTTTTTGAATTATTAATATCATGTATTTAGCAAGCAATCAGTAAACTGTACATTCAGAATCAATTCAGCAGATTAACCGCAATGTTAGACAGTTACAAACCATTAATAAACACTTATGAATTTCTAAACATCCTTCTCCAGCTAATCCCATGTGGTAGTGGTCACACACACATACAACCGTGGTCATGTGCACATTTACACACACCCTTTGATGGCCAGCCTGCACCACAAGTACCCTCCTTGTCAGGCAGGGTGTGTTCCCCAACTTGCAGACCCATGAGGGGGCCATACCCAGGACCCCAGCACTGCCCCCCTCCAGCCGGCTGGATGTCTCATCCTGGTAGCCACCCTGGTGTCACAGGGTGATGGACGGCAGTGCAAAATCACATCCAGTTGGAGCTTCTCTAGCTGCTATGGTTGGCCATTCTTAGCACGGGCAGTTTTGGCCAGACACCCTCCCTCTCGCGTTTTTATTTGACTTGCATACAGTGTACATGTTTGCATTCATTACCAGTGCAGTTTTCACCAGGGTTAGGCCATAAAAGCACCCTTGCAATGTCTTTCATGTTTTAGAGGGCTTGTATTCTGAAAATCATATTCTTTTGTGTTGCAATACAAACTAAGTGCCCAAAATAAGAGCCACCATAAGAGTGAACATCACTATTATGAAATTACATTGGTAACAAATCATGAAACAGAGTTCTTTCATGTTCTGCTGGTTAAATGTTATAGTAAAGCTGGTAGGAAATGCCATAATTCCCTGACTCTTCATTTTGATGATGCATTCAGGCACATCTGATGCACAAATAACTCCTGAAGGAAAAATTCCCAATACTGATATCGTTCTATGTGGAGGCATGTTTGTGCTAGTTCTGCATAGCAGCCTCATTAGTGGAGGGCACATATCAAAATAGTTCACGCTGTGGTTTGACCCTGTCTTGTAACAGTGGGACTCTGGCTTCAGATGAAGTTGCATAATTCATGTCCAGTTTCCAAAGTTCATGGTGGATTTAACATGCTTGGTAGCCTTCATCTCGCTGAAAGGTAAGTTCACAAATGTGGACACCTGCAGGTAGGCTCCACCTACAGCTGCTCAAAAATGTTTCAGCAGAACACTGTTCAAGTTCAAAAATGTGATTTTGTTGAAATTAAGTTGTTCTACAGGAACATTTCAATTATGAAGAAATTTTCCACAGGAAAGTGTCAAAATGAATCATTTCATCTTTCCTGTTTCATTCTGATAATGCCAAAACATTTCTTTTCAAAAGTATCACCCTGTTTCATTTCATTTGACATTTATATTACATGGTAATGTTAATTTTAAAACTGTGTTTATACACTAACGCATGTATACACACATTACATATTTTTAAATATGACTGTCTAAATTGCTGACATTATAGCATTTCTATGTTTTCAAAACAAAGTACTGGGATGTTGTCAACTGGAATTTATGTTCTGGAGACAAAGAGATTAAAAATAAAAGGAAAAAATATTGTTAGCTCAAATTTGGAGAGGTAAAATTTCCTAACAACTATAAATTCCTGTTTCTGGCCAGTGGCACCAGAAAAGCCCATTTTTAATGCAGTGGATGCTGGCAAACCCTTGCAGTGAGCTAAACAGCAAGGCCATTATGTCTGCAAAACATAGGACAAAGATATAACACTTTGGATCTGTATGTCTCAGTTTAAAATAATCTGCCTGCAGTTACCAGTCACTTTTAAGTCACGGGGGAAAAACTCAAAGTTTCATCAAATCTTAGAGCTTTGTAGATCCAGAGAAGGGATGAATTCATGGACATCAAGTTCGTTTACCTTTCTCATTATCTTAGCTAGTTAGGTTCAGATGTTAATATACATTAAATCAGCCTTTTTTCTTTTGAATGCCTGTGAAGAACACTCAAGACAGGATTACAGTATGAAAGCCTTTATGCACAAAATGTCTGTAGTCATGATGATAGCGATTCAAACTCAGACATATCAGCCATCCGGGGAATTTCACAGCTGCCTGACAGGGATCAGGCAAGACCATATATTGGGTAATAAAATCTCCAAGGCATACTCAGTCTTTGGTTCTTCTCCATCTGCCAACAAGAGTGAAAATGAGTACTGGTTCCACTGTGATATACATCTGCCCACTGGTTTCATAAACAACAGGCCAGTGAACAGCCACTACATTTGGAGGATTTCATCCACTATCCACTCAGAGCTGGTTTGTCCCCTGATACACACCCCAGCAATCAAGATCATAATTAGGCTTTTTCTACAGTAAAGATTTTATAGTAAATTAAGCAGTTTGGAAACATCCTGACTGATGGTTTAAGGTAGTTGCTGGAGTATTCTGATGCCTTAGACAAGACATGAGACATTTACACTCAAACCCAATGAAAGTGCTGAGGAAAATTCCCACCACACTAGGTGTTACTTTCTTCACAGAAAAGGAGTGACTTGCACACAGACATAAGCTGCCACCAATCCCTACATCCTCCTGATAACGTAAAGCCTAGCTAATATTTTCAGAGGCCACAACAAAACACCTCCCCTTCATTTCCATAGTTCCTAAACTGTTGACGAACTCTTCAGCTACTGTGGCAACATTCAGCCACTCAGATTTCTTAAGCACTGCATTCTAGTGGGGGATACAAATCACATACATTCATCTTGGTTTGCTCAATCAGCTTTGCTTATGTAACAACTAAAACGCCTCTCCAGATAGCCACAAGGCCAACTCATGGAGCAGGTTAACTTCAGCAGCAATTCATGTTTAATTTATTTCACTACCACTCCTATCATTGTTATGAAATCTATTAAATTAACAGATCCCTGTGACAGTGTTTCATTTCTCATTATAAATAAAAGGCAAGCAGCTAACTGCAGAATTTTCATCAGCTAATGCCTTGTAGTAAATCCATTAGAAAGCCATTGGTATCTAATTGTCTAATCACAGCAAAGGCCTAGGAGTGACATGGCTGTAATGGGATTGAAGTAGATTGTAGTGCACTGCCTATATTCTCTGATCCAGTTTGGAGATAGCAACGACCTTGCAGGTCATTTCAGTTAATTTAACCAGACTTGGAAGAAAAGAAGGAAAACTGCTTTGATTAAATAAGTAAAAAAGCAGACACTGGTTTGTTTACACCTGAAATAGATAAAGTGGACATTATGGCTGGAAAAATACACCATTAACTTAAAAGTAATCTAACATATCAGTGAAGAGCTGTTGGCAGGACTGAAGTTGATTGCATGTGAGGAATGGCTGCATGTGGTGTAATGAAGCAGGCAAAGTTCTAAGTGTGCATAATGCACTGAGTTATCAAGTATGCATCTCTTTAGTCCAAAGTAATTTTGCCTCATGGCAGTAGCTCCAAGGCCAGAAGCAGCCTTCTGTCTGACGAATGCCATCCTCTAAAGCTATGCGAACTGGCAGTTTAAGGGAACAGACTTGCAAACATTGATTCAGTGACTGTGTGAACTATTGAGCCTCTGCAGTGAATGCCATGGAAAAATGGGTGTTGTTGCTTTGCTGAAATAATTTCATGCACCTTGGAACACTGCTTTGAATTCTGTTGTGCCAAACATGGGAGGACGCTCTACCCTAGCCTTCATCTTAACAAGGTAAATGATTTCTACAGACCTGCTGAAGATTCCCAGGAAAACCATTTGTCCCTTTCCATCAGAAATCCCTTTTGGAATTTCACTTTAGATACTGACAAAAGATAATTGCATCATGGTCACCAAAACGGGGAGGGTATGTACGAGCAAGTGTTTGGCTGAAAAATCACCACAAATGTGCATATATTTAATCACTGCAGCTACAGACTCTTTCAGCTTCCTAGTGTGGACATATCCAAAGTTGTCTATGAATGGGGCATCATTATCCTCAGAACTGGGAACAGGCCCAATCTTAAAACAAAGCACTGTGGTATCACATGGTGATTATTCAAAATACCTCAATTTATCTAAGTGAAGCTGCAGTGTTTAGGATAATTACTGAAATACGTTATAGAATTTTCAGAAGAGGAACAGACTACAAATCTGACTTGCAGTCTGATCAACGTTATTTAGACATTGCCTTTTATTCCTTTTGCATGAAAATGGAAGCTGTGTCTTGATTAGTGCTAGTCTAAGACCCCGATAAATAATATTTGTAAAACTATTATTTTGCAGAATAGGGAAAAAAAATTTAAACACTGTCCTTCACCTACATAGGCCATGTTCAGATCTTTTAGGTAAATGTCACCATTGTTGCCACACATGTACTAATGCCCAAACTGAATGTTTCATTGAGTATATTTTTTTACTTTTTCATGTTGTACTCATCTTGGAAGTTCAGAAAATCACAAAATAGTGAGAGATCAGTTCCTCTCAGTTTTGTGGAACACATCTCAAAATATAGAAAGGTTTTTAAAAGTTGAAAAAATCAATGTTTTCTGAATTTCTGGCGGTCCATCTTACTTGAATCCATGAGACAGTGCCTTTAACTATAAGTTAAAGATGCAGTGCAAGACTTGTGGTTCTCCACTAAAGGGCATGAGTAGAAAGTACCTTGTTAAGAAAATCAAATGCTGAATGTATTTTCTCAGCAATTCAAGTCTAGGATGAAAGGAGTAGAGTTGCATAGTCATCTAGAAACAAGGAATTGCAGGCAAACAGCGGGACAGAAAGTGAGGCTTACATAGAATAGTGGCTTTGACAGCCAGTCTCAAACGAGGCATGTCATTCCTGCAGCTACTGGGACCTTGTGAGAGTGTGTCTTCAGCAGTAACTCCCTCTTCTAAAGGCTGTGGGACTTGTTGGACCTATTCTGGTTCCACACTGGAGAAAGTGACTTCAAGGATTTAATCCTCATGCAAGCCATAGTCAAAACAAAATTAGATCTAAATGAGTAAGATTTGGCCAGGTTGCACCTGCTGGAAATCTGCTTCTGTAGTTTGAAATTACTTCTTTGTTTACTTCAGCAACTTGATAATCTAAAACAGGCACTCTAGTAAGAAACATGAAAGATTTAACTGTACATTTATGTGTTCATATCCAGTCTTCAAAAGCTTGAAACTGGAGATCTGTGTGCAAAAATCAGTACACTCCTTCAGAGTAATTGGTTATACTAGATCTAAAGAGTCCAGGTGTCACATAGTGTAATTTGTGTCTAGGGGTTATATTCTTGACTGTGCTTATGCTCTACATACAAACTAAAGTGCTGTCTAATGATTTTAGCATGACATCTCTCTTCATAAACGGCCTCATTATTTCTTTTTTTTGCATTTAAATATACAGAAGCAATGTTCTTAAGTATACTTGTCTAGTAATAAAGATGATTCCCGTGCCATGAAGGAAGAGACTGTTTTCCACAATTTATATTATTTTATTTAATAAAAAATAATAGGAAATGGATTTGCTGGAGGTTCAGTCATTTTTAGGTTGTAGCATATATTAAGGTGATAAACAATAGTCATAAAGCCATCTCTATAATTTTTCTACCCTTCAGAATAAAAAATTTGAAACACCTTTAAACTTTCCTCCCAATAATAACAATTTGACAGCTTGGCAGTGCCTCTGCATGGTTAGATATAGCTCTTTACACTGGCAAAGTTGTACTCAAGGTTAATGAAGGCAGACATTAAAATATGAGTTCTTTATACCTCAGAGGTACCAATACTCTAAGAGCAGTACTCCAGCCCTACAGCTCACTAGTAAAGGCCTCCTCATCAAGCAGAGACCAGTGCTATCCAGTGTAGAAAAGGATAAAACAGGGCAGCTGGACTCGGCTTTTCTCCCAGTGGCAGGAGAACATAGGAAAAAAATTAGCTTTTTTTTTTTTTTTTTTGTCTCAGTCATTTGTGTCACAAAATAATAATAATTTAAAAAATCCTATTGGCAAGCAAATAATTGGACTGGATTTCACCCTTGGGAAAGAGATCTGTGGAGATGCTATTTCAGAAAGCTGGAGTTAGCAGGGAAAGATCCTCGCTGGTAGTACACCTGACAGTAAATATATAAATTTTATTCAAAAGAAAGGGGAGGAGAGGAGAGCAGAGCAGAGCAGAGCAGAGGAGAGGAGACGAGGATTTTTTTCCAAGTGAGCTGACTCTGAAATATTGTGACTGCAGGACAAATGCACTGAAAATTTTATCATTATGAAGAAAGATATTTAATCCTTTCCTAGCCTTTTAATACAATGAAGTAGTTCCTTAGCAAGGATCATACGATGAAAATAAATATCTTTTATGCAATTATTTTTATTTACAAAAGATGTGTAATTAGTTATGAATATAGCAGGAATCTTACAAATAAGTGTTCCCTCTACTATGAAATGTAAAGATTTTCATCCTGAAACATCAAGTTCTTATTCTCAGTCCCAGCACAGCAACTTCTGATTGCCTGTAGAAAACTCTGCTTTAAGCTTCCATGTGCTCCTTACTTGCAGCTTTGGAAACTGCACTGGGCACAGACACTCCATCCAGGCTGCTCAGATTTCAGAGTGGATTCACAAAATCCCTGTTGTTGACTGGTGGCACACACCTGCATTTTGCACCTACATTTAACATCAACAGTGACTTATGACCACACCTACCAATGTGTTGCAACCTCCACAAAAGCACTTCTTCCCTTCTGCACATTTTTTCCAAAATCCTGAGTGAAAAGACATGATTTGCAGTATGCTGGGGAGGGCAATAGCTTCAGTTACAACTACCTTAGACTGGTGATAAAAATTAAGAGACTCTGATGCCTTACTGAGAGTGTTTATTGTTAGCATTGCCATTAATGCATGGAGTTATAGGGGAGCTTTCCCCCTATACAGAAGGGGAGACCATATCCTTCTGCGTAGTCATATAACTGACAAAGGGCCCTCAGCCTCCTTGTACTCTCTTTACTATATCACTGTGCTATTCATTCAGCAGTTCACAGCTGGCCTCTGCCTAATATCAGTTAGGAACTAACCAAAGAAGGCAAGAAAAAAATCCCTGTGCCATATCCCAAACTTTTAAAAGTTAGGCACCGTTGTGTGACAAAGAGAAACAACATGGAGCCAGTATGTAAGTATAACAGAAGTGTGCTCTCCAGCTGGTGGACTACTATATTTTTCACTGGCTGGACTTTTAAAAGGTCATTCAGGCAGAAGGCCAGGTAGAAATACAATAAAGTGTGAAAACAAGGAAGTTTCAGAGAGCAACAATAAGAATAGATGTTGCAAGGCAAAGATTAAGTGTGTGTTATTTAGTCAGAATATTGCAATTGGCCTTTGAGAGGTTCTTCCATGTCAAGTTTTTGTTGGAGCTTTTAGTGATGATGGCTGTTCAGTATGACAACAGATAAATTACAAAATATTGGGGAAAACAGCTTCTAAATATGATGAGGAGACGTTTTTGTTTCCCTTGGACACTGTGGTAAAAAAATGTTACACAAACATTTCTCTCCCTACCATTACCTACTGTACTTTTGTTTGGTTTCTGGGAGGGAGGGAGGGAGGGAGGCGGTGAGTGGAGTTACCTTACAGTCTGTTCTTTGATGTATTCCTCTGCCAACCCTCACAAACACTTGTCCAAGCACAACTAAGGGACAACACAAGGGCAGGAGACTCACATATTGAAGGGAGAAGGCAGGAGTGATTAAGCTAGTACTGTTAGTAAGGTAAAGGTCCATGTCCCCATGGGGGCTGCTAGTAAATAACTAAATCACTAGGTTTCTTGGAGAAGGCTAAAAAATGAGATATATTTACTCTTTTTTAACTTTACTGTATATTTAAAGCAAGATGAGGAAAACAAGATGCAATACAACCCAGCTAGGAACCACACTGGTATCATTGATAATGGGACTGCTGCGTCTAGCAAGAAATTTATATTGCACAAAAATCAAGAGAAATTTCTTCAACACACAGTTTTCAGGGAGCCAGTATTGGTCCAAAAAGCAATCAGATGGCGGTTAGTCACTGTCCAGTGCCTGAAGTCAAGCTAACCTAAATACGTCAAGCCTCAAAACTCCCATTTAACATCTTTCTCAGAAGTGACATTCATCTGAAAAGCAGAAACAAAAGATTAACATACAATAAAAGTCATCCACATATGTGAGGCTTAAATTATATATAAGCCTAGGAGAAGGGCTATAAAGTAGGAGGTAGATTCAAATAGATACAATTTTTTCTTTCTTATTTTGTGATGAATAGCTAGACAGCAATTAAAATACTCTACAGAACAGAATTCAAGACTCTGCTTGTGCTCACACTTCATATTAAGCAGCTGTAAAAGTAGAGTTTATAACTGGCTAAGGTAAATTGATAATTCAGTAAATGGCTTATCAAATAACAAATTTTATAGATTGTTTATAATTGCTGTAACTTCTTTGATATTCTTAAAAATCTTTGAAATGTGTTATTCATGTCTAGAAGATAACATAAGTTGATTAACTCTGGAACCTTAACATAACTGGTGATCTTCCTTGCTAAACCTACATAGCAATATTTTAAAGTGAGTTTAGAATTATCAAAGTATTGTTATTATCAAGTAGGCTACAATTAAACACCTCTAAGACAAGCTTGTCAATGGTGTTCGTTATTAAATGAGGGGAGAAATTGTAAATATATTCTTAAAAGACTAATCTTACAGCAATTTTTCCCCATCAGAAGACTCAGAAGCAAAACAATTCCTCCCACTCACCCCCTCCTCTTTGCTTCTCAAAAAAAACCCCCACAAAACCAAAACCAAGCCCTATAAAAAACAAGCCTTTTTATATCTCATGAAAGCGAAAAAGATCTAAAAAATAGTTAATAGCTGAGAAGATAGTTGGAAATGATTCAAGTTAGGTTCTTTAAGTAAACAATTATTATTTTCTAAATGAATAGATTAATTTGCATCTGGGGAGTGGAGGGAAAAAAATAAAAGACACAAAAAATACATAAATTCCTATTCCCAATTCCAGCAGACTTTCACAGTAAGAGTCTTCGATCTTGAAATTTTCTCCCTCCTTTCAGATTTTTTATTTTTTCATGTTTCCTGAAACCATTTCTCCCTCCTTGCCTCATTCTAACAGAACAAGTTAATATGCCACACTGAA
This sequence comes from Falco rusticolus, assembly GCF_015220075.1. NCBI lineage: Eukaryota > Metazoa > Chordata > Aves > Falconiformes > Falconidae > Falco > Falco rusticolus. The sequence continues at coordinate 53,092,946 of NC_051189.1, forward strand.
ACAGTGCAGTTTATCATATGGAGAATAGGGTAGGATTTATTTTCTATTTCTTGAGTATTCTTTCAATTAAAAACCAGTAAGGACGGATTAGTCCAGAGAAAATTATCACTAGGTTATACATTCAGAGGTTTGGAGGAACATAAAATCAATAAAAAAGACTCAGTGAGAAGACAATATTTTTTTAAAAAAGAAATACTGAATTTTTATAATAGTCTTTTGACTGCAAAAGGACAGTACATTCATCTGAATAAGAGTGCAAGAATTGAGGGCTATGGAAAACAGGGAGGTAACCATGTGAAACTCTTTCATAAGTCTACAAGCCAGTGAAACCACGAATGTTACTGAAATGAGAATATTGAATCTGCATCTGCAGTGATTGTGACATTGTTATGTCCTCTTTAGTACTGGGGAACCCTTATTTTGACTTTGGAGGGAAAGGAAGGCAGGGGCTACATCTTCACAAAAACAGCTGAATGACCATTTTCCACACCCTGTTACAGCTTCACTAATTTCTGATTCACTTCCATAGTTACATTTCAAATAACCTGAATGCGCATTTTCTTCACTCAACCTCTGGATTCAGATTGGAATATAAATTTAAATGTATTAATATGTTTTTTTTCTGGAAAATTATTGTTCTACAATTATGAATATATTAGAGAATTCCTTGTCTCTGTAACCCTGGAATTATTTTAGGATCAGTTGTAAATGAATAGGGGCTTATGAACAGATATTCCAAATGTCACATTACGTTTTAATCCTGGCTGTAGGGACCATTTGATTAATTTTCTGCCCCATGTTTTTGGCAAGTAGTAATCAACAATTGCTGCTGGAAAAGCAGGCTGAGCTTTTCCCCTCTAACAAAGCACTTCCAGTTCCCTCTGGCAAACAAATATTGTCAGCAAAGGAAGAGGAGCACCAAACTGCCAAACGTTGGAGTAATTTTGCTTCATTTCTGCGTCCTGAAAACAAAACAGTAACACCTCTTTCCTGCTCTTCTTCATATTCTCCAATTCCTTCTTTTGTTCCTGTGCCAGGGAGAGTGAAGAAGAAACACCTGCAGTATTTGCCTCAGAAGGCCTGGTGGAACGATCTGTGGAAGCTTTGAGGAAGCAGATTTGAAGATGATTGGAACAGGTTGATGGAGGTTTGACGTGCTAGCTGGGATACAGATATGCATCATGCCCAGGCTGGAATGGCAACAGTTTTTTTCAGCTGTGAACCCAGGCTTGTTCCTTACAAAGCAGACTTATCCTATGCAAGACTATAACTTTGGAGCTTGTTGAAGTATTGGAACCACAGTTTTAATGACAAGACTGTATCTCTTTTAAGAATGTCCTTATATTGCTAGATCTTGAGAAGATTTATCATAATCCAGACATTCCTAAAAATACTACTAACACTTTTATGGTTCTTTTTGATTTATTAGTCTTTCTATTTTCTTGCTTTTTTCATGCTACTCTGCTGTCTCCAAGATCACTCCTTGCATTTGTCACCAAATTTAGCCAGTTTAACTCATTTTTTGAAATTAACTAATTGTAGGAACATTGTAAGAATTCCCACAGTTCTTCTGACCAGTTTGAATTAAGAAAGTATTTGCATTTTTCTTCATGATGAATCTAGCCTTGTATTAAACCTCAGCAGAGTACCCTGTGAGGATGTTTGACTCTGCACTACATTATAGAAATATCATAATGATTTCTTTTACCTTTGGTACTTACACCATGAGAAAACGTACCAAATGAACAGCATGTCAGAGGTCATGATGTTTACAGCTGAATAAGAGCTGTTTCCTGGATTTGTCTCTACAAAACCACTCTTTAACTGAAAACTATTGGTAGTAGAGACCAAGTATGAATGTGGCCCAGTGAAATATGCTTATACAGTGCACTCTGCTAGTGATGTTGTTGCTTTTCACTGCCACTATAGCACTTCAGCTTCATAAAATTTGAAATTTTTCTGTTTAGACACTGTCCCATCAGTGGCAATGATACATTTTTTTTTCTTTATCCACAAAAGGCAACATCCATAGGTTTATAACACTCAGACAAAAAATACAAGTGCACTGCTCAGAAGCAGATATTAAAGAATTAAGTTGTTTACTAGAAAACATTGAGATCTCCTAAGGAAAGTGAAGGATGACTCTTTCAAAAGATGAGGAGACTAGGGACTTAAGCAGGATCACAAAGACAAAAAGACTGAAAAAGCCTCTCTTTTAACAGGCCATTTGTGTGTTAATACGCAGAAGGAAATTGCCAGAGCATAAAATATAACCCTGCACCACTAGCTACTCTTTGCACCTGGCATCTTGTGAGTTCACAGGCTTTATCCTGCTCACGTTATGGGCTCAATCGTTTCTTTTTTTCCTTTGGGTTCAGTTTGCATATTTTATTATTTTTCTTAAGCTTTTGTCTTGAAGTCTAGTGTCACTACATGAAGTCAGAGAGCAGCAATTTTTAAACTGCGGTAATCCTTTCTCTCTTGATGTTTTAAAGTTTATACTAATGTAAGTAGAATCATTTCTGAGGGAATATTTTGAACTGTTTAACAAGAGTAAAGGATGAGCTGATATTCATTAAGTTCCAGGTTTTTTAATTTGAAAATAAAGGATACAAATTACTTGAAGACAACAGATGGGAGAAAAGTATTACACAGGAAGGTGCTTAAACTCAAAAAATTATTTTAAATAACTATGAAATCAGGAAAAGAAAAAAAGAAAAAAAAGAAAAGATAAAAAGAGAAGCCACCTCTCTTGCAGCAAACCCAAAAGTAATATACTGTATAATATGCATTCAACAAAATGTTGTTTATTTGCCTTAATACAGGTTTCAACAAAATGTTGTTTACTTGCCTTAATACAGCTTAGATGAGTCAAACAGAGATATTATAAACCATATGTGATGTAATACTCAGCAAAATAGAAAACTCTCTACCTCTTTGAGCATCCAGGAATTCAAATTCCACATATGAGCTCCCCAGTTCAGGAGAGACAGGGAACTACTGGAGAGGGCCCAGCAAAGGGCTATGTAGACGATGAGGGGGCTGGAACACCTCCCTGATGAGGAAAGGCTGAGGGAGCTGGGCCTGTTCAGCCCGGAGAAGGCTGAGAGGGGGTCTTATCAATGTCTGCAAATATCTTAAGGGTGAGTGTCAAGATGGTGGTGCCAGGCTCTTTTCAGTAGTTCCCAGTGACAGGACAAGGGGCATCAGGCACAAACTGCAGCACAGGCAGTTCCACCTGAATATGAGGAAGAACTTCTTTACCTTGAGGGTGACAGAGCACTGGAACAGGCTGCCCAGAGAGGCTGTGCAGTCTCCTTCTCTGGAGACATTCAAAACCCATCTAGACGTGGCTCTGTGCAAACTGCTGCACGTGAACCTGCTTTAGCACGGGTTGGCCTAGATAATCTCCAGAGGTCCCTTTCAACCCTGACCACCCTGTGATTCTGTGAAATGCTTACATAAATGCATAAAAGACAAAAGGTCTTTTGTCTTTTGATTCCATAGTCTAGAGAATTTGGTGGAGTGGATGGTTATTTACAGGTAATAAGAGAAAAAGAAGAAAGGGAAAACAAGAATTCATATGGAATGATTTTTACAAATCACAGATCCCTTTAAGTAAGTTTGTAAGTAAGTTTAAGTTGTTTGTAAGACAACTGAGAGATTGTAATGTTTTATTTCAGCAGTTATAGTCAATGCATTTAAGACAGCTAGATGCATTTTTGACAGGGTTTATGATCATGACTATTTGTTTAAATGGCATTTGTTCTTGAGAACTGTTCATGAAAAAAGGCCATTGTACTAGGATCTGGTGATATGAAGCCTGCACTCACTATCTGCAGAATGATGGAATTGCTCTGCCCCTATATATAAGCTTTTTCTCTGTCACACAAAAAAATTGCCTGTTTCTTCTGATTGATTTTTAGATTCAAACTATGAAGAGGTTTTTTTAAAAGGACATCACAGATTCACACATGTCAAAAAGGCTGTTTTGAAAAAGCTGGGTAGGAAATGCATTAAAAGTGAATGAGATGCAGAGGCCTGGGTGGATAAGAAAAAAAGATAATCATCTTTCGAGACTTTCAACTTCCTATCCAGCAGATCCGAATTTAGAATAGTTCAATGAAACACCAAAAATTAATGGTTGTTTACCAGACTACATAATACAGGTCTGTGTGTCTCATCAATGTTGTGTGATATTTTTATTATCTAATCTACCAACTTGATTGGCAGAGGTGTTGGTCACCTCAACGTCATGTCCATTTCAGACTGTGAGGTTTGCTTGGAGCTGTCCAGCAGTTCTCAGCTATTCTTCTCACAGCAGAAGCATTATTTCAGTCCTCCTGGCAGGAATTTTGCCCTAAAAGTATGAGCTAAGGAACAGTAGTCTTGTCTCTTGTGCTTTCCACCCACCTCCTTCTCCTCTACTGCTTATTAGGGTTGGTGTGTTACTCCACAGATAAAACTCATACTCAATCTTTTCAGTAACGACTGTTATTTCCAGTTCAAATGGTGATGCTTGAACATGAACTGCAATATCTCATCTCAGGTTTATGAAAAATTTATCAATCATTCATCAAATTGAAGCCTATATTGAGACAACTTTTACCAGCAGCACATAGAAAGTGGTATGGTTTCTCTTTCTGTACAAATAGTTTTTCTTTATTATTTTGAATACTAATTAAATTATTGAAAAAAATTAAAAAAACTCTAGATCATTTTGATACATCATGAACTGTAGTACAAAATAAGATGTTTATGAGATTGTCTCTATGTTTGCTCAACAGGAAAAATATTAAATATTCTTTCTAAATTACTTCAGTAGCAAAATTATCAGCAATGTCTTTCTTGAGACATCATTGCATGTACACTGAGTACCAAATTAAATAGAAAACAGATCACTACTTGGATTTGTCACAATACCGGTGCTAGACCGGTATATGTGTTTTCATACTTCACCTTAGCTATATGCTCAGATCTCAAAAGACCCAGAACCTGGTTATTCCTTTAAAGGCATAAAAATATGGTTACTCCTGACTTTCCACATATTTGAGAAATCCATTTATCTTGTTGCTTCTCTTTCTGTGACAATTAAGTTGCCAAGCTCACAAATGTTCTGACATAATACTGCTCAATTTATACTTCTGAAGTTCATTCCCAATTGACTGAGATAGTGTAGAAAAATTTAAGTTTGTTTCTCTTATTTTACTTTGTCTAGCACTGAGTGATTTTATGGGCACTGAAAATATAGAGAGGTGCACAAGGACAAGAAGCATCAGGCAGCCTAAATGTAAGACAGAATACTCATTCAGGGGCTTAAAGCCCCCTGAAAACTCAATACCAACTTTTGGAATGCATTTAGAATAGTAAGTATAAAGCATTAAACCAATATACTGACAGCTTCTCTGCCCACTATTGTGCACTTGTAAAATGACGTTCAACTAATAGACTGTAAAATTTCTTGAAAATAATAATAAAAAAAAAAAGTAATTGAACAAAAATCATGCAATCATATCCATTCAGCAGTACAGAAGAAAAAAGCTGTTGGGACCTATCTTTTCTTGTGTTTTTTAACATAACAACAACAACAACTTTTTTTTTCTCCCATAAAATCTGTTCTCATTAATAAAACCAAAAACAACGTTCTTCAGTAAACTTGAATATTGCCTTTTAAATATTACAGATCATTGACCTATAGACAGGTAAGCTCGTCCTGCTAATCTGTAGCATTTTACGAACCTTTATATACAAATTGTCTGAATAGATAAGCTAAGTATTCTGCTGCACATTGTTTCTGCAACATAAATTTTTACCTTTTGAGGGAAAGAATTTTTATATATTTGCTTGAGCTAATTTATTACTTAAACTAGGTTAATATAGTAAGGCTTCTTCTTACCATATAGTTTGTGAGAACATATTGCCACACACAGCATGAGCCCTGAGAGAAATGTATTTATAGAATAAAAGTCTTCTCTACCCCATTTGCTATAGAACATACATCCACACATGTACAAAAACCTTGAAATGCAGACATGTGTGAACACTGTATATTTTAAAAGGTTTTTCCATTGCAGTAGTTCTAACTGCCTGTGAACTTAACCTTTATGTTCTATTATTATTCCTGTGCTACAATCTGGGCAGTTCTAAAAAAGTGCAGAGGTTTGCTGCTAGAATTGTTTATTCTTTATTTAACTTCTGATAATCAACAAAAAATAGCATTATAAATAAATAGCATCTTCCACCCTTAATGGGGAAAATCAGAAATCCAGAGTAATGTGTATATCCCAGTTTACCAACTGAAATCAACAGCCATGCTCTAGTTTTCAGAAGAAAAAAATTCTTTAGCTGTTGCTAAGTTACCCTGAATACCCATTGAATTACACATGAAACCTATGTTAATTCCAAATACAGTCATTATGAGTGACAGTATTACAAAGAATAATGAATAGATTCAAAATAATAGAAAACCAAATTAAAGAACTGTCATCACCTTTTGCTACATTTTCCTCAGCCTTTCTGGACTTTTTTTAAAGATAGCTTAGCTTTTAGTAAAAAAAAGTAATAAAATTAAGTAGTCTCATTGGTTCTTTTACAGTACAAACCAGTTCTCTTCCTCTGTAGTACAGGGAGCAACTCAAATTTCAAAGTACAAATCAAAGAATGAAAACAAGTAAGAACAGCTGGACTATGCTGATATATACACTAAATTCAACCACAAAACAGCTATATTTTTCTATGCTTTTAAAAAATATCCTAATTTGTCACTTTTTCTTCTGCCACTTCTGGAATTACACCTTGGACTGAGCTCAAGGAAGTTTTAAAGTAGGACACTTCTTACCAAGCAGGTGATAGTAATCACTCTTCGCTGCCTTAGTCCTGACACTCCTGTCCGTGGCTGTTTGATTTGGAGCAGCACTGACACTTCTGCAGCAGACCAGAGCTGCACTTACTGCCAGTACTCTCCTTGGTAGGAGAAATACTGTATTTCAAGAATGCAAGGAAAAGAAATCAAAGCTACAGTCACAATGAAGCTGTATAAATTTATGAGTGGGGTTACATGCCATAGTTGTTCTAGCAGTAGGGGCTGAACTTGATGACAAGGAGATCACATCCAAGCCTTTGCCTTAATAGGTGGCCTGCCTAGCTATACCCACTTCCCACAAGGCCAAGGAAATTACATAAGACATTTATAAATTTCCAAATGTATATTCTTAGAAACTTAGCTTAGGATGCTCCCACTGGGAGCCAGAAATGGAAGGACTTCCTGTGCTTCTCATACAGGAATGATGGGAGGTTGTTATCCAGCTTCATGCTTTGGAGATACATTACTAATGCTGTAGTTAAAAATTGCATCAGTGAATATCATATGCTTTCTTCATCTTTAGCTAAAATCCTGTTGTAGCTGAAATGAATGTTGCTGTTTGCCCTCATAGGTGAAACACCAGCATCTGTGATAATTCTACTTGTGCTGCTAGCAGCAAAGCTGTAGCATTTATGGGATCTGACTTCTCTTTGCACAATATTTCAGATCACAGTTTTTATTTCCATAGACTACACATAGCTGCATGAGCAAGAGTGCTGTCCAGGGCATAAGTGTTAGAAAAAAACACTGTCTAATAGCTTCCATAAGATCTGCTGTGCTCTACGAGTGCAATTACAGCACAAGGTTGCCCACTGATCACTCATGCTTTGGAACCAAATTGGCTATTTCAGTGGGAAGGGACCTACAATGAACATGTGGCTAACTGCTTGACCACTTGCAGGGATGAACAAAAGTTAAAGGATGTTATTAAAGGTATGGTCCAAATGTCTCTTTAACACTGACAGGCTTGAGCCATCAACCACCTCTCTAGGAAGCCTGTTCTACTGTTTGACTACCCTCTTGGTAAAGAAATGGTTCCTAATGTCCAGTCTAAACCTTCCCTGGTACATCTTTGAATGATTCCCACACATCCTATCACTGGATATCAGAGAGGAGAGATCAGAACCTCCCTCTCTGCTTTCCCACCTCAGGAAGCTGTAAAGAGTAATGAGGTCATCCCTCAGCCTCCATTTCTGAGATGCCCAAGTCCTCAGCTGCTCCTCACAGGGCAATCCTTCCAGTCCTTTGCTAAAACTTTTACAGCAGCCCTTCTACTGAAAAGTGTGAATCTGATATTTCTTTCTCATTCTGTCAATCACCCAGATACATTGCACTATGTCATGATTTACAGCTATTGGTTCTTAAAAGAATTGCAAAAGAAAATCACTGATTAGATCCCTCTCACGGCGATGAAGGTAAATCTACGGTTGTGCTTAAGGAGTTTAGCAAACAGAGCTCATGGCTTTATTACTTCAGTATAATATTCAACTAGGCCATTAATAGCACAGTTGATAGCACAGACTGCAGATGGCAGATGTGCAAATCCAGTCACTCCCAAATTTCTCTAAGTGTACGCCAAAGTATGGTGTAGTCCATGATCCAATGCAAATACCATGTCTGTGGAAATTGTCATAATTTGACTCACTGCAGTGCTGACAAACATACTGCTTTGTTCAGGTATTTAAAAGCATGAATATAACAAGCCATCAGCAAATAGCAGTTTCCTCCATGCTCAAGTAGGGCAGCTGCCAGTTCTTGTCAGAACTTTCTGAAGTGCACCACTAGCTGCCATGGGCTCTTCACAATCCCGTCTCAGCTAGTTTGCACAAGATTTGCACTTGCATGTTCATATTAAGATAATAAAATACATATTTTGACCACTTTCAGCTTTGTTGCATACATTCACATATACTTTTCACACTGATTCCACTGAAAATGTTGTTAAAAGTTGTTAAAAGTCAGGCACAGTCATGCTCTTTAAGCAAATCTGCTTTTTTTTGTACCAAGTCTCTGAGACCATGTCTTGGGGCAAAGTATCCTGACTTTATTTTTGCCTTTGAAAAGCATAACTGTTGCTTTGTCACTCTTTTTTCTCTTATCTTATGTTCCGGACTTATTGACAGGCATTGATAAACAGTATACTATTTTATTAATATTTTCTCCACTTCTTTTGTATATCACCTCCTTCTGCCAAAATGTGCAAGTGAAGATTTGCAATCAAGGTTTATCTTTCACTCCTGTCATTCAGTTTGGAGTTACACCTCTGAGGTTTTAAGATAAAACTCTGAGGTCTATGTGTTCCAAAAACTAAGGGGTTTTTAATGAAAAATGTAACTTTTTCTGCTTGCAGTTCAGCTATATAAAAACACTTACTACTAGTAGCTCATGAGGCTTACTAGTAGTAGCAAAATATGTCTTCCTGTGCTGCTGCTTTGCCATTTCTTGAACTCTTCCTGCAGTTATGCTTGTCTTATAGATGCATAAGAAGTGTCTGTCAGTACTTTGATTATTATTGTATTCTGTTTTCACAGAATTTCAAATTGGTTGGTGCAGATCATTATACTGAAACAACTTATTTCTTGCTTTCCCTTCACTCTTTCAGCACTTGTCTTTCCATTTCTCAGAGAAGCTCTTTGAAGTTCATTAGCCCCAGTGTGGATTTTAACTGGTCATCATCTCAAGTAAATCGTATAGCTCTCTTGGGTGGTGTGAGGTCTTTAAATGCTTTATTGTTTTGACTATTTTGGATCAGATCTAATGCTTTCTTTTTCTAAAGAATGATCAAAGTAATTTGTATGTGCTACTCTGATTTGCATTTTGTTGTGATTCAGTTTGAGGTGACATTTCCTGCATTTGTAAACACTGTGATTAAGTTTTTGTTGTGCACTTTTATTGTGCTGCAATGTATTAAAATGTCATAAAAGTTACTTTGACTTCCATCAGACCTTCTAGTATGTCATTCTTCTAGAATATCTCTTGTGCAGTTGAGTACTGTATGCTGAATAGTCTTTTGAAGTGCCATATTTAGAGTAGGGAAAGTGGTTACTTTGCTACTTTCTTCTTCCTGATTTATATTTACACTCTGGATATGATTAACTTGTTCATTTGGAAGTGATGTGGCACTGGAACAAAGGAGGGCTGTCAAGTTTTATTATTATTTTGTTTCAAAGGTCTACCCTATCTAGTACTTACTTACCTTTTGCAGTCATCAAACTTACCTGCCTAGATGGCTTTCCCATTTTCCTGCTAATACATACCCAAATATATTTAATGCCAGAATTCCTTGTCCTCTTCGAGCCTAGATATTTGTGGCAATTAATCTATTGCAAGCAACACTGGCATCAGAGGTGTAGAAAGTCTGGCTTTTCGTTGTTCTGGTAGATATCTCATGCAACCTAATGCCTTGTCAAAGTATTACTTTTTTAATTTTCATTTACTTATGTTTATGGATACCCTGTGTAGATTCCATGAACAGATCCATTCTTATCTACTGATTTCATTTCAGTTGTTTGTTGTTTTGGGTTTTTTGGGTTTTTTTCCCTAGGTACTTATTACATAGATATCTAGTTATTGACATTTTCCTTGAACATATTATTAATGCTCTACGTGGACGGAATATTCAACGAATGTGCCAAATTATATGAATACAAATGCTAACCGTGGTGTGCTGTGACCTACGTTTTTTCTTAATTTGGTTTCAGGAATATGACTACTTTGATCTTTTGAAAATTCTGAGGTTTTCCTTTAGCCCCATTTTAAGATGGTAACACATAACTTTATCATTCTGTGTTTCTTAATCTGCCTTGCAGCCAAGGACGTAATGCGACTGCTGCTGAGTTCCTCATCTGCAATGTATCCTACAGTTACATCTCACTGCACACCTTGTACTATTCTGCTGATACGTGCAACACATTCATGCCAGGAGGTTTGTGCAGTGATGTATCATGACCATCTTCCCTAGTTTTTCACTTGGCCAGTAGGATAAAACTGATACTCACTACAAGCCTGTCATGTCACTACCTTTGCTGTATTTTTCTTGGAATAATATGCATAGCATATTATCCTAACTCTTTCGCTCCTTTCTATCTCCTGTGCTTGTTTGTTCATATCACTACATGCATGTCATTACTGACATCAGGAAGAAATCTCATCTGTTCTTCAGATGTCTTATGTACACTTCTGTACTGGATACAAATTTTGTCCACAGTATTTTCTCTTTAAACTTTTTGAGTTTGGTCTCATTAAGTTTGAACCCCTTTATTATTTTATACTAATTATTAAATCTGTGTAGTCAGACATCCCCTTATTAAGTGTCACAATAAGCCTTGGTTGCCTGCACAGAAAACTTGATGTTTTGTTACCAAATTAATTTACATACATAATGATGTGGGCTGAGAGTATTAAGATCTGCATTTTTCTTACCTAAATTGTCCAGACAAATATTCCCATTACCAAGAAAAATAAATTAGACATACTAGATTATTTTTACTAAGTCAAATCCAAAGAAATTGGGCCTTTTCTGTCCGGATCTGGGAGCCTTTATCAAGTAAAGTTATAACTTAGATTCTGACAAATTATTGTTTTTGAAGTCCCACAGAAAATAGCTCATACATCATAGTACACCATAGCTAGAGGACTCTTCCATTTCACCTTTTTGTTTAGAACAATAGATATAAGGTTTCAGGCAGATACAATAACACATGACTGTTCAACATACTTCATATTTAATACAGGATTACAAAATTAAAACAATAGTTTTATTTTATCAGTCATGCTGTGCAATATTGTTTCTTTCAACAGATGAGATCCTTGAAGGGAAGTTTGCTTCCTTACACAGGCCAAACAATTACCTGTTCTCTTGAATGCCATGTAAGATCACGACCTTTGTTTATTCATTATTCCTCAGATTTTACCATTGTGATTAATTTTTAATTCACCATTGTCTGAACAAGACTAAATACCGATACTTTTTTTACTTCATAAGTGATAGAAATGTCTCAGTGCTTCAGGTCACTGTATTTATTGAGTCCTTTTACTTTCTACCTTGTAAGAAATACTTATTCTCACAGCTGGGCATTTGAGGAACTACTGTATCAATAAATAGCCACATTTTCTGCCCCCCCACCCCCAACCAGTCCTCCTGGGCTTGAAGAGTTGCATATAACCTCCCTGTAATAACTGAATTTCAAAACATTGCTATTATAAGCCCTGTTTGCTTTTTCTCCTTAGGACACTGACACATGCAATTTCCTTTTCTTGATTGTAGTCATTGTGTTGGGGTGAGAGCCAGAGCACGAGCGAGAGACTGCCCAATAAAATATCATCCTTCCTCTATCATTCTCACTGTCAAGAATATCTGGGATGAGTGCCTTGGCTTTGTCTTGGAAAATAAATAACAACTTGATTCTTTTTTTAAGGGCATATTTTCAATTACTTTTCCCAGGTGTTATTAGAGAGTGATTTCCAGCTCTTCTCAGCAAGGCAGAGCCAGAAAGAGAAACCTCCTAGAATTATGAAACTGTAAGTTCTTGAGAAAACAAACACAAGGCATTGCAGCTTTATTGCATGAGAGTCAGCCAGAGAATGAAGCTCTGAGAGGGATGATTTGTGGAAATGCCAAGTAGCAACACTCTCTACATTCATGACCTTATCCAAATTTCAGCCCTGGCAGCCAGTTTTGTGAATGATTCAAACCACAGCTCAGATTCATCAAGTTTTAAATCAGTGTATCAGTGGGGACAAATCAGCATTCCCTCTTCTATCGCTAGATTTTGCAGGCTCCTTGCTTAACTATCCTGACTGCTGCACAGGATTAAAACTATTCTTGTGTCAAAATCAAGATTTAATAACTGTAATTTGACCATTTTTTGAATACCATCAAATAAGATGCCTTTTTTTCCAAGGCCAATTGACTGTCTTACTATCCTACTGTATCATGTCCAATTACTCATGCAGCAGACAGTTTTACATGACTCTAGCTAGGATTAAAACATATTAAACAACGTCTAACCATTTCTGCTATTACTTCCCAATTTGCCAGGTGCAACACAAAAACACAGACAGTGATACAGTGTAAGAAGTGGTGGCCCAACTATGATTCCACAGCCTTGTTCAATGCTGTCTCAAACATTTGTTTTAAATATCTACTAAATTTTACAAATATATAAAATATATTAAAAAAATATAAATATGCAAAATTTAAACCCTACTGCTGGTTGTCATAAAGGAGCTGGGGATGACAGATGTCTTTTCTCTGAAGATCATTTGCGTTCTTTTTAGGGTTTGTGCCTCTAGCATCAATTTAGTGCATGAAGAACAATAATCTGAAAAGCAAAGATGGGCAAGAAGAGGAACACAACAAAAATGAGAGAATTAAAATGTGTAAGAACCTACAATGGAAAAAAAGGGAAGATAAGAATGTAATTGAAAGAAAATAATTCAATGAAGTATCAGAAATTAAAATAAAATAAGGGAAAATTTGAGGACTGTTCAGGCTACCATAAATAAAGGTAACCATAAGTTACCTTTAGGTAACCATAAATAAAGGTAACCATAAGTTACTAAGAAGAAACCATAAATAAATCTGGCTTTTCCTGAATGAGTTTCCCAGTGTGGTGAGGTGTGTTTACTGGATTCTGAAGGAATGGCAGACACCTAGGGATATCACAGGGATACTATCACAGCCAAAAGCTCCTCTTTATTTAGATTTCAGGTGTCATGTCCCCATTGGGAGTGACAAATTGGTTTTTGTGATAATAATAATTTTCTAATACTAGTCATTTTTTTCTGTTGCCACTGCATTGCAGAAGTTCTTCACATATGTGTCCACATGCCATGCCATTTACTGAGGATGCTCATTGATTTTCAAAAAAATTAATGAAAATGAAAAACAATGAAAAATGTCTTGAAAGAAAAATATGAAAGTACTATAAAAGATACAGATAGGTGTTTTTAGGTTGTCACGTACATATTCAAGGATGGCAAAGGTAACTTTTTTCCTCATTCCTTCTTTCATTAGCTGTCTGTTTTATGCCACTTCTTCTTTTCCTTGTCTTCTTCCAACCAGTGATCATTCTGCCTCTTGAAAAATACCTCTTTCAGGTACCTTTACCTATTTGGATAACATTGCAAACACTTCTGAGTGATTTGTTTTTGCACCAAACTGTTATAGTCTCAAAGTCATGATGCAGTATCAATATGGGCTCACTCCAGCTTGTCTCCTCACACCCTGTAATTCTATATTCCAGAACTTTTGAGTTCTATAGACTTGTATTTACTTAACTTATTAATTTTTATCTCGTAATTAGGTTTCATTCGTCGGGAATGACCTTCTTTGGAGATGCAAGTTGTGAGGACTTTATGAGTCAGTAGAATTGGAAAACAGACTGGATGGAGAAAGAAGATTTTTTGTCTATGTTGTGAAAAGTTCTTTGTGTATGTGAACACTACTGTCCAAGAAAAAAAAAAAAAAAAGAAAAAAAAAAGAAAGAAAAAACGAATGAGACACAAGCATGGAGACACAGTATAATTGTGACCAGCTAATGAGGTGGCTGGTCTGCACAAGAATGGGCTGAAACTACATTTACATTTCCCTAAGGATATGAGAATACACATTTATTAGGGAGGGTAAGCTGCCTGTTCTGTCTGCAATGAGCAATTTATGCACCTGCAACTAATAGAGAAGTATGAAAAAGTACATACAGTTGTATTGGCAATGTAAAATTCTATCATTTCAGTGAACAACTTTTACACTTTCAATGCAGTAAACAATGGGTTTTCTTGGCTCGTTAAGAAAAGGACACATCTTACATCAGAGTCTGGTTCTTAATCAGAATCTTAGAGAAAAACCTTTCAGCAGAAGGTACTAAAAAAAAAATAATAAAAATAATCCAAATGCATATGGTGTTTCTTTTGCAAGAAATTAGTATCTCAGTGAGCAATGTCACTAAAGCTGAATTTTGATTGGCATTAGGCACAACACTGCAGACATAAGACTATGTATTGAATGCAGAATTTTTTGGGGTTGCATTAAAGTAAACTGATAACATGCTGCTATTTTGTGATTTATCAAAAGTTATACACAAAATCATTTACTCCATTAATTTAATATTTATCACAATAAGGTAATTATGAACTTACTAGGCATCATTTATTCCTGGAAACAGATTTACACAGAATTTTATTTTCTTTGATGGAGATCCTACTCAGATATTTATTTTTATTATTATTCATATACTTCTCTGGAATTAAATTGTGCTCTGCATTGTAATTTAATACTGCATCTGTGATAATCACATTGAGAGGATGTACACTTCAGACTCAGATAGATTATAAGAGGAAAAACATTTAAACACTTCCTGTAGAAATTAATCTTTGTATACAACTCATTAATTTTTTAAGACAAGTATTGACCTTAAAATTGAGTTATCATCACCATTTACCTAGTGCTTTTCATTTTTAAACTGCTTTAAGCAGCTAAAAAGTTATATATGAATGATAAGTCATCTGTGGCAGAATATGTTTAAGTTGCTCAGGAAAAAACAAACAAACAAACAAACAAAAAAACCCAACCAGAAGTGACATTTACCAGTATAACTTCACAAAATGGACTTTTTCAGATAAGAATGCCTAATTCTAAATCAGATCCTCCATAACAAAATAATATTAGTATAATTATACTCCTCATCATGAATGGAAATATTCTTGTCTAAGATAATCTTATTGGGAAAATCAGTTTAACTTCTAAACAGGATATGATGAAGTTTTTGACTGCATCTTGGCAATTTTAAGAGAAGGAAGAGAAAAAGTGTAATTTTTAGTGAAGGGAACAACAACAACAACAAAGCAATTTCCTAGGAAGGTGGATTTCAGAAACAGTTATGCTTCATTGTTCATCAATATGAATTGGTGAGCTGGTGACTTCTGAGACTAACACAACGAAGATTTGATAGCATAAATGCCATCTTGATGTATTCCTAACTATATACATCTGCTTCCTGACCACCTGTGAGGGAGGAGCTGTGTGAATTAGTGAGCAACACGGAGTTACCTAATACTGTCCAGGAAGCCTGAGGCAGGTGTAGGGTGTGTTTATTCAGCTAATTGTGTTACTTATGAAGCACTAATTCTGCAGGTTTTCTTTAGGAAACAAGAACCTTTTTACCCCATGTTGAGTCTCCTGTGCATTTTCAGTGTTTAGCTGTAAAACCCTGAGATAAAGACCAATACAAACAGATACCTTCACAATAACAGATTATTTGAGGACCCAGAAGAAATCATTTGCTCACACTTTGCAGAGGCTGGTGATGTTCCTCTCCTGAAATCAATCTGTGTTCTGTAAATAAATTGTGAATAAACACACCTGCTTATTGGCATCAGCCAAAGAAACAGATAAAATCCCCAGCCAATTACTCTTCTGTTTTAGGAATCAGGTAGCTGGCTGATTTGCAATCAGATACACAGGCTGTCTGTCCTTCGGGGGGTTGTCTGTGGGAATGCTTTCTGAACTGCATACATATCACCCTATCAGAAGAAAAAGGGGAAAAAATAAAAGCACCTCAGCAAGCCGCAAGGATCTAGCTCGCGAAGTGTCAAAGGCAAAGACTCAAGGTGCCAAACTTTCACGCTCACTTTCCTGACGGATGCAGAATTTGCTGCTACTAAACCAGGTCTGTCGAAAAAGGACAGCTTATGAAAGTGGAATAAGAGAGAAAACAAGTCTCTGATAGCCTGCCCAATTGAAGCAAAGTGTTTGATTTCACCTTTTATATTGACAGCAGTTTACGTGACACTTTTTAGGTGGGATTTCCTGCTGAACCATGTCTATGCAGGCTAGCAGATTAACAGGAGAAAGCTTTCATTTTCTCCAGTGGCTTTGCTTATAAAGAGACAAATGTGTGGTGAAATCATGATGCTAAACATGGAGTCTAGCTTGCTGGATCTCTTTATAGATAGTTTTGTAAGAAAGCCAAAATTTCTACCTAAAGAATTTTTCCCAGGTCTACAAGTTCCCATGGAAATCATGGAAGATATACATTTTATTTTGCTACCAAACTGAAAGAATGATTCACTATGAATCATTTATTAAATAAGTTTAGCCTCTTTTTCTGTCTGCAGAATGTCTGCAAACGTATCACAACTTTCTTGCATATATTTGTTATTCTCAATTACTTGACAGGTCTTTTGTGTGTGTGAATTTGTTTACTCTGTAGGTTGCAATGTAGAATCTGAAATTATAACTTACCTACCAGTTTGTGACTGTTTATCTAAATCAGGCAGCTTTCTTTTGTTTCCCTGGTTGCCAGAGTGCTCAGTCTATGTAGAACAAGTTTCTTTGTATGGACGCTGCTCCATCTGAAGTTAAGGATGTAGCTTTGTGCATGCATAATCAGTCCTCTGGAATAGAAGCAGAAATCTGCTGTGAAAGCATATGGTCAGAAGTTTAATGTGTTTGGGGTTTTGGTTTTTTTCTTTAATGAAATTTTTCTAAAACCCAATTACATCTTAATTTATACAGGTAAAAGGATCAGAAACCCACTTACATAAAAATCTGTATGCTATTATTTTTTCATTATAAGCTTAGAGTCTGTGTTGCAAAACTCTGTAAGATTACTTATGCAAATAATCTGATAGCCAGTGAATTCTAAGTGTTGGACGTACATGCTTGACAGAAAAAAAAAAACAACCTAGTGTAGGGGATATCCACTCAGATGTGAAGCTTCTTCTGAGCATAGTTCAAGAAAATGCTAAGAGAAGTTGATTGATACTATCTCCTGGGTCAACGGGAACAGATTGAATCCCCAATATCCGCTGAGCCTCTTTTCTTTCTAGCATCACTATTTAGTTTTTCATTACAAAAATAGAAATGTTTCATTAATCTAAGGCAAAATCCAGTTTCATAGTAAATTGGAATTTTGGATTTATAATTTGAAATATAGTCTTAAAAGAGTATTTTATATGTAATAATCCTGCATCATTTTGCTGGGTGTGTCTGGAGCACTTGGCACAAATGTGATCCCAAATTCCTCCTTGCTGTCTCTATGGAACTGTTCATGGAGACTGTTCAGAGCCTAACCCAAAAGCCAATGAAACTATGAAACTAAAATTTTAAGGATTTAATCACATTCTGGTTTTACCATTTTCAGACTAATATACCACTCTGGATTTTAGCGGATGAAAATAAAATTAAAACCTCACTTGTTTTGTCAGTGCAAGTTTTAACTTGACACATTGTACAAAAGGATGTTTGCATTTACCCCAGAGGAGTAAAAAAACCTGGTGGTAAGAGGAAGGGAAAAAAATACTTAATCACTGTGAGATATTTGTCCATTGTCCTCAGAGAAACTAAGCCAAAATGGCCATTACAAGTCAAGCATTCATATATTAAAACTAGCAAAAAGTTCATTTTAAAAAGTAACCTGAAACAATGGGAAAACACTGCTGTTGAAATACTGAGTATATTAGCTGTGGACATGAAAGGAATTGGAGCAATGAGGTTTTTTTCTAGCCAGGGATTTATAATTTAAGTGCACGATTAGACTTTGGTGGTTTCCAGATCTCATTTGCACCTTCACTTCAGGAGAAAGAGGTGCTGGCAGGAAAATAGGCCTAGGAGTATTATCCACAGTGATAGCAAGCATAGGTTGCCCCAAGGAAAAAGAAAGGGAAATTAGAAATATAGCATACTTTTGAGCTGGTATATGTTGCTGACTGAGAATGAGGCACTGACAGGCAGCGACTCCAGGCGAGCTGTCAGTGGCTCCACTAAGCTTTTCTAGCAGGTGTCATTATAAGATAGTGGCATCAAATAAGCTGGAGACAGGTTGGAGAAAAAACTGCAAAAGCTGCATAATGCAGGGGATGTATTTGTGTGTGCATGTGTGTCCATTTGTACGTAATATCTTTGTTGTCTGTGCTATCTGATTTAATAACTAACTTTTCTTTCTAGGTAACATCTTCTGACCAGGAAATAACTTGAGTCACATCTCCAAGATCTGTGGGGTTTTTTAATCCATGCTGGAAGGTACAGAATTAAACCAAAATAATTGCCGTTTTACAGACACCTTCTATGGTAGGTAGAAACATCTTAATGACACAGAGTGGACTGGGGGAATACAGTGAGCATTTGGGTGCGTGAATGCCAACTTGTGCAAATACGCCGGCATGTTCTTCCAACCCAGCCTCCACGTATCACCAGCTGCTGAGTCTAAACTAAAGACAAACCAGCATGGTACCATTTCAGCAGCAGCCATGCCTACTGTATATGGCTTCAAGGGACAGGTTTGTTCTATTTTTAGGCTCTACTCCCCATTTTCTAATTTTCTCTCATTGCAATATATTTTTATTGTGCAGGTTTTTTACTTCTTATTCCTCCATTACCTTGCTCTTTAGCCACTGTTTCAATTTGTGTTCTGCCTGACTACTGATATCCACAGTATCAGGCGCCTCCTTGTCAGACAGTCAGTAGAGACTCTGGTTTTATTGCCCATAACAAATGAAAGTTATCTTCTCTCTTTAAAGCCTATCTGTGACTTGGAGAGTCTACAAGTTCAACAATACACTGTTGATGGAAGGCTATAACACCAATGAGCAGATGAAACAATTAGACTATAACCATTTGTTTAAAGGATTTAGGGTCTCTTTACAGCCTCTGTGAGCCATTATTAGTATTTTATTACTTTGCCTTGTGATGAAAGGACACATAAGACAAAAGACAGTCTTTCAGGGTTTTTTTGGTGGAAGATCTAATAGGAAAATCCACACAAACTTATGAATACCTGTGCTATACCTGTGAAGCAGCTTGAAAAATATTCTCTAAGGAACACAGTCCTTTTTTGTCCCTTTTGCTTTCTCAGTAGGAAACAATTTTCT
Source organism: Falco rusticolus (assembly GCF_015220075.1). Taxonomy (NCBI): domain Eukaryota; kingdom Metazoa; phylum Chordata; class Aves; order Falconiformes; family Falconidae; genus Falco; species Falco rusticolus. The sequence continues at coordinate 53,112,678 of NC_051189.1, forward strand.
AATCCAGAAATCTGTGTTGCAATTGTTCCCTTAGAAATTGTACTCATAGGCCTCCTTTCAGCTTTTCTGAGAAGTCACATGCATATATGATTAATTAGAAGTCATCTTATTATCTTCATTTTGTGTTAATTTAAAGAAAAAAAGAAACATGTTCTCAATCCTGGGAAAAAGGGCAGAGTTCAAGAGAGAAGGAGGGATGGGGTGGGAGGACTAAATACCAAGACCAACAAGAAATAGACTTTTCAAAGGCCAGAAAATCAAACACACAGTTTTTTCTTGCAAGCAGCTAAATCTTGACTGTCGCTCCCAGCATCTCAGAGCTGGCGGACCCTAGTCAAAGGTGGGAGATGTGAAGGTCAGGCACAAAGATGTTTTGAGTCAGCGCTGCACTCTATTTCCACTGGCACGTTTCAGTATCTATGGACAGCAAATGGTTCAGATAGCCAGCTGTTTATTGACACATTATAGAGAATTCACTTTCATTTTATGCCTCCTATAAGGATATTTCCAAATAAAGCAGCAACATTCCACAGGATGCATGGGGTTCTTTGGCTCAGAGGCTGCTCCAAGAAAATTGTGCATTTGAGGACTTTGAGATGCTGAGAGACTTAAAGAAGGCAGCTTCACAAGCTACAGTACCATTTAATGTTATTTTTCCCTTTAATTTATCAGCATCACAAACTCTAGAGTTCAAAGCTTGTTCAAGCCTTTCAGCTTGAAATGTTAAGAGCTTTACAAAGCAAACATGTTTTCATCCTCAAAGACTGACATTTGAAAAAAAGTATCTTAAAGGCTAATAGTACATTTAGATTTTTGCTTATATTTCCAGACCAAATAGCATAGGATTTTTTTTTTTTATTTTTTTTTTTTTTTTGTAGCAGTGACAGAATGCCAGTGCTTTAATTTATTTATTTTTGGCTAAGAAGAAAAATGAAGATAAGTAAAAGATGCAGTCATAATGACTGAAAAATGACTGAAAATGTAACATTGATTAAAAAAAATAATGTTTGCCTGTTATCTTACAACGAAAATTATTATTTTCTGCTACTTCTAATTACTACAAGTAAACATATTTCAGATAGCTGTGTTAGAGCATTGTAGTGTAATATGTCAGTAATTAACATAATGTGAATTAGGAGACAGACAATTAGGATACTGTAAATAGTATGATGGGCCCAAAAATACTTGTTATAGGGTATGGCAGAAAAACTTGCCTGATTTGCATTAGGCACTTCTTTGTTCATAGGTGGATGGCACCATCAGAAGGAAGAAAATGGATAAAAAGTCAGCTTATACTATTATTTACTATGAGTTAAAAAATCACCGAGAAAGGAAAGTAAAATTATATCTAAATTAAAAGGGAAAAGTAGCCTATTAACATCATGAATAGTTTCAAAATATCCTTAAAGTTCAGAATATTTTGATCAAAATCCTGTTTCCAGTACAAAAAGGACAAATTACATTCTGGAAGTCGTGATCCATTTGAAAGAGCTATTCTCATCTGCTAAAAGGAAAAACTCACTAGAAAAAGAAGTCAGTTCTCTAAACTGATGAAATACCTGATCTAAATTGAAAGATCCATGACTGTTCATCCTCTCTACCAGGTAGATGAGAGCTGAGATGTAACTCCAATGAATTTGAAACATCTTCTCAGGCAGACATCATTGCAGATACATACCTTCATCTCTTTTAGAAATGACTTTGCTCAGCAAACTACATAACCAAATTTTGTCCTCGATTGGCACTCAGGGTATGCTCTAGTGATTCTACTGATTTCAGCATAAGCACAAGAGATGATCATTTTTTAGTTGTGCCAAAAGACAGCAGCAAGATGCTACTTAGCAGATCCACTCATAACACATAACGTCAACCATAAAGTGAGTCTCTAAGTAGATTGTCATAGTTGCACATCAGCTGATGACCCATTTCTGATGCTTTGGGAATGAGAATGAAGCAGTGTAAAAGCAAATGAGTGAGTATGGATTTAAGAGATTTATTGTCGGTAGGTATAGTAAACTTACAGAGTGCTTGGAAAAAGGTGAGCAGCAGAGTCCTTAGTTTGAGTGTTTTCATTAAAAAAAAAGAAAATAAAAAAGAATGCAAAATTAACGTTGCTAGCAATGATATCTTACGACAGTGAATATTCTAATCCACACTTCATGGACTGAAATGGCAAGGTAAACTTGGGTTATGTTTTGCTATTGTATTTGTTTTCAAAAGGAACAGAACCAGTGTTTGATGACAGGTGAACATTATTTAGATGATTTACTGAAAGAAAGAGTGCACAGAAAGAGACTAGAGAAACTTGTCCCTGTGGAGATCAGGGATGTCTGATAAGAAAGACAGGAGGTGGAATAATTTTTAAACCCATCCACAGTGAGATTTATATTATGCAGGGAAACAGAGGAGTGATGCCGTATAGACTATTTATTTCTCTGCCTCATGGCAGGGTCAGCTATAGTGATGTTATTCCAGAGACATACTTGGCTAAACTGTGTAATGGATATTCTGCATTCCCCTTAGACTTTATATCTCAGTAATTTGTTAGTTTTGTCTTTTTTTTTTTTTTTCCCCTCCCTAGTCTGCAATTGGAATTTTTCTTATTGTGCTGTAAGACTGCATCTTATTATCCTACACATAGTAGATCTGGAGACTAATTTATCCCCGTCATCTTTACATATCTGAGTACCTTTTCCACATAAACTTTCCAAGTAAGTAATCCCATTTCTTTCACTCTTTCATTACAAGTAATTTTCTAGACTTCTAATCATTGTTTTCTTCCTGAAATGCAGTGTGCTAAAAAGCTAATACTGGTCTACCACAAGCCACTAAAAACAGGCAAAAAATATTTCACAAATTTTACAAATTGCATTCATGCTTATGCACTCAAGGCTGACATGTCCACCACTGCATAGGACTGCTAATTCCTATCCAGCCTATGTTCTGCTGTAATGCACAAGTCCTCCTCTGGAGACCTGCTGCACAGACTACCATTCACCACTCTACACCTGCAGCTCATTATTTTTCCTACTTGTTCTTCCTGAATAACAATTTTTTTGGTTCATCTTTGCATATTCTTAGGGTCATGTATAATTATTTTTTTTTTTTTTTCCTCTGGATTGCTTGGTAGCCTTCTCACCTTAGAATCAATAATAAACCTTGCAAGTACCATGTCTTTTACAAATTTTGATGAAAATAGTGACAAGTTCCACTACCTTCAGAGCATGACTGGGACATTACATACTGTTGATCATACCGTAACTGATAGCTAAATGACTTTGAATTACATGAGTAAAGAGAACATATAGCATCCATATTCTGTTAATATAGCTTTACTACTGTGTCTGTATCTACATTATTAAATTCTATATAAATCACATTTCCTTGTTCATAATAATGTCAGAAAAACAGTGTGCAACCTCTGGAAAGTAAAAAAAAAAATCGCATCCATTGTTCCTTCACTCAGAAAGTTCTCTTAACCCGTGATAAAAAAGAAATTAGGGCAGTTTGAAGGGTTTTGTTCTTTATAATGTATGTTGTCTTTTACTACTCTCCGTGTTATATTCTAGCTCTTTATAAATTCATTACCCAGTCAAGAATTTTAAGGGATGGGATCGTTTTGCTTTGTTTTGTTTTCCTTTGCATTGTTTCTGCAAAAATTCGGGTCAGGCAGACAGTTCTGCAAACCCATGGTTCCTTCAGCTCTTTTATAGAAGAGCAGCATGGGCCAGATTCTGACATTTTACATTGTACTCCAATTCCTACTTACTATTGGTCCTCCATGTGACTGTGTATACCTCAAGGTCTAGACCTTTAAAAAGAAACAGGAGGCACAAACATTTACATGTTTACTCATAGAATTATGTGTAAGGTTATGACCCTGTGTTTTCTTTTCTCAGCCTTCTGGAATATCTTGGCATAAAAGGAATAAAGTCCAATGATTTTGAACTGTTATTCCTTAAGCATATGAGTTAATGTTAATGATGTTTTAACATTTATTGTTCTTCCCAGGGATGAGCCACTAAAATCAAATAGTTTTGCTATTGACTAAAAAACCAGGACAGATTTCAGCTTTAAAAACAGAAGACTAAATTTTCATTATTGGCTTTTAGATTTGATAAATGCAATTTTGTACTCTCAGACATATAGACTTAGCACTTTGTGACTTTTGAGAGCCCTTTTGGTTTATATTGATTTTTATATAGTTGGGATTTGTAAGGAAAATGGCTGCAAGAATCAGAATAGTTTGAGTTGGAAGGAACTTAAAGATCATCTAGTTTCATCCCCCCTGCCATGGGCAAGGACATCTTCCACCAGACCAGGTTGCTCAAAGGGCCATCCAGCCTGGCCTTGAACACTTCCAGGGATGGGGCATCCACAACTCCTCTGGGCAACCAGTTTCAGTGCTTCACCACCATCATGATAAAGAATTTCTTCCTATTATCTAATCTAAATCATTTTTTAATTTAGAAATATTATCCCTTGTCTTATTGCTACAGGTCCTACTCAAAAGTCTGTCCCCATCTTTTAAGCCCCCTTTAGGCACTGGAAAGCTGATATAAGGTCTTCCTGGAGCCTTCTCTTCTCCAGGCTGGACAACCCCAACTCTCTCAGTCTGTCTTCATAGGAGGATATGAAGATCATAGGAGCTCTCCGATCATCTTTGTGGTTCTCCTCTGGACCAACAGGTCAATGTATTTTTTATGCTTGGAGCTCCAGACCTGGATGCAACACTCCAGGTGGGATCTCATGAGATTGGAGTAGAAGGACAGGATCACCTCTTTCGATCCGCTGGCCACACTTCTTTTAATGCAGCCCAGGATAAGGTTGGCTTTCTGGGCTGTGAGTGCACATTGTTGGCAGAGAGTAAAGGAACTTCCGTATTTTCTAAAATACACATAAGCATGGACTTAGCATGAAAATATCCTTTTGGCCTGAAAGCTAATATATGAAAGTACATGTATTTTCTGCAGTCCAGATATGTCTTTATAGAAAAATAATGGAAATCTCATACCAGATAGAATTTAGAGTCAACTTTTCCTTTTTTATTCTGATTAAGAATAGAAATAAAAAACTCTAGTAAAAGTACTTCCATATCTTTCCTCCCTATAATTCCTTTTTTAATCAAATCAGTTTTAATTTATTTTTATGTGTAGTATGAATAAACACAGATGATTTTTTTTTTCTGAAAGAAAAAAAAAAAACCAGATTGTTGGTGGTTTTTTTGTTTGTTTTTTTTTTTTTTTTAATTCTGAAAAAGGGAAATTTTATGTTCTTGGAATGTATTTCCTTCTGTTTCTTTAAATCTTATTTATTTGGTTATATTGACCTTTTTCTTTGAATGATTTTGAGGCATTTAAACTTCATTTTTTCCTAAGGGAAACCAGCTTTTTCATGAAAGTCCTAATCATATTTTCTGAATAACCTACATAACACGTTTGCAGCACCGAAAAGACAAGAGTCTTCTGAAAAATAAAAATGGACTGAAGATCAAATCAAAGAATCTGCACTAGAATTCTGACTTAGTGTCTAAATTGCCAGAATTAATATCAACCTTCTTTTACACGATGATGTAAGAAGTCAAAACACAACTTCCGGACTCTTGTTTGGGAATTATACCACTACTATCCACAATATTTAGAATAAATTTGTTAAAGAAACAATATAAAAATAATTGTGAAGATGAAAATCATTCTTCTACATTCACAGAGCATGCTAGCAGTGAAGGGAAAGTTAATTTACATTAAAACCAGAAGAACTTCTACTTAGTATAAGCAAGAAATTAAAATTAAAGATCAGCTAAATCAGATTATGATCTTATTAAGCACTTATTGTTTGGAGCTTTTAGGTAATAAGAAAGGATAAGTGAATAATTCATTTGAGGAAAATACTATCAGTAACTTAAAGGAAAATGGATTGTGTCAGCTGTAGCCACTAAATCACAGCAAATTCACTCCTGAAAGTCAAAAAAGGGGGGGAGAATTAAAAAGAAAACACTTCTAAGTTAAAGTCTAGAGTAAATTAGACTTTAGGTGCACAAAGTGAGGCAGAATTTATCTTAACTGACACTGTATTTATATGTTTGGCATTTGAAAAACAAATGGAGCTGTATTCATTAAGTGGGATTAACTACCTGTCACAGTTTTCGACAGCTTGATACTGTTCTGAGAGTCAGGGGGATTAGAAGTGCCTATGACACCAAACCCCAAAATGTATCCTTTTATGTTACATTTCCACATTGCCATCAGATTAGATCTCTTGAATAGGAAGGGATTTTGAATATAAGACCTACTGTTTCTTTCTACCTTTAATAAGCTATTGCAAAAAGGCCTTTTAGTTTTGCAGTAATAAAATGCAATCACCTCACTGCACACATGCCTGCTTTAGCTACTCTATCTACACTATTAAACTGGCAAGCTTTGACAACGGTCTAAGAAAACCTGTATATTAAAAGCCATTGTTTACTTTTCTCATCATTTTATTTTATCAGTATATTGGAATTTCAGAAAATAATATACTACAGCCACAGCTTGAGATAGATCTTTCTGATATATACCTAAATTGGATTCAAAATTCACGACTGGAGCAGGTCAAGTGATCTCTCTGGAGGATGTTGATGCCATTGAGGCTACTTTTTGTTATTTCCTATGGGGTTGTCTTCAAGTGAGTTCATATTAAATTTTAACTTTAGTGCTCACATTTTAGCTTTTAACCAGTTCAAAAAAGGCAGGAAAGAAAGAATCATTCTTAACCAGAGTCACTTCATCTGTTTTTCCCATAAGACACAAGCAATTTTTTCTTAATTTTTTCTCTTTTGGCTGGAAATACAGCTTTGTGCTTGATAAGAAAATATTCCTTGACTGTAAGAAAATACAATTTGTGTTGCAAGGTGAAGGATAAATTCCACTAGCTTTAACAGGCTGGAACTTGCCAAATCTCAGTCTGGAGAGAGAGTCCAGAGAAAGCAGTTCAGTATAGTCATTTCATTCTAGAGATGAAAGCCTATCTACTGCATAAGAAATTGCATCTGTGATCTTAAAACTACCTCACTTTTAATGTTTTGGTCCATTTCATCAGGCTGAAAAAAAAAAAAAGAAAACAAACAAACAAACAAAACAGGCGGAATCATTCTCCCTCAAAATGTTTGATGTGGCTGTTCAGGTGGGGACAGAGGTGGTGGTCTGTCTCCATAATGCAACATTTAGCTGAAATCATCCTGGTGGGTTTTTTTAGTCAGTAATGCTCTTGAGAACACATTTCATCAGGAGATTTTAATTATTGCTTTGGCTAGACTAAAGTAATGAAACAAAAGACTTCTAGATAGCATAGCCTTGGATTATCTTCCTATGCTGCAGGAAACTGAAAGCCAAGTTATGCAGAATTTAGTGTATTGTGTCGGGGGGGTTATGTAAATATTTGCTTAATTGCTATGTACCATGCAGGTTTTGTAAATATTTGTTTGGATTTCAATATGATTTGGCGTGTACCCTCTCTGTTGAAACAACTCCTTTTGAGAAGATATTTGAGTGAACTTTGAAAACCAAAAGCCTGCTGTTCAGCTCAACTTCACACTTTTTTCTTGGCCAGCCCCATGAATAAGAAATATGGTGTTGCCTGGAACCAGGCTTCTCTTGCATTTCTTCAAGTATTTCTGAAAAAAAGGCTGTGCTGAAAATGTTGCTGACACAAAGGTAGGTAGACTTTTAAAAATAAACATGAGAAAAAATGTGAGATCTCAGACAATTTGTTTTACATGACATTAAGCCTAACCGTCATCATGCAGACTAGAATTACATACGCTTTTACTTAAATTCCTTACATTATAAATAGTAACAGTCTGTGACTCTCTTTTGTCTGGTGTTCATATATCACATAGCACAGTACAGATACTGCTTTGTCCATCAACCCTTAAATACTCACAAGCGAGTATTACATATAAGTGTAAATATTCAAAACACTACTGATTCATTTTGGTTTTGCAAAATAAATTGAAAACATAAAATCTAGTTTCTTGGGACGGTATTTTCTGGCAGTTCCATGTATTTAGGTATTAACAAAGGCAGCTGTTTGAGATAACTGAGGAGATTCAGGGCACCAACAAGACTGAAATGATTTGAGGTAGCCAAGATGCATCAATTATAGCTCAGAGAAGTCTGACTTTTTTATTATTATTTGTAAGGAACTACTGAATGGAGGGGAAAAAAAGTCTGTTTGCCACAGGTAGAGTCAATCAGCTGAATGGCAATATATAGAAGTTATTTATATGTTCACAATATTAGAATCTGTATAATTTAACTTTTTTCATTTGGCATGTTATCTGGGTGCAGGTGATAAATTTTACAAATATATTTTTTCTATTTACAGTTCTTCAGTAAATAGCTTGTGTCGATAAATTGTAACTCATTATTTGTTCATGAGCTGATCATTGAGAATATTCATTATTTACACTATATAATTTGTTCTCTAAATTACATGGCATTATTTATGTTCCCTGAATAGATTATTTATAAATGGCTTTATAAATAAAATTAATTTAATTTTCCTTTATCAGATTCTGTGAACTTTCCTAGTTGTCCAAATCTATCATCCAAATAATAAGGACAACCTGCAAATTGCACTGCTGATCCCCACTATTCCAATAAAATTGATGGTGCCTTTGTTGTTGATTTTTTATTTAGAAATGTTAAAATAAGTATTTGTGTGCTGGAATATAGGTAAATTACTGAACAGGAGAAATTACAAACAAAAGAGTCTGAGGTACTACAACTTCTATTTTTATAGAAGCAATAATGTGGTTCTTGTACTAAGGTACGTGAAAACATTATAGGGTAGAAATACTGGGTAATTTGAATCAAACTTAAGATTTTCAGGGCCGTTATTGTGTTCACAAAAGCAAACCTATTTCTCCGCTTGGTTTACTTTGAGAAAGAAGATATTTTTTTTTTTAAAGTGTGAAACATTTTACAAAGAGAAGAGAAGGGGGCAAAAAGTGTGTGTTGGGGTGGGTGGGGTGGGAAGTTAAAAAAAACACATAGCAACATAAATTCCAAATTACAATTTGCTTTTCACGGCTGCTGAAGCTGTGAGCAGTTACAAGCAGTGCACAGAGCGGCAGGGTGTTATCCAAAAGCCACTGGTCCTGGGGATAGCAATGTCCCTGAAACAATGAGAGGAGGTGGCACAGCTGTAGCATTTCTCTCAGACTTGCGTTTTACAGAGGTATTTAGAGCAGCAGTGGCATCTGGGCCCTCCAGCTCAACTGCACGACACAGTAGGGGTTGGATAAAAAAAAGAAATGGGAAGCAATGTACTTGGTTGGAGTCCCACATCTGTCTGGCACTTAAGTACCACTGAAAGTGCCAAAAGCACTTTTTTGGGGGGATTTCTTTAAATAATAAAACCAACAAAAACTCTCAGTATGAACAAAAAAATAGTTTTCATTGAGTTCTTTTTGTAACAAAAAGAGACAATGAAACAACGGGGAAGGAAACACAATCGATTTGTTGCAGGGATATGCATTATTGAAATCACCTTGGGTGCAAGGGAGTGCAGCAGCGTGAGCAGGCTGCTCTGCAATGGGAAGCGAGCTGGGAGCCAGCAAGGTCCGGAGGGCAGTGCCCTGAATGACAAGGGATGCAGTCCCACAGTGGGACAACAAGAGGAGCTGGGCAGGTTTGGTGACAGAAACCAGTAACCTACAAAATGTGGCAGACTCAGGACTGGAGCTTAAACATGGTGCTCGAGCCAAAGAACAGCATGCATGGGCAGAAGTCCCAGATGAGTTCCTCACAGCTTTTTTCCACAGTTTAGCTCTTTTCACAGAGGTCTGATGCAAGGTTACACAGGTCGATGCTCTGTATCTTAGCTCACCATCTTAGCTCACCATGGACAGTGATGGTTACATGGTTACAGGCAGATCAGGGTATTTAGAGTCTATCTGTGAACTCAGGACTCTGGCAAGCACAACCACGCAGGCTTTTCCTTAGATCACATTGTGTATTTTATTGTTTGGTTTTGAAATCAGGCTCTGTACTGAGTGCTAAAGCATCTGATAAAATGTTTCAATACTTGATTGCCTTGGTGGAGTCCCTACAAATCCTTTCAAAGGTGATTCTTTTACTACAGTTTAGGGACTGATGAGTAAACCCAATTTGCTTTCTGCCCACCTGGCCTAGACCTCAGCAAAGTAAGTTAACTCCATCAGAAATACGGTGAAATGGAGAAGTTTCCTTGCTCAGAAAGAGCAGCCAGGAGGGAAGAAAAAATTAAGAGGCAAAGCTCTCCTATCAATTACGATGATGAAGAATACTCTTCACGAATATGAGCAGACACTGGGATGAGAAATGAGGAAAGCATTGACCTCCTCAGATTGTCTGTATTCCCCAAGATGCTGGAGTGAACAGCTCATTTCCAAACACCTCTGTTAGCCACTAAATATTCTGAATTAATAAGAAAAAAAACTTGTCTTTAAGGAATATTTGATGCTCCATAGAAATGTCGATTAAAATCGTGTTTGGTAATCGGGAAGCTGATGATAAGAACCAATCAAAACAATTACAAAATTATTTTTTTTTAAAAAAAAAAAGGTAAACAAACCCCAGCGTTGAGTAAAGAGATTACATGATATTTGCATATTTTTCTAGTTACTATCAATCCAACATGGGAGAAATTGTAATAGAGGTCAGCGTGGTAGAATAACAATGCAAAGGTTACTATTTAAATAAAAAACAGAATACTTTAAAAATTATCCAAAGCAACAAAACACAGGCAAATTAAAATCATGATTAGAGGAGAAAGCAAACACAAAAAGTCAAACTGAAACAAATATTTCAGCCTAATGTGTCCAGCAGAAGGTCACTGTAATTGGTTTTGAAAGGTGCTACCAATTTTGCTTTTAAGGTATAATTTTTCATCTGATACTGTAACCCAGTGCTATGCCACAGCCCGCTGCTGAACTGCAGAGGGGCAGATTCAGTTTACCTCTTGGGATGCAAGAGTTAGGGACTGCAGCCCTTACTCATTTGAAAGCAGCGTACCTAAAAGCCTGGTGATCCAGAAGGCAGTGGTTCCTACAGATAAGCTGGATTCAAACAACACTGCATTGGGTTGATCTTGGGAAAGGGGGTGCAGAGGTGTTTCCCCTAAGTGTTTAAATCTTTTTCTTCTTTGTTTCCCAATGCTCAAGTCAGTAATCAAATGTTTTCCATTACGTTAAATTCCCAGGTTCAGCCTGTCTTATCTGCAACCATAGCTGGTGAGTGACTTTGACTTCCCTGCCTTTATTTTGACTCACAAGTTTTCTTGCTCTTGTCCTTCCTATTTTCTTCCCCATCCCACTGCAGGGAGGGAGGGAACAAGTGGCTGTGTGGGTGCTTGGCTGCTGCCCAGGGCCAACCCACCACAAACACACTTTTTTTAACATGTGAGCCACCTAAATCACTGTATGGGAATGGTCCAGCATTCCAGGCAGAGCGCTGCAGCTTTTGCACATTCATATTTTCTTCCCATGAAAACCAAAGTAAGGAAGTGGTCACAAGGAAGATGATGTTCACATGCCTTTTTCTGGTTATAGAGGCAAATGTGAGTAAGGTATATGCATGCAGGAATTCCTAAGTTTTGAAACTTAGCTGTAGCTATAGGCACCTGCAAAGTGAATGGTGATAAGTCCTGTGTTTGAAAATCTTAATCTTCCACAGGAGCTGCTTATTTCTCTCCACTGAGTATATAAGATACTTGGGATCACTATGCTGTTACCTTGCACACCTCAGGTGCCTAATCTTAGGAACATGTAAATTGTGAAGAAGAGCTGACCTAGAGGGAAACAACAGGGATGTGATCTATCTAGTAATCCAACCCCATGAGTGTTCCATGGAATTGTTAGGATCCACTTGGGATCCTTAGTCCAGAAATTCTGAACTGAAGGCAGGTAGTAGCATGAGCTTTCCTTCAGTGAGCACAGTAAGATTAATTTCTGCCTCTGAAAACATGACTGGTCCTTTTCCACTTAATAGTCTAGTTATTGCAATATTCTGCTACAGCATGAGCTAAATCAGTTCAATTCCTTCTCTTGCTGTCTTGCAACATGGCCATTTTACTGGAATAAAACATTGGTCATGTCCTGGAAACTAGGACCACAACAAAGACACCCTACTCACAAGCTGGTGAATAACCTGAGGGTAAGACTGCTGTTGGTTTTCTCTGGTTACATTACAGACAGCGACAAATTTGGTAAAATGAACAGAAACTTCTTTTTCCTCTCTAAAACCTCTTAAATGTGTCTTTTCCATATGTCTGGCCTCTCTTAATGAGCACCAAGCTGTGTCCTTATAACTCACTAGATAAAAAAGAGATGCTCTTTGGGTTTCTGTGCACACCCACAGTAATGAATCCCACCAGTGCTCCTTGCAGCTGCAGTGTGGCACTGCATTGGGATGATGAGACCTTCACTTTGCTCTGCCCTGGAAGGAAGCCCAGGCATGCAGGCAGGGGATGTATTTGTAAGGGATCTCTGGTACATAGAGTTGCAGCTCGGAGACTGTGGGCATGCTGTGGAATGCACTTACATTGTCATACAGGCACAGCCTTTTAGGCTTAAGCGCTTGCTACACCTGCATTTCATAACTTATGTAAACTTATAATTTGAAGACTCTAGAATCTGAGAGCTTAGAACTCAAATTTGACTTGAAGTCTACTTTTTAGCCTGAAAAAAAAAAAAAAAAAAAAAAAAATTAAAAGTGCCCTTGTGTTCTCTGGTGGATTTTGTTTGGGTTTTGGTGTTGGTTTTTTGTTGTTGTGTTGTTTTGGGGTATTTTTTGGTTTTGTTTTTGTTTTTTTTTTTATTCTGATCTTCTGTGGTTTACCACAGATGATGTAACCTAGCACTAAGGTTTAATTTAGCAAGTGCTTAACTGTATAGGAGTATGGGGCCAAAACCTAAGAGATTGAAACTAATGGGCTGATAAGTATTTCAGGCTAAACAGCTACAGAATATCTGTGTAGATACAAGATGCTATGAGCTGAGAAGTCAAAGTAAATAATTTGATTCCAAGACCAAGGTGAAAGCTAATTATGTTGTTCAGTAAACACTATTAGTTAAGGTTTTCTACTACATTGTTTTGAGGTTTAGGTTAAGAGGGTTCCCTCAGCCTAGGGCACCAGTTAAAAGCAACTAAAATTAAATGAGATTTTCAGAATATTTTAATATTTTTTTAAAAAAATGAAGACAAATGGGAAACTCTAGAGATTACCTAAATGACATCTTGAATTATAAGGGGAATAATAGCAAAGATAGGACAAAATATTCACAGCGTGAAAAATGATTCGGACATTAGAGACCACAATTTAAATGCAGAGAGATATAGCGCACAAAGAGTTCAAGCAGAGAATTTCACTTAGTGCAGTTGCCAAGTAAAGCCATCAAAGCAAATAGCTCAAATGAGTTTAAGAGAGAACTCTGCATGTCTAAGCAGGAAGGGAATCAAAGGATATAGTTACTAAGCAAGAAAATGGGTGGTAGATAAACTTAAAGAGAATGGTTTATTGGGTCAGGTGTCATTTTCTTTCTCTGGCGATGCCTTGTGTCCTTGTTTCCTAATCTTTCATAAAAGGAGGACTGAAAATAGTCATAAGGAAAAGCCCTACAAAGACTATAATTAAAATGCTGCAAATGTTTTAATCTGACTGACTTGTGTTTTGATTTGGAGGTTTTACATTAATTAGAGAGACTATAAAGGCTGCAACAAACATTTCATCAAAGACAAAGGCTTAAAGAACAGCCCAAGACTGAGACATTCATTCTTAATGAAAACATCTTCAACATGTGAACTAAGAAAATTTTGAAACCATGGGTCTGAAAAAAGAAAACTACACAGAAGTTAAAGGTGGAACATAAAAACTATACTTTGGAGAAATTAGCCTAAATCACATAAATCAGACAGTAAAGTCTCTGTTAGAATTCAGCCTACCTGAAGAAATACTAAGCATAAGTTGCAATATTAGATATTGTACATCAGTACATATTTTTTAATTTGCATCCCAATTTGCATGTTATGATTACTTTTCCAACTGTCTTTTGGGAGATAAAAGCAGAGCTATTAACAAAACTTCAGTGTATCACAGTTTCTAGACTAAATAAATTTGTTCTATGATATTGCCTAGCAATCATTCCCAAAAATGTCAAAAAGCATAAATATGCTTCATTAGACAAAAAGAACTGGAAACATTTGAGGTTTAAAACATGAGTGCTTAAAGAATATTTTGCACCAAAAACCATTTTAATAATTTGCTTTCAAAAATAAAAGTGCAGGTTTTTTTAATAGCTTGATTACATACTTCTGTGCAATGTTTGGGCTGCTATTAGCTACACTGTTTAGTGCTTACCCACAAAGTGCATTGAAAACAACTTAGTAAACTTTGGGATGCCTTCACAAAGGATAAACTGTGGCCATCAGTACTAAAAACAATGTTTCCAATGTAATCTGGTAGAAGTGGGGTATTCTGAAGTGCTGAAGGTTATAAGAGGGGTCACTCCTTAGGCTGAAGCGAATTGGGAGCCAGGATTTATCTTTTAGTTCATCAGGTTATTTACAATCTTTTATACCACCTACTTTAGCCATACAGACCAGAGGTACAAGATTGGACATAACTGTATACTTGAGATTGATTTCTGAACTGTAAATGGGTTTTTCTGTCTCCTCTGTTGAGTTCTAGCAGTTACAGGGATAAGACCACTGGTTCTATGTCTTCCTTGTTGAACAGCTTTTGTGGGTGTCTGTGCATGGGCAAAGTACTGTTCTTTTCCTGCTTTCACAGTACTGAATTTCAGAGTATTGTTCTTTACTATCTCTAACTTGGAAAAAAGAGATAATCTAAACCCCAGATTAATTATGCAGCCACTCACTTAGGGTCAGATGGCACAGTCGCACAGTCAGACTGACAGGCTCAGGATTGGATTTCTTTTTTTTTTTTTTTTTTTTTTTTTTTTTTTAGGAATAGAGTAGCATGTGTAGAAGATCTAGTGTAGAAATTTTGCATGTCAGAGGAGCAAAACTCAAGTTGGTTAATAAACAGGATATTTGTGGGTTGGGGTTTTTGGTGGGGTTTTTTTGTTGTTTTTTTGGGGGGGTGGGTTGTTTGTTTGTTTTGTTGTTTTTTTGTTTTTGTTTTTGGTTTTTTTCCTGGGAAAGAGGAAAGCTTTCATTTATGGGAACTGTACACAAGAGTTCAAAAAAAGCCATGCAGGAGGCTGAGGTGCTGATGTTAACTGTTCTACAGTGAGACAACTTAAAAAGTACATTGCTCTTTATTGAGTCTAGCTAATTTTATTGTTCAGGCTTAGTAGAGATGTTCAGAGAAAGGTAATTTTGGTTTATGGGGATTTTTTGCATTTTGCTTTTCCTCAGTACCACAACATTTATCAAGGAAAACAGAGCACTAGGGAAAGCCCTAAATATTGATATTGGGCCACTGGTTTGTTAAAAAACGTCACAGGTGAACTGGAAGAAAATAAAGTATGTCTGACTGATAACTGACATTTATTAGCTTTCAGTGATATCTTTGTCAAAATTAGTGTCTGCAGACTGGATTGATTTTTATGACATGGTATTCTCTAACGAAAAATACTTTGAGTAAATATAATCAACTTTAGGCTAGACATACTGTGGTGAATCTTGCTGTGGTGATTTAAGACAGTAACTTATGACCCATTCAGAAAAGAAGAAAAGCACACTTGAAACACTCCAGCGACGGTCCAGTATAATCACTTAAGCCGCCAGCAATGGTAGCTTGAGCTGGTATGCCAGAATGAAGCAGATGAAACACGCTCATAGACTCCCTTTTGCCAGCTCTGCTATGAGGGTTTAACCTCCATCACAGGCATGAGGCAGGCAGCAGACCAGTGGTGGTGTCTTAAGTAGCTACAGCAACCTGCTTTACTGAGCGTGAGTCAGAGCCTTTAGCTCACAGCCAGGCTGTGCCTTTCTCCTGTTGGAAGTATGCAATTCTGTGTGCAACAGCTGATGAGTGGAGAGCAGGAAATACATTTTTTAATTAATTTCTTGGTGGGAGAGTAGAATGAGACCACAGTATTTTGCTTATTTTCATTTTGGATTCGAGATAGGTTTGAAACTATGCCTCTACACATACTCTCAGTGAGTGATATACTAATTCCCTGTGCTGTCCTCCAGTCCACATGATCTGATCTTTTGTAAATATCATTTGTATCAAGAGAACCCTTGAATTTCATATGCTTGCATTAAAAAGTGCAATGTGTTACTTGCTCTTATATTTCAACCAGAGAGAAATACCGGGTAAAATCTAAGAAGGCGCTTTACCACAAAGTAAAAGTAAATATATATTTTTGTCAGTGAACAGATTATTCTTCACAGACTTTTTTCTTTCAAAATAAGTTCTTTAGTTTAAATCCAAAATGCAAATCTACATTAATATATTAAAAATTACTTTGCATTATGTGTAGTAGACTCAAATTTCTTTCATATCTTTATGGGTTTGCCTGTAAGTTTAAAATACAGGCTTTTCTCTATTTATCTGTGTTGGCTCGTAATTCCCTTCTCCAGTGTCTGTCTCAAAGATATAATGCAAATAAACATTTTCACTGCAGTTTTTAAGGGCAATGCTTAAAGATAGGCAAGCAGATCTGTTTTTCTAACTGTCATTATGAAGCTTTATGATGTTAACACCTTCAGCACAAAGAGGCTAGTTGAAGCCATATTGAGTTTCTAATACTGATGCCAAAAAATGACAGTAACATTAAAGAAAAATACTTTGTCAGTTTACACTGTAAATGTATATGATATCTCTAGAGAAAAGGTCAGTTTTCATTTCATTGTTCTTCCAAACTCATATTATTTGCTACCATTGATAACACTCTAAAGGTATTTTGAATCCCTGTGGCTGTGATTTTCTTTGACAATGCATTCAAAGCTCAGACAAGCTGATTCAATTAAACAGAGATCTGAAGCTGACAGTATAGGAAGAAGTTGAATAGACTTTTTATGTAATTAATTGTACATCTGAAGCACACAATGAACCAGCCTGCAATATAAGAAAATTCTTACTTCTTTAGTACAGTTGTTTTGCTGAGAAGAAAATTCTGCATAGCTCTGTGAGATTTTGTACGTCCAAGAATATGTATCAACAAGACAGGTATTCTATTTAGGTTTGGTCTTCTAGTGTTGATTTATTCCAACAATAAACAACCTTGTTACTTGTTCTATGAAGATCAGTTGTAGAAATTTGAAATCATCCATAGCCATAAGGTCTATAAGGTTATACCACAAACTACCTCTCCTGGTTTTGTACTACTGCTACAGAGCAGATGGAAAAACAAAGAGGACAGAAGAAAACAAAACAAAGGAGATCAAAGAACAAAGTGACAATAACATGCTGTCTTTCTTCTCCCCACTATTATTCAAGATGTTGGATACTACACATCCCACTTGAGGATCTGTGGGAAAAATAGCATTCCAGTCAATATGATGGGAAATACTTCTGAAAAATGTAAGAACATGACAGAGCACCTGAAGGCTACAGGCTGTCCAATATCCATCAGTACTGTCTTCATCAGCAAGTAGTGTGGCACATCTGTAGATTGAAACATTGGCACTGAGGACCCAAGACCTGCAAGTCTGGAAGAGTTACTTGAGACACCTTTTTTATTTTGAAGTAGTCATGCAGTGATGATTTCATCTGAAGCTTCCTGGATGATGAGAAACAGTCAACAATTGCTTTTATATGCCTTCTCATGGTTGTATGGAGTCCTCTCATGTTCCCCCTTAGCTGCCTATCTTTCAGATGAAAAGATCCTAGTCTGTTCAGCAGTCTCATCTTGTACGGTAGCCAATCTGTAACACTGATTTACCTTTGACATCCTTCTCTATACCCTTTTTTTGCTCTGTATCCTTCTTGAATTAGGGTGATCAGACCTGCCCTAAACATTGAAGATGTGTAAAGATTTATGTTCTGTAGTTTGTTCTCTGCTAGTTCTGTAGGAATTCTTAACATTTGATATGCTTCTTCAACTACATTTACTCATTCTGCCAATGCTTTTTACTGAATATTAGCAACTGTTTCAGATCCCCTTACTGTATATGTAAGGTTAGAATTGTTTTTTTTACATAGTCACATTTTTATATTTATAAAAATTGAACTTCATCAGCCATTTTATCACCCACATGTTCTGTTTAGTGTAACAAAATGCTTGGTAATAATTTTGTTTTCAGTGTCCTGAAGGATTAGTACCAATAATGTCAGTCCTTGTTTATGCCACCTTGATCTCAAAAGTCACAACCTGACTCGAACCTTACTCAAAGAAGATACTGCATAAATATCCAATGAAGTTTCAGTGAATGCTGTGTTAATTATTTCCACTGTTATTTTATACTTTTTTCTAAAAAAAAAAAAATTTGTTAATACTAGATGTACCATCTTTTAGACATCCTCTAGCTAGGATGAGGTGGGACAGTGAAAATACTATCTTAATATAATTTCTCTAGAACAGCTTTTTCTTTATAAGTTATAATTGCATTATCTCATTTCAAGATAAACACTTCCAATGCTCTCGGCCTTTTGTTCAGAGATCTTTTTTTTTTTCCACATACGATTTCTGGCACAGAAAGAATATGACAAGATCAGCCACTTTTATTGCATTTTGTCATTGTTATGGCTTCCAGACCAACTGTTTCTGACTGAGAAATTAGAAGGGCAGATTCACAGCAGTAGCTGCACAAATCAGAGAGCTTCAGTTCTGACAGTTCTAGGGGCTGAAGTTAATGCACATTGAACTACATCATTAAATGCTGTAAATGGGCATGTCTCTATTGAAAGCAAAGGAAAGATGTGTCTGACACCGTAAGACTGTCTGACTTATATTGATGACATGTCAGATGTCACAGGACTTGGTTAGAAAATGGCTTGTCTTGAATATACTTGAGAGAATATGGTAATTTTAATTAAAAATGCAAAATATTTTTAAAATAGTTTTGGGAAATGCCAATTTCCAGGTGATTGTAAGGTGGTTGTCAACTCTGAATCATAAATTAGTACAAAATGGAGACAAACTATCATAGATACATTTTTCTTTTATATGGACACTAGCTAAATGGAACATCAAAGTGTGTGGATTGTGGTTTGCTCCTGAGAAAGGATGTAACGCTAATAACCCTGGGAGTCATGACAGCTCGGTTCTCAGGGCTTTCAGAACACTCTTGACGAATCCTTACAAGTATCAATCACTCTACACCACTGGAAGTTAAGTGTGCAGTAACAAAAGAGATTGCTGTTCAGACTCCATGAAATGATTAGGTATTGTTTAAATTGCTCTGACTGTGAGAGTGGAAAGAGGTTACATTAATTTATCAGCCAATTAATCTGCCGACAAAAAAGAATTTGGGCAAATCTCACTCCTAATTTGGGGAGCTTTTTTATTTGGTTATATCTCATTTAATAAACATGACCCTGCAGCAATGCCCTTTGGTGCCGTTGGTCTAACAGGAGGACAGCATAAAGAATAAGCAGATGTTGCTGCCAATAACACATTATACATATAGAAGAAAGTATCTGTAGTCACATGTACGGAGCCTCCTTTATAAGTGGGGGTCTCTCCTGTTGGTAGGTAGGTGGGTGGGTAACTTCACATTGCTAAAAGGGTAAGGAGGAGCTGTGACTCTGTGTCTGCTGACAACTAGCAACTAAGCAAAATTGCATTTGTTTATCTGTTTCCAGTGGCTCCCATGAGGGAATTTTATCTATTTATTTATTTCTGTTGTCTGCATTACTCTGATGCTGATGTACCTGTGTTCTCTTTATGTTTATGATGTACTAATTTACATTGTAGTTGACATATGTTTATTTCCGTTGGGTGTCTGATATTCTCTCCTGTTTTGCTGTTAATTTGCATTGTTATTTCCCGAGATTTCTTTCTGCCTGTACTACATTGTCCTGGTAGCTTTATCCTGACAATACAATTTTCTTGGGCCTTTAAATAAATAAATTCTGATAAATTTTTTTTTTTATAATGTTGTGCTTTATTATTTGTCTGTTCCAAGTAACACATCTTGGTGGACTGTAGGGAAAAATCCTTTTGACCTATTGTATACATCTTTTAATTTCTTATAGAAAGTGACTGTGTCCCCCTTCTGATGTCATTTGACTGAGTTATTTAGCTCTTTTAATATTTCCTTGGGAGTCAGCCTTCCGATTGCCTTAACCATTTTTATTGCTCGTATCCCAAGTCCTTCCCAGAGCTGGGTGCAGTTTTAGTTGCAATGGAGAGAAATGTTTATCTTCCCACTTTTTATATTATGCAGTTGCTTTAGTCATCTTCTTTTTTACCCCCACTGTGTTACATTGCACCTTCATACCCAGTCTTCCCTAAATTTGGGGATTAAGTCCTTCCAAATACTTTCCATAAGAACTCTATATTCTGATTTTTTTTTCACCTGTAATGTATGAAGCAATCTTTTTCATACTGAATTTCCTGCCTCTGACCCTTTTTGATTTATCTCTTTGGCCTCCTTGTCACTTGCAATACCTCGCATTAAATAGGACCTGAACATTTTAATTAATGTGCTGTTTACTGCTTCATCCAATTCAGTAATAAAAAATGATGCTTAAGATATTAAGACTACTCTTGACAAAGGGCAAATGATTTCAATACTAATATGAAAGACTGAAGCTCAGGAAAATGACTACACAGCAGTAATACATTTTAGCTGAGAGAAGTACAATAAGTGGCTTGACAAGAGAGAACATGAGCCTTTGTTTCTTTGTATTTAGAACGGCAGAAACAAACAAAAATTGCAGGACCTATTGGTAATATAAATCAGAGTTAGAGCGATGTCATACACTATCATCTATTTTATCTCACAGAAATGTGACCTGAAACACTGAAAATAATGAACAGTGAAAATGTGAAGTATTTATAGTGGTTTTGTGGAAGCCTTGCAGTAGTGTCAGCATGGTGGTACAAAGCATCATGCAGCATCACTTGGCAGCTCGGAGAAACCTGGAAGTCTATGGAATGTTACTGCTTATAGATTTCTTAGTAGCTAAATCTCAGTACACCATAGCAATATCAGAACTTACCTTTTTTCTTTTATCACTATTATATGTCTTTTTTTTATATGTCTTTTTTTATATATCTTTTTATATATGTATATATGTCTTCTTCTCTGTCATCATCAACCTAAAATACCTGTTACAAAAAAACATTCTATTTTCCAGCCTCTGTCATCTGTATGTAAAGTCATTACGTCTGCCTTCTTTTCTGTGTTTCTAAACAAACACTTTTTTTACATCCACTAATATAAAATCCAACTTCCTCTGTCCCCTGCCACACCTTTTTTTTTTTTTTTTTTTTTTTTTTTTCTTTTTTTCTGCTAGCAATATAGAATTAGGAAAAAAGACAAGCTTTTTGGTTTTGGTTGGTTTTGCTAGCATTGAACTAAGAACTTAATAAAAGAGAAGGAAAAAGGAAATAATACGGTGTTGTCCCAGATTCTTCTTGCTTTTAGAATTCTTATTAAAAACTCACTCACCTTTTTACCCCATTTGTTATACTTCTGCTGACTAATGAAATATAAATGTTGCCCTCCTGGATATTAAACCAATAGCAAAGTGTCTTGATTGAACTTAGGTTAAGCCATGCTTGGGAAAACGGGAGACTGTTCCAGCTTTCCCTCAGTTATCCTGCTTTCACCATGCACAAATATATGTATCATATTAATCCATATATATATACAGATAGATTTATATATACTAAAAAATATTAGAGATACATATATACATACACACACACATATCATGTGTGGACTAACATCTTCCCAATCTTGAGGACTATCTTTTTCTCATTGTGGGCCTTTGGGCAGGACATTTCATAAATATATATTAAATATATATTTATTTAAATTTATATAAATAAATTTTATAAATTTATATTACTAGCAAATAAATATTTATATATTTATTATACATGTTTATTTTTAAATATGTATTTCTTACATATTATATATGGTTATATAAAATTATATATTTTATAAATAATTACACATGTATAAATATTATGAATAATATTTATATTAACATAATAGTATGTTAACTAAAAATAAATGATAATGTATCAATTGATGTAAATTGCTTTGGCTTCATCTCTGATCTGATGCCTCCAGAAAAGAGGCACAGTGGCTGCCCAGCAATGGCCAGCAGGTAATCCATGACACTGATGTATTCCCTGGCTGCTCTACATGAAAAGGATTAACCTCCATGAACAACATCAGAGCTACTGGCACCTGCTGGTTTTAAGACAGGTTAGACAGGCAAAATACCTCTAAACTAAATACACATACCAATGGCTTCTGTGTGATTTTTGATTTCTTTGAAGTTCAGAGCAGTCTCAAAGTTCATGAAACCAGTCACACCAATTTTAAATGAGTTTTTTTTCTTGGGGAAGAAGAAAAGAAACAAACAAACAGAAAAGAAACACCAGAGTACAGTTCCCTACTCGTATACTATAACACTGAAACAAACACATTTTATAAAATGAAAGCCATTCTAAAGAATTCCCTTGAGGACATAACAGCCACACAAGGCAGCTATTACTTGTACTCACAATTGCATCAATCTTTGATCTTTATTGTTACAGTATTATTTCTATTCTGGTGCTATAAAAATGTTCCTTGTGGATTTTCCTTAAATAATAAATGTACCTACCCTAAAACTGCTTGGAAAAAAAGACAGTTGCAGATCAGTGCTGCAAATAAAAGCGAAGGAATCTCTTTATTTAATTTCATCCAGAAATTACTGTGAGATTGCTATCTTGAGAGAGAACCAAAAATTAAGTTTTCACAATTTTCTTTTTCCACGACAATCTGTACCATGCAGAATAGATTTTATGCCATTTCCTGTTCTTACTACAGCTTTCATCCTGAGAATTGGGACTGTGATAGAATTTTAATTTCCAAATATATCATATAAAATACCTGTGGCTTGTACTTTCTGACATTTCCATTAAGGTGTAGTTTATGTTTTGATATGTTGATAATTAATTTACCTAAAGCTTATTGGGCACTATAAATGAAGGTAAAATTAGAAAGCAGAAGGAGAGAAAAGTTTTCCTGTTTAGCTTATTTAAAAATTAGGGTAAAAACATTCAGAAGGTTAACAAAAAGATGGTGAACAATAACACAGGAGAAAAGGAAATTGTTTTAGTCTATCCTGCTTACAGCTTACTGCCAAGCAGATGCCAGTATGTTTAAAAAAGTCCTCTTTATAAGATACTACATTCAGCTGAAGACTTAATTTCATATTCATTTTAGGAAATAGAAAACCAAAGATCACATATATGCAAAAAACATATTTTCATAACTTTCTTCTTCTACATACCTCTCATATTGTTCCTATAGATTGCTTTGTATTTACAAATGTTTTACAAGTCACAATTTTTTTTATGTATTTCTTAATCTACATGAACTTAATTAATGATTCTGGGAGAACTGTATATTAATGCGCCTCTTCGCTCTTCATTATTCCCTGGATTATGTAATGCACACAAAAAAAAATAATAAAAGGTTAGAGGAAAAAGTGATGGCCTTGTGAATTTGGCCTTAAGAATTTGGCCTTGAAATTTCCATGTAAAATGTAGCATGAAAAAGAGTATGATTGTAAAAGCACCGGTATACACCTGATTGTAACTTTCCCCCCGCACCAAGTTTGGAATGCAAATGAAAATGATGAGTTCAAATATTCAACTACTGGATGCACGGGTGGCATGCAATGCCACAGGAGGTTTAATGCAAGCCTTGTTTGCAGTCACTGATGGAGGTGCTTATCACATGGAAGTTCTTAGCAGTATGCAATCTCAAACATAAAATACTTTCAGCTACATAAGCAGCAATTCCTGGTGTGAAAGAAGAGCAAGGCTTTGTATTCCTTTTCCTGCTTTCCACTTCCACTGGAAATACCAAAACAAAAAGATGAGAAAAAATTATACAAATTTCATACTCTCATTACTTTTCCAGAGTCACATGATTCCGTGATGTTATTTGACTTGACTGGGAGGAACATCAAATATCTGAAAGTTGAGTTGTGGTCCCATTCAACAATGGATAGGTCTAGGACAATATAGGTAACAATATTTGGACAAACAAATGGGAGGAAAAATAACATTTTACTGTAAAATATTCTGTTCTCAAGCTTCTTTTCATGCTGTTCAAAAGGACACATTTGCCTTGAAAGATCCCTGGTATCTTGTTTAATATTATATCAGTCTCTTTTCCATTACTAAAAGGGAACCAGTCTCTGAAGTCTACAGTATGCCTGTTTTATCAATGTATATTGGTTCCGGTAGGAGGTTCTTCATTTATGAGTGAAGTGTAATCTCTGACAACATGCAGAGACATAATTTGGGCCTATCTGAGCCTCCAACTCCATAAAACAAGTGTGAACAGTGTGAGATTCTAACTGCTGTAATAAAGAAGGGAAGTAATTCCTGTGAAGTCCAAAGGGCTGCCAAACGATAGACAGGCAAAGCTGTAATGTTTGGGCTACATTAATTTAAACATTTGTGGGGCACATTTTTTTTCTTCCCAAATAGATCTCTCTTCTCAAACTGGAGCTTGTTATTAGTTTTGGCTCATAACAGCCTCTCTGTTAGCAGTTCACTGTGATCTGTGTACCTCAGACTCATTATCTAGTCATTAAAGTAAATAAACTTGAATTCCTCACAAATTCAGTGTGCAAAACTGCAGGATGGTGCTGTAACATTAAGCATAATGGTACAGAATTATTGCTGTAGTATTTCAGTAATGTGCTACAGAGCTGTCACAGTCAGGACAAACCACCTTACTGAGATAAAAAAAAAAAAAAAAAAAGCAGATCCAAAAAGTTCAACTGTAAATGCTAGATAGACTTCCCCCCCCCCCCCCCCCCCCCCCCCCCCCCCGCTCCCCTTTTAAAGGTGTAAAACTGGAAAAAGCTGAAGTGGCAGACTGAAAGAAAACGTAAAGTTTCTTACTTTTTGCATTGTTTTTGAAAAGTTCATTGACTAAAAGTATATAGGAAAAATATTTAAATATAAATTACTATATTTTGTGTCTATTAAGAGTGATTACATCTTACATACATTAGATAATTTTTTTCAATTGCTATATTTTTGGTTTTAGAGCAGACAAGCAGAGGACCCAGTTTTGTACTTGTGCTTATTGGTGCAATCAGGAACTGAGCCTGAGAACCTGCATAAGAATTGCAAGTAGTGTGTATAATAGCTACATCTGCAAAAATGGAAGTTTCATAACAGCCAGGAGGAAAATCCATCCACCTAAAAAAAAAAAAAACAAAACACAAAAAAAAAACCAACAAGTGTGCACATATATATAGAGATAGATATATGTGTGTCCCAATTTACCATGTCCTTCCATGACCCTTTAGACAGTCAATGTTTAAATATATCTAAAAGAACATAAAAATACTTGGGTAAATTGATGTAACAGTTACGTAAAAATGGATAATAGTTATATCTCACTTCAAAACTTTCATCTAGAGTTTTTACAGTCTTCTTTTACCCATCTTTTTTACACTACACTGGCTCATGATCTATCTATACTGTGGGGGTTTTTACCTCAGAAATTCTACACTTGATATGCCATATAACATAACGTTTCAGTATCCACTTCAGAGCTGGATGCATCGCCTTTCAAAGGAAGCCTCCTTATAGGCTACACTTCGGAGGTTTGCTTTTCATTTTCCAAAACCTGACACAGGAACAGCAATGGATAGTTATGATAGACAGACACGGAAGATAAAGCCTCAGACACTATGTGAAATGCTAGGTGGGGAGATGTTATCTCCTTTAAGAGATACCTGAGCAGTCCATATCTTTTACACCTCAGCAACACTTCTGTATGTCTTGTCATGCTAATAAAGTATCATTGAATGCAATCGACATCATATACAAAGCTGCAAAAGGACAGTGAGAATAAAAACTTCAGTTACTTAACTTCATAGCTAGCAGCTTGAAAACACAGTATTTAAAAGCAGTAGGAAACTGCACACTTTCCAGAAAAAAAGACAGGTGATATTCAGATTCAGAACAATTTACTGGTAGTCAGAATGCAATTCCTCTTTGTATGAGGACGAGCTCATAGTCATATCCTCTTGCTCCTTGTAATATATCTCTGGTAGAACACTGCAAAGAAACTGGGAGAAATTAACATCCCATCGCATACGTTGTGTTCTTGCCTCAAATACATAAGTATATACGCATGCAAGAACTAGAGTGATGCATAACAATGCACAAAAAGGAGAATGTGATTTTCAAAAAGGTTATAAAACCAACATTTTTTAATCTTTTTATGTAGGAAGTTCTGCATGAGGGGATCAATTCTCAAGCAGACTCAAAAGCTCACCTAAAAGTGCAAAAAGTAGTTTTTTCTTAAGAAACTGGTATGTTGTGAGATATTAATGTTTTTCTATTCTAACTTATTCTATGTTTTGAAACTAGTTTAGAAAGATTTCTCTTTATTCTCACTTTAATTCCCAATAGGACTTTTTGAGCCTCAAGAGGCTTGAAAAAGTGTGATCTGCTTTGACAAAAATAGCAAACTTCTTCTTCAGGGTGGGGGGGTATTTTTTACCTCCATTTTAATACATTTGCAAGATATGGATACAATAGCTTATTAACAAAACAAAAGCCAATAATCTTTTCTATTCAAGTAGTATAAAAGAAAAAAAATATCCTGGAAAAAGTAACTGTTCTTGGGTCCACTATGTTGCTTGTAGGGCACACTTTGTTTTGTTACCAGTATGGAATCTATCCTTAAGCTTAAATATTCATGCAGCCAAAAGGAAGCTGCCTAGAAAAAGTGCATGCCTGCGTTAACCCTCAGGAATTGCATTGAATGTTGCACCTTTTTTTTTTCCTTTCTCTGAAAGGGAAAAGTTGTGATGGTTTATTCTGTTATCTAAATGAGGTACCTAGCAGCCTTACAGTGAGTGGAGTTGGGGGTGGAGTGGAAGAGGCCCCTGCAGAAGGTAGCAGCTTCAATTTACCAGTTTGAAAACATCCATTGTGTGTCTGAACTTGATGACTGACCTTACCTTACTGTGCTTGTCAAAGAATCAGAATCAGACTCAAGAGCTGAGACTGGTTTAAGTCTTCATTTACTTTGATCCAGGTTTCAGCCTATAGCCTGCAATGATTTAACGGCTACTATTTCATCCATGCGTTCATTGACAAGTACACATGACTTCCTAAATCCTCCTCTAAAAGTTCTTATCCAACTACTACATTTCACAATAGATTAAAGAGGGAATCCTATAGAGTTTAGCCATTCTTTTAGTGCTACCTGTACAGCATACAGCACAGCAACAGACATTAGACTCAGGCTAGAGCCTTCAAGCCCTTCATTACAAAATGATCTAATTTGGTAACAACCTAGGTTTATCAGCTTGAAATTCATTGTCAGTTGGCTTGATTTCTGAGATAACTGCCCAATAAGCACCTGATTGTTTACATGTGCTATATTTTGAAAACATAATTACTAATTTATCATTGTAGTTTATCAACACATTGCCTTACAAATTCAAAATCCAGTTCCCATTA
Source organism: Falco rusticolus (assembly GCF_015220075.1). Lineage (NCBI taxonomy): Eukaryota > Metazoa > Chordata > Aves > Falconiformes > Falconidae > Falco > Falco rusticolus. The sequence continues at coordinate 53,140,291 of NC_051189.1, forward strand.
AGAAAAAATACACTTAATCAATTTACTATTTTTAAGAGAATATAAAATATTGAAAAATCTTCCATGTGACCAAATTAGAAATATTTCCAGCATATGACAGCAATTAAAAAAAAAAGGGAATGAAATAGCATAGCACTATTTTTATATAATTAAATAATAGGATTATACTGATTTCCAAATCTGCTTATTTTATTCTTTTCTAGTATACTACTGCATGTTAGGATTACATTGTTCATACTTCTATTAAATTATATACAAATATGTTAAACAGGAATAGAAGTTTTACTAAATTTTAATAGGTATAAATATTCCATTAGATTAATAAATTACATATATATTACTCACCACCATGACATGGAAGAGTTTAGAATAGTTTCCATAAAATTGCTTAGAGCATGCATATGCACATGGTTATAATAGCTATAATGATGTATCAATGGAAATTTTTAATGCTCACTGCTTGAAATTATTGCAAGCACAATATAACCAATGTATTTCACAATGTACATATACATATGTGATATTATAAAGTACTTTTTTTCTATTTATACCCAAAAGCACTCTGATGAATGGCAATATTTGAATTCTTTTCCTGCCAGATTTCATAGTATTGTTATGCATATCTGCTCTTCCACCTGTATAGCCCTGATCTGCTCACATTCTTTTTCCCCATTATACAGGAAGTATTATATCTCATATAGTCAGGAACTGTTATATCAATTTCTGACAGAACTGAGAAATACAAAGACTAAATTGTCAACAAAATATAGAAATTATATTCGTTATATATTACCTTTGTATCAGATAGAAAATATGATTTTTTTTGTCTCACTATGTGAATGCTGTCCTTGTTAAAAAAGAAATGAGCCAAACAAAAGAAACAAATGGCTGTGCTAAGTAGCCTGAAAATTCTTAACTCTGAACATTTCTCTTGAATGTAGTTTCATAACGGTTTAAACCCACATAAACGGGCACTACTGCTGCCAACCTTGGACCCTTGTTTTGTACTCTGTTTGCCAGCATTAATCATCATCTGGTCTTCCTATGATTCAGCATAGGCAATCAAATCAACAGAACACCATTCATTGTTTTTCCTTGTAAAGTTAGAACAAATGAATCTTCAGACCTGGAGTCAATTTTGGCTTTCTATGTGCAACCTGAATGAAAAAATATCATGACAGAAATAATTCCCTCTACTGCACACTCTCCTTTATGACCTTTTGGCTTTTAGTCATATGTGTGTGTGATCTGGTCTTTCCAACCACAAGTCGCTGTGTCTGGGACTGCATAAAACGGTCTGGAAATACTTCCTGGTGTAAAATGAAGGTATATGTTCAGCAGCTGAGGTTACTATACAACTACAACCCCATGATTCTACGTATTATATTTGATGTAGGACTTGTTTCCTCAGACGCAGGTAACTAGTGCCACCAGGGACATCCTTGTCAGATATTCCTTAAGACTTCCATGCATGTTTTGCAGTTATGACACAGATCTGTGAGAGCTGTTCCATCCCTCTGAAATACCATGTGGGATGTCATATAAACTCCAAAATGTTTGTAGACATCAAAGTTTAGCAACTAAATCCTACCACACAGGTCTTATTGAATAGGGTGCACTTGACACTGTTGATGAATTATGACCCACTCTTCCTCCAAAACCACAGCAAATGCAAAGCATACAATGATGTAAATATCAGCTATTGAGGAAATACTCTGAAACCAGGAAATTCAGTATTGACAGGTAAAAGCTGAAAAGAATTATCAGTGTAACGATCCACATACAAAAGAGAAATTCTAGATACGATCTAAAACTTGATACTCCCATAGCCTCTTCCAGGAATTAAAGTGCAGCCAGAATAGGGCTAGATTTTTTGAACAAGCCAGATTTAGCTGCATTTCAGAGAGAAGAAAATGAAAAAATTGCTATACAGTTTGGTAAAATAATTTGGAAGCCCACTAAACCAAAGGAAGCAATCACCAAAGGCCAATGTGCACAGGTAAGCAAGCATATTTGGCTTTGAATATTCAGTCACATCATGTGGAGTAAAAATACAAACTACTAGTGAAAGAAATGAGATGTCTGAAGCAAAAAACACAAGACAGCAAAGTAAAAGGAATGAGACATTTTCAGAAAAAGTATAAGCTGTTGCTTGGTTTTACAAAGATCAGTCAGAAGAAACAACAGCATAAAATGAAATGACCATGAACAGCAAGAGAGAGAACTGCATCTCACAGTTTCCCACACAAGGTGGGAGCTGAAGATCAATCCTCTGAATGATTTGGATGTTAATTAGGCTATACGGATGGCAGTAAAGGCCACATATTCATGCTAAATTGAATTCTAGAAAGCTCTGGACCAAGGGATGTGTCAGTAAATATTCATACCCATTATTCCACATTAGCAGAACTTGCTAAAAGCAACGCATTGACTTTGAACTGAGTGACATAGGTTGCAGATGAATGTTAAGGAAAGAGCCGAGAAAAGCTGGTCTTTGTGCACTTAGCTGGATGGTAAAAACAGTTCTTGCTTCTCAGAAAATAATTCTCTTTAAAAGAAAACTGAGTTTTAAAAGTTTGGCAAGACTGAAGTGCTAAAATAGCTATCTAACAGTGTTTGGCTGTGGAAGCTTTACAAGTCTGGAAGTCTTACACAGATAACTACATTACTGCACATTATAGTATCTGAAACAGGACCATATACTGGTGTTTAAACAAAATTAACACTGACTGTAGTATTCTTGTGATATTACACAGCATCAGCAACATCCAGTAACTATGGAATTCAGCATTGTCAGAATTTAACTCTCTTTCCTACCCCTCACCTCCCAAAATTGAACAAAACATAAATCAATGAGTCATTTGTCCCTCCACTTACAAAAAAGAAAAAGGGAAAAAAAATCAAATGCCCATTTTCACACCCTTAGTGCCACAGTATTTCTTGGAAGTTTTAGTAGATGTAGCTAATTTCTGACACTGGAGATGCACACCACTTACTGTAACTTATTTGTTACTTTTCAACATCCAGTCAGCTGCCCTAATTTCCTTCCTTCCAACTTAAACTGGCATCTCTAAATTCTTTAGTATACCCTTTGAGCCAAGATCTCTTTGGAAAGAATAAGCCCAATATTGTAGTGAGAGCAAAGCCTGTTATATTTTCCACTTAAAAGCTTCCCTTCCTGTCCCAAGGATCCCGGGTGATCCATACAAAAGTACATTATCTCTTGTCATTGCTTTATCTCTTAGTGTTTGCTTTTTAAAAGTCTTTGGTTTAACTCTATGCATTTAAGCTTGATAAGATTATACAGAAAAATGGAGGCCCAAATAGCATTTATAAAAATAACAATAGTGACGCAGACTGCAGGAGATTCTTAAACTGAGGATGAAAACTTTTTCCTCAAAAATAGACTACAAAAACAAAAAGAAACACCAATATTAGATTAAACACAAGAAAATGGAGTGAGTAAGGGTAAGAAATGGGATGACTCCCTGGTTTATGAGGGACTGTGGGTGCGGTGGGAAGGAATAGCTACAGGGCCTGAAGCATGCCGAATTTGACAGGTAACATGAAGCCAAAATGCATATGCTAACACACTGCTGCCATCCAACATGCTCTGCTATTCTCCAGATTAATCCCCTGTGCCTGTTCTCAGAAGAGATTTTTCTGAGCAAAAATTAGTATTATGTTGAATTCTGACCTTTGCCTTAGAAATTTTATAGATTGACACTATATTTTAATCCCTAGCCATGTTTCCTGGTCTTTTGATAATACATTTGTCTGTGTATGTCTAAACAACTTTCTGAAATCATTGGGTATCTAGAACCCATCCACCTTTTCACTTTATGAGTGAGTCTTTCCTGAGTTATGTTGCTATGAAACAAGGAAAATTCCTCTGAAAGCTCTGAAGTCACCTTTATATAAAGCAGCATAAGCTTGAGGTACTGGAGATGCAAATGCTTTCTCTGATGGCTGGCAAACTGTGACCATAACAAAAACAAAAAGCATGCAGAACCACGTTATTTTGATCTTCCCAGGTAGCCTGCAGAGTTAAAAGAAATGTAACAGAAAAACAAGACTTCTTTTTTAAATAGCTTATACATTCCTTCCCTGAAGTTTTCAGCAAACCTGTCTCACTGCAGAAATCAGACAGTTTTAGATCATGATATTAAAAACTGTTTAAAAAAAATATTTTGCCCTAACTTCAGTGAGTAATTGTCTATGTGAATAATAGGGCATCTTATTAGACTGATTCTCTGCCACGGCTCTGCTGAAGATTATTTTCTTTCTTTTAGGAAGTCTTAAATACGAACAATAAGGCATGCTCTTCCCCCCCCCCCCCATTTCCTTCAGCAGAGGCTATGATCCAGGTATTGCAAGCCTTGTCTTGGCAATGGAATTAATAATCACTGCACTATAACTCTTCCTGTGTCACCGAAATCCGCAATGTGAGGCCACGTTCTCATTCATTGTGATCTATTGACACTTTATATTTACTCATATATCATATACGTATTTTAAGAGTCTTTTTTAATAGATCTGGCAATTATCATTTGCTACTTCATATCAAAAGCATGGGAAAGCACAAGTTGGAAGCCATAAGGTCAATTTGGCTTCGTTTGCCAGGTCCATGCCAGTGGTTTGGATCAGCTGACAGCCCCAGCCAGGATGTGGGCATAAACAAGGGACTGTTTGTTGCAAATAACAGTGGAGGTAGGTGTTCTTATAAGGAGGTACTAGGCCAGATTTTAAATCCTATTGTGGTAGACAACATTGGAATTAGGAGTTTAAGCACTAAATAGAAAATTCTTTTTGCACAATAGACTTCTTAAGCTATGATTTCCTTGCAGCTGCTTTGATTCCTGGTCACAGCTGAAAGCACTTTGTCAGCACAAATAGGATGAGGAGGCCTGCAGGGATGAGTTCTAGCTACAGCAAGGGCATTGTTCTTCTGGGTTCCTTATGATCAGTGTGAGAAATGGCAGTCTTCAATGTGCTGTGGAGAGGAACTAAATTGGTGGTGCTGTTTCCAGAGTCTTGGCTTTGCCAGTTGCCCATGTGCTTTTGTTAACAACTGGTGCTGACTGTTCTCTAGGAGAGGTAAGTCTTGACTAGCTCTTCCTAGAAAACTCAGTAGTAACAAAGAACATGCCAGTGTTTGGCAGCTCTTTGATGCCAGCCACCTGTGTGGCTTCTGTTTTATTGTGTAAACTTCCGATGTGGATATACTCTGGAGAAAAACAGCAATGGGCCTATCAAAGGGATTACAACAAAGCTAAATGGTTTGAAATTTGGATCCTACTGTGGTATTATTATATTCAGCTGTATTTGAAGAGTGCTCAGAGGATGCTAGTTTAAGAGAATCAAAATAGAATAGAAAATAATACTATGATTTTTATAATCATTTTTTATATATGTTAACATTGTGGGGTTTAGTTACTGCACAGTATTTCACAAAAAAAATACTAGGCAGTTATGTATAATTTTTTTGTCATATTTGTGGAAGAAAAATGGAAAAGGTGATGAAATTACCACTAGCTTACAGGGCTGTGACATGGGAGCAAGGGAGAAACTGCAATGTGTCTGTCTGTCTGAGGTAAGCACATTAGCTGCTGAATGTGTAAATTGCAAAAATAACTTGGAAGCCAAAAGTGAGAACAAATGAGCAAGCAAGTGATCTAATCTCCGCTGGAACACATCACCCATGCAGTTTGCTGGGTTCCTTGGAAACAAAGAAGCAGATGAAGCAGGAGGAGCATTTGTGTTATCAGCAATGGAGAAAAATCAATAACAGATACAGTCTGAGTGTCAGACAAACAAAGGAGCTTTCCATTCCTCTCTGAAAAACTGACATATTTGAAGCAGGGAAAGCCTAGGGTCTCATTACAGTAAGAGAATCTCTGAGCTCTGTGCACTGCCTCTATTGAATGTTTAGTAACTGTCATATGTAGTTTTAAGGCAGATAAAGCTTAACTATAATTCTTTCCTTTTTAAGGCAATAGCCTCAAAAGAGACTGTCTATTTTGGAGAGAAAGCTGTAAATGTAAAACCTTGCCATTTGTGGAGCAAATCAGAGATAGGAGACATGCTTGTATTGTAGACCCTGAGAAACTCTGAAATCCAGAAATAGTCTTATTTAGGACACAAACTGTTCTTCCTCACACCAGAGCAGCCGCTCTCTAAGTGCTGCTGCAATAAGAGTTGCAGAGTGTAATTAATTGGATTTCACAGTCTGCTAGAGCTGTGGGCAGTTAGTGCTTTGAGCTGCAGGAAACCCTGCTCACAGACATGGGGCTCCTGAGCTGCTCCAAGGAATGACAGTATGAGACCCACCTATCAGGAAACGTCCAGTTTCAGTGAAAGAGGAGATACGGGAGAAAAACAAATAAAGCGCTTTTGAAAAGATTTTGAACTGGAAAGATGTCTCTGTGTAAGCCAGCTAACCCTCCACAAGAGTGTAGTTCTTTGAAAGAACATGAAACTCTTGGTTTTGTTAGTCCTGCATGAGCTGGAGGCACTTGCAACTGACTCCTCCAGTTTTGTTTTAGGCAGTGGGCAACAACCACATATTTGAACCCTGTATACAGGGTTTTTTCTTCTATGTTTGCTCCCTACAAACCTAAAGGAAAGTAACAGGCAGAGTGATAGGCTTTAAAAGGCAACATTTGCCACACGGTTATCTTTCAGTGATGTCCAAAATCGCTACACTTTTCCATGTAATTGGAACCAGAGCTATCTGTGATAATTGATGAGGAAAATATGGACTGTTGAACTGTTAGTTGGCATATGTGCGGTTTTTTCCTTTTATGTGGAAGACTCACGAGTTTACAGTGTATTTCCAACTAACGTTGTATTGCCAAGACTAACAGGCTCAGCTTGAAACCTGATTGTCCAGAAAGTAGTATAATCAAGAGAAAGAGTTGGCTGGTTGAATAAGAAAGATACTGAAGAAGATGGGAAAGGTATGCTCAGGTAGGTAATAGTGAAACAGGAACTGAGATTAGTTACTGGAAGGCTCTCCAGGGATTAAAAAAAAACCCCAACAAATGAACACAGCAAGTGCTACATTTGCTTTAGAAAGCATCAAGTGGGTAAAGAAAAAGGCTGAAAAACAGAACTACAGCTAGTGGTAGGACCCAGGACAGACTGTTACCAAGCCTGAAATAAACCCTCTGTGAAGACTCAGATTTGTTAAAGGTGACTACTAATATTGAAGAGGTCAAACAAACAGAATGACAAAGAAAATTGGTTTATAGTTTTAGAGAGCATATGGTGTTAAAATATTAATTTACTGGGCTTCACCAAACTGGAACCTGCCATTTTTTGACCTGACCCTTAAATGGAGTAGTATCTTTAATCTGTTTTAGCCATAGAATTGGCAATGACTCTATAGGCAAAAATACTATCTTGAAATCTGGGACTGTCTTCACTGTTTTTCTACTATTTGTATTTTCACAGCACTTGGAAACTGTTGCTATCTATGAGGATACGATTGCTTTCAGCATTATGTATCAACAGTGGTAAAAGATGATTGCTGTAGAGTTTGGGTTTTTTTTGCAGAATTTACAGTTTAATATTGCACACTACACTTGAACTACGGAAAAAATGTCCTTATGCGGTAGCATCTTCCAGAAATATTAAAGCATTAAAACCCACAACTCCCCTGTACTCAGGGGCAGAAGAGCCATGATTTTTCATCATCTATTTTATTTCAGCTGGGACCAGGCTCAAGCTATTCCAGGTGCACTGTAGCTAGTTCAGACCACTGCTGGCTTGTGCCTAGACAATAAAAACTAAGAGAAAAGGTGATTCTCGACTGTGGAAAAGAAGAGTAGAAGTTGAAATCTCCACTGTTAACACAGCTGAAAACAGTGCAACTTTTGAGAGCTCTATTTCCACCCCTCCCTCCCCATGACTGGATTTGTGTATCAGAACTTGTCCCACTGTTTATGCATTTGCACGGTTTTGGCGAACAGCTACCTGTGATATGGAAACACAAGCTTGGTGCTTATTTTCTAATGAAACCTCTTTTATCTGGCCCAAAAGTTGCTTTCATCACCTTTTGGGCGGGAAACTTCAATTACTGTGTCATAGGCACAAATCCAAGATATAAAGTAAACTGTGTTCAGGTTCAAAGTAGCTATGGCTAAGAAATGCTAGTGCTTTCTAGCAAAGGGATAAAAATTCTAAGCACCACATAGGAAAAAAGAACACCAAATAGAGCCAATAAAAATATAGTCATAAGTATCCTCTTGGATATACCCTTGATCCCTGGGGTAGGTAAACCAGGTTAAACCACCTGTTTACATAATTATGTTGTAGATTTTTTTTTTCCTCTAAATTAGAGGATGGTTTCCAAAGCTCGGTTGCCAGCTGTATGTCCTTGTAAGTGTGAAAGTGGTATGAAAGGAAGGCATTGTAGTAACAGTTAAGAAAATATACCCACATTTGTTGCTAATTATGCTAGATTATGAGGCTTTCACAGTGATTGTTATTGAGGACCCAGAAACACAGGCAAACACAAGAGAACTTGAATGTTTCCTAACAAAGCTTACACTCCAAGTTCGCTGACTTCAGGATGACTTTAGTGGATGTACTTATAAATGGTTTAAATCAGTTAAAAGCACCTGAGCTGTAAGGCTGCAGTTGATGACCTTTTGTTTTTTTCCTTTTTCACTTTCCCATCAGTTCATGCCAAGTGCTTAGTGTTAGAGGTCACAGCCATATGAGATCATCTCTTGTTTCCTGTGTGCGGTTTTTTTGTCCTTCGTCATGAGGTAAGCATTTGATGAAGCTAATAATGCCACAAATAATATAGTGCTGATTCTTGAGAAGATAATTAAAATAATGGTACAATGACTTTTACACTTCAAGGAATAGATACACTGATACAGTTATAAATCAAATCACTGCTTAGCAAGCAAATGTAAAATGGTGAAACATTATATGAACGTGTATTAATAGGTGTGCACTCAGAATATCTGAAAGGCAAACTGAAATGTGTTTTTATTGCAGTTATGGGAAAGAAAAGTAAAATGGTTGAAAAATCACAGCTACTTTGACAAACATGTATCATGAAATAGGTGGTAATTTTTATTATTATTTTAGAGAGTGCTATTGAAACTTGGTAGAAGAGCCGTTTTAATGAGTTGTCTACCATACATTAGATCAGATGGAAATTTGTATTTCTTATGGTATTTTGAATCCCAAGTATGAAACTCATAATTAAATACCTTGTAGACATATTTAAGACTTAATTACCATACATTTCTGAAGCATTTGTCTGTAAATAGGAAAGGGGCAAAATAAGTGCAAAATGGTTTAATATAATTTACTGTTGTATTTAACTTTACATAATTGGAAGAAGTACACAAAGTAGTGACTATTGATTTTGTTCACACACATAAATACATGTATTTAGGAACTAAATCTGTATATAATCTGAAAATATTAATACACTATGAGTTCTTACTGAGCCAAGCCATATATTCTGTCTTCCACAGCATGCAATTTTCATTCATGAACACTAGCAGGGGCTTGAGGAAGTGATAGAAGGAACAAGGTGAGAACAGAGTAATCCTCTCCCAGGTACATCATACTGGCTCATCAGTTGCCTGGTTTAGAACTTCCTAGAATAAATAATCAAGTGTTTCTGTGTTGAGTTTCCTAAAGGTTGAGAAAGGAAGTTTCTGACTGCTATAAGCTAAAGTGTGTTCCCCTTCTTCCCTTTCCAGTGCAGCTGTATGTATTGTTTATGTAGAAAAATATCTGGGATCAGAACTCCAGCAGGTACACAGGAGATTCCAGTTTATGGAAGACAGATGAAGATCTGGCATTAGGTATCTAAAAATTTGGATCAATAAAGTCCTCTTATTTAAAAATAAATTAAATATAAAGGAAAGGAAGAAAAAGCATAACCACATATTTTTGACAGTATTTTGCATAAAACTGAATGGTGACAAAAAGCTGCTTGAAATCATATCTTACACTGATACCAGCATTTGTAAATATATCCTATACATTCTCTGGTGGTCGTATGTGGTTAAGTATTTGCACTCTTTTCCATAGAAAGAGTGATTGCAGTTCATTATAAGTCAGTTACTGCAGTTACCACAGCGAGGGGGGTTTAAAAGAAAAATGTAGATTCTGTTATATAAAGAAATTTGTCCTTCCCCAGAAACCGGCAAGTTGCATTCATGAAAGGAAGATGATTCCTTGAGAAATGCAGGAGTTTGGATGTCATCTTATAATCACAAATTACCTTCCAGCAGTGAGAAAAAAAGAAAAGAAAAAAAAATCAAAAGAGTATAGGTCAATTACTTATACTGTTCTCTTAGGATACAACAAATCCTGGAGAAGAATGCTGGAAGCTGGTCTGCAGAGAGTGAAATATGATCATCCTTGTCTGGTGTATATCAAATTTACAAGACGCTGGAGAGCAAATACAGAGACAAGACTGTCCAAAACTATCATTCCATAGAGATTTTCTGAAAATTAATAGAGAGAATTAGGAGAATGCCACATATCTAAAGAAAGAAATTGAAATTGATGTGTCTAAGCATCTTCTTGTAAGTGTGAATTTTCAAAGCAGGCACCTTTCTTGGTACAATCTGATTTCACTGTCAACACACTTCTAAGTGGCTTAAAATATATTGCCCTTTCCTTAAGGCTGAGAAGTCCCTGAAGGATTACGAAAATCTGAATTCTAATTCTTTTGACCAAATGTTTGAGGAACAGGAGGTGAGCACAAGTCAAAATCCTAGACGTGACATTTATCTCTTGACACTTGTTTTGTGAACGTCTTTGGGATCTAAATCCAATTCTGAATGTCTTATCTCTCCATTTTAGGATGAGTTGAACCAACACATTTAAATTTGGAATGGAAATGTTCTTAGATGAATAAAAATTCCCTGTCATCTTTACTAGCTGACCAGCATAAGCTGGAGTGTTATTTTTCAGTTAAAAATTCAGACTGGAAGCTCAGATCCTATAGAACAGATTCCTCTATATGTAGAAGGTTGGGAGTTGTGCCAGAGACAGGGGGAGAATTTTAGTTATAGTTATAGAAAACAAAAGTAAATCAATAGTTAAATCCTGACCATGAGGTTTTATGCTTCCTGCTAAAAAGATTTTTTTTTTTCCTATACAAAAACAAATATCAATCTAAAATCAGATGATTCAGAAACAAATTTTGTGAATCTAAGCCATATCTGAAGTGTAACATATTGTATCTGAAAGTCTGAGAACGTATTATGCATATTCTACAGGAAGGAGTTGTAGGAATTGTTTAGGGGGTTTTATGGCTATATGAATATTTAGTATGTTGGAAACTAGTAAGAGTTTGCTGTGAACTTCTATAGGACCATGTAATTCAATCACGTATCACGAATCTTTGCCTTACGATGCTACTGTCTGAGTGGCTGTTTTTCTCCTGTCTTGCACTAGCTTTCAGGGCTTTACTAATGTAAGCATCATGCATAGCCATACAAAATTATTTAAATTATGTATGATTTTCTTCCACAGGTGCTAACTCAACATATTCTCTTTTATTCAATTTAACATGGAAATTACAACATCCCTTTTAATACATGCTGCATATTGCCAGCTTAGTATTATATATGATAAAATGCTTCTAGGGAGATTTCTTACATCCTTTCCCTGAGATTTGCTGATCTAAAGCTCTTGTGGTAGATTGATTCTATGCACATCTGCCTGATCTGTGAATCTGACACCCTTTTAAATTGCTGTTTACATTACATATGGACTGAGCTTTGATAGCCCTGGAGTAATTGCAGGTGTGTTAATCTGACTTTACACCCAGTGCATCCCTGGGATGTCCATAACCTTAAAAGAAACCCATGTCAAACATACTTTGGCACAGGGAACTTTCTCAAGATGTGCTGCCCAAAGCAAGAGAACCTGCATGATGCCTTCTGCAAGGTCAGTTTTCTTCTTTACTGCTTGTGGTGTGGGTGGACAATGCAGTTACCTGGGTCACCTTTGGATGGTAAACGCAATGGGTTGTGGTGTAGTGGCCTCCTGCTGTAAGCTCTCTGAAGGTGAGGCAGCAGTATTGCATTTCTCTTCCTTGTGTCATTTGGCAGTGGTCACTTATAGTGTAGCCCCTTGAGTCAAGATTATCTAATGCAACCCTCACAGAAAGTACTCTTAGTGATCTGGGGAGAAAACCATAAGAGGTTTTTGCTTTATGCTGAATCTTATTCCCTGTGTCCTCACAACGTTTTTATGACATCTATTACTAGTTTGAGAATAAGTATTCAAGGAGTAAGTGAGGGGAGACTAAAATTAGGTGGTGGGATTGTAAATGGCAGTGGTAACTTTGGCATGACATATGAGCAAGAGTCACAAACTCTTCTGTATGGATGCAGTCTGCCTATACAGTAATTTGAAGAGTATGTTTGCCCTTTCAAAGTTTCCCTGAGGAAAACAGGGAAGCTTTGGGAAAGATAAGGAAAATCAAATCTTCACCCCGCATTCCTTTATTCCAAGAATTGCCAAAGGACTTGCCCTTTTGATCTTCACTGATTCATCTATCAATTCCTTCGGAGGCATTTGCTTGCTAAAATGACTTTTACAACACTTACCCAACGTGTGCAAAGAAAGCATAAATGACAAAATGGAGCTGAGGGTAAAATTTCTGCTCTTTTCCTTCTCTTGTGCTTCTAGATCCCAAAGTTCTTTGATGATATTCAAATCTGTACTAAGGATTGGCCTCTCACCTGTACATCTAAAGAGCATTTCTGAATTCTAACCACAACTTCTATGTTTCAACAAATGCTTATCCCTGTGGAATACCTGAAATGTAGAAGATGCAAGACTACTGCATCCTTTGATTCTGGTATTGCTCTGTTATCAATTCCAAGTGTTTCTCTTTGAGTGTTTTGTTTCCTTTTCTTTTGGAAGTGAAATGTCAGAAGTATTTGTGAATATTTTTTTTCCTGTTTTAGAATGTAAACTCTCACTCAAAACTTTGAAAGAGTTGTTGTCAAGCTGTAGCTAAGTTATACTCCACAGTCTGATGATATAATCCTTTCTATATCCACAGGTGACATCTATACAGGCACGAAACTTACCCTGTCTCATGCATCTGAGAACTTTATTTGCCTACAATACCCTGGCTCTAGGAAAAGGATTCTTTTCCTGTGTATCTTGTGTGGCTTTGATTATATGACACCCTTCTCTTCATTGCGTATTTTATCTACCAAGCATAGGTATTTCTGTTTTACTAGATATAAAGTATGTAGCTATAGGAACAGAAATATGACTATAATAAAAATCACAATTACAATAAAATATTACAATATAATAATATGAACTAGTATTCATAATGGACAAGTCATTGATTGTTTAAATGTTTAACCTGTCAATAAACATACAATTAAGCCTATTAAATATCTTTTGTTCTTAGACCACCAAGACTGAAATCAAACATGCTGCACAATGTAAAAATAATTTTCTAAAAAACACAGCTTTTTCAGAGTTTCTTAATCAGGCCCCTTGTTGCTGTAACCAGAAAATTCCACTGGCAGCACAATAATTGTCTCCAGAACAACAGATTAGTACCTTTATTTGAGAATTAGGAAGAGTATGAGGATTACATGTGGAACTAAAGCATATATATCTATAAAAATAATCCTTTTATAGAAGAACATTATAAAAGAATGTTGCCAAGAATACATGAAACTTATTCAGCTTCTGTTAAAAAAGAAGCTAAACTGGGCATGAAAGCCCTATTAAAAAAATTACAAAGTCCTATTCTAAGTCCTATTATTAGCTATTAAATCCAGGCCAATAATTTGCATGACTTTCATGTCATTTCATATCCAAGCTGTTTATTTTTTGTTTTCTATTCTATGCTTCTGAGAAATTCATACTTTTTATTCATGTGATTGCTTCAGCACTTTATGTAAGGATTATGGCCATTAATTTAAAAATCTGGGTTTTTTATCTTGATACAGAATGTTATATTCACTTAACCCCAGAATAAAAATTGCCATATAGACAAGGAAATGCCATATACGATAAATGTTCACCCATCTTCCCTGAAATAAGTTAAATGTTGTAGCAGATTGGCTGGAAATATCATGGGAATATTAACAGAAAAATGTCTGCGGGACAGAACAAATTCATTCATCTAGGTTAGATTCTCTGCATAATCCTAGTGGCATTTTTACAGTCAAAAGCGATAATAAGTAATAGCTCCGTGCTAGCTGTTATCTGTGCCAACATCCATATGTGAGCAGGCTTTTCTACAGATTTCCTTCAGAAGAGGAGCCTTGTTCAGCAGCTGAACAGTCTTCAGGTTGTGAGATGGCTGCTTCTGACCTCAAAGCTGCTGTTTCGCTTCTTGCAATTTCTAACTTTTGTTAATAACAGTAGCTTTATTTTTCAATACATGACTCAATAATTTATGTTCCGTTTGAACATATATAAAAATTAGGTTTGTTTCTTGTTTGGCCATTTTACAAGCCACTTAGTTTTGTTGTCAGTCTGGATACTCACACTAATAGAATAGACAGGGCCAGGCCACCAGTACAAGCAGTGGCAAGTGATTATCATACAGGTAAAGCATTAGAAAAATCCCCAGAGAAGGTTTTGGTCCACGCCAGTCAGTGTGTTCAAACACAATGCCCAGCAACCTCTGAATTTCAGTAACAATCTTATAGTTGAAAACCTATTCCACCAACTTTCTCCTATGCTGAGGCAACAACTCAGATATTACTTCAAATTTATGTTTAGTGTCCACTTCTGTTTAATGTCTAAAAACATATTTGGAAACTTTCCTTGTTACAAAAATCACTACTTGATATGTGCCTGGGAAAAGGGAATTTGTATCAAGAATCTTTTCAGAAAAAGAAAAGAGAATATTTTGATTTATTTTGGAATTTTATTGAAGTCATATCCACACGTTGATGTTGCACATCAGCTTAATATATGTTTGCAAAGCACATTCATGAAGTGCATTGAAGTCACATCTTGTCTTTCATAGACTGAACCTGGTCCTGACTCTGAATGCTTCCAGATATTAATATAGATTCTGAATGGAAGTCAAGCCTTCTAGTTTAATTCTGTCATTGTTTAATTTGGGGACCTGTGTTGAATTCATACCCAGCTACTTTTAAAGCTATATGCTAAAAAGATTTAATTTCATTTCATTATTTTTTCACATACTTGGTAAAATGTTAGTACAGAAAAATGAAAGCTAATGTTCTTTGTTTAGAAAGGTTCAAAAGAGTCATATCTGCTATTTCAGTTCTTGCGTGTTCATGTCAACTGAATTTCACATCACAGCCTAAAATTCAAAAAATCTGAGTCGACACAAAATCAGAAAAATTATCTATCCAATTTGGACTGCAATATATGAAATCTCATGGAATAAGTAGTCTGAGAAAGACGAGGTTCTTAATATAATAATGTCACTATTCAATACTAAGCAATTAACTCAAAACCTAAAGTTTTTTATATACCTCAGTTCTGCTTCACCTTATGAAAAACAGTGGACACAATTTTTAAACCACTTGTAAGGGATACAACAAGGAATGGCTAAAGGCATTTACATTGAAATAGAAAGAATTAAGCAGAGTTTTCACTCCATTCTTTTTCCCATTCACTGATACACTTTTATACAAAATCCTTACACTGTTTGACAGTCTTATAAATGGTATGGATGTCAGTAATTATTACCTTTTCTTGGAAAGAAAGGCTTGAGCAGTTGTTGGAATTCAATTCTGTTTCCTGAAAACAAACAAAAAAAAACAAGGATAAAAAAAAAAAAAAAGTGGAGGAAAACAGAAAACTGGAAAAAAGTAAGAGAAACAGCTTCAGCTTAGGTTCTTGATTCTTATCTGGATGGCTGCTGCTAGAAAAAAACAGGCATAGCACGAGGTTTTATCAGCTACTCCAAGATCTGGCAAACTTGTGTCAATGTCACAGCATTTGAGGCATTGCTTTCAAGTTCTTGGTCACAGGCTCACAGCAGTACTTCAAAAAATCTGTCTTGGCTGGCAAAGTCAGACTGTTTTCAAACAGAAAGCAGGAAACAGATATGGAAAGAACAACTGAATGGAGAAAAAAAAAAGAGATAAATTTAGAATGGATATAAAATAGAAAAATGATAAAAAATAACAAAGTTGTAATTCCAATCACAATGTGCAAGATAACATTGGAGATTTAGCCAAGGGAAGTAGAGGTATCCTGATCTTTTGGTTCCCTTTCATCTTATTTCTGAATATTGAGGTAGTGGAGGCTCATGATATTTGAGGACAGCTGCTGTGATACCAGGAGGGGATGGCAGTTACTGGCATGTAGCTGGCAGTGTCACAACCTACCTCTTCTTCTGCATTAATTCTCTCCAAATCAGTCAAATTGAGGGTTGCCAAAGGGTTTAAAGAACAGCCCAATCTCCCATGTTACTTTGTTTATCAATAAAGTCTAAATTCTAAATTGTCTGATTTTGTCCGCTTTTTTCTGGCCCCTATTTGTTTTATTTGCTAATATTGGCTAGTATAAACTATCCCTGGGGTCATGAACCATTAGATTAATTCAGTGTTTTAGGGACTCCAACAATTTTTTTCTTCCAAAAACAACATAATGAGAAAGACTGAGTTTGAATTTTTTACCTTGAGCGATTTAGAACATAGACCTAAGACAGCTGAAATTATGACAAGCCCTTTGCTTTCAAAGTATTTTACACTGAATAAGATGGAGGTTTTGCTTTGGTCCTAGAAAGTGAAAATTGGTCAATTAATCCTGAATTCTATGTTTTATTAAGAAGTTTTGTTCATCTGCAGCCACCAATTTCAAAAAGGAGATGACTATTTTCTGCAGTAAGGGAACAAATTAGGAATGCATCATTGATTATAACACTGCAGTCACTAACACAGATAGTTATTGCAATGTATTTTGTCTTGCTGGTAGGCTCCTATATATGCAGCAAAAAAAAAAATTCCCCAAAAAACTCTGAGAAGGGTTTTCAGGACCTGAAAGCAGTCATTACAGGGGGTATGTAGGTAACTTGGCATTTTTTCCTTTTTCCAAATATATTACTAGTTAATAACTGTTAAAAACTCACACTGCCTTGTTGCAGACACTGTTCTTTAAATTATTTTCCATGAGTGAAATCATAGAAGCCTAACATGGAACCATCGTTCTTCAGAGAACGTAAGAATGAATGTTGATAATCTAGGGAAGGCACTGAAAAAGCAAGAAATTTAATACTATCTTTTCTTCATTCATCCCACCTGTAAGTGGGAGAAGTGACTGGTAACAGGATGCCTCCAGTTATAAATAATATTTATTGTATCATTATGCTATATCACAGCTGCTAATAAAACCTGGGATAAAACTGTAAGGTGAAGTCTACTTCCTGAAATGGTTCATGATCTGAATGAAAACTTGCTTTATAAACACATGCAGAAAGTGCCAAAAAGGTATAAGCTGCCTGCTGGAGTACTGCTGATTTGGTGGAAAATTGCTTCAAAGAATGAGCTAAAATGAATATGTTCAAAGTAATCTAAGATGCAAATGTAATGCATCGCTCCAGGAATTTTCTACTTGTTCTTTAGCATGACAATTCACTGAACTGTACTGAGTGGTAATCAGAAAATGAACAGATCTATTTTAACTTCAAGCAGATCTCAAAGGTTGCAACTGGCAAAAAGATGATTCTTAGCAGTTGAAGATGGCGTCCTCCTTCTCTGCTTCAGTAAAGCAGAAAGGATTTGGAAAGTAAAAGTAGACTTTACTCTGTATCAGACATGTAAACAAAAGTAATGGGAAAAGTTTTAATCTAGAAGAAATGCTAAAGAGAATGACTTGCAATAAGACTTTGCTGGTAATGCTGAAAAAAACCCCACACCGAAGTTGTGATTTTAAAGCACATATTATCATTGATCTTCCATTGAAACAAAAACAAAGGAAAGATGAAATGCAGACATTCCGTAATTAACAGAACAATAATGAAATAGTCACATTATGCTTGTTTTGAAATCTGATACCCTTACCTATTTTCAACAGTACTTATGAAGCTGCTGAAAGCAGTAATTGAATATAGGACTAGTTAATGTATGTAAAGGCATCATCATATATCTCATAAAACACACATCCTTGTGAATGTATCACTTTCAACATCTACTGTATATGACTCCAATTATATTGGAAATACAATCTCATTTCATTGACACTATTAGGACGTACTATCAGTGTTTCTCAAATATCTCCATTTGGAATATTATCAAGTTTCAATCTTTTCATTTTATAGCAGCTTGTAAGCAGGTAACAGGCTGTTAGGTCAGCTTTGTTCAGAGTAGGAGTCAAAAAATAACTACAGACTGGATGTACAAATATAAAGGAGAAAAACAGCAACATAGGTGGAATCATTAGAAAAAATTAGGATACACAATACTTGAAGTTCAACATTGTATTTAGTCATGGGTACTTTATAATTAAAAGACAGAGTTTAAAAGCTTTAAAAGACTTATCTAACATCCTGTAGAGAGGTAAAAATTTAAGATTGTTTAGGCAATATTTCATGTGAAGATCTTGTTTTATACAATTTGCCAAATACTTTTTATGTTTGCACTCTAACTTCTAGATAGTATTCTATTTCTCAGATTCCCTTTATTCCTATGAAACCAGTTTTACAACAAAGAGTTTTTTAAGCTTTGTCAGTTTTGCCAGTCAAAAACATCTAGCAAATTTCTTAACAACATCCATGCTTAAAATTCATCATCTGATTTTCCTATTATTGACTAAATCCTGTTAAAAAAAGATCGAATAGCTACTGTAGGCTTTCATGTACACAAAAATGTATTAAACGTCAGTCTTGTCTGAGCTTTGTGGTGTAGTTGGCTAATAGCCTGGAACAGAGTAAAAGAGATATTTTTAAAAAGTGCAACTGAAAAGTCTTGCAGTGAGACCAGGGGAAAAAATACAGGAGGGAGGATCAGCTACTTCACCTGGAAGATTTTGCCTTTCTTTTTACACTGTTTTGAAGCATGATGACTTCACTGGACCTTTAGTTTCTGATTCTGCATTCCAGGTAGCAACAGTAACTTAATTCTGCATGCTAGCAACAACATCTGGCCTGAACACTTGTGATATATGTCTGTATAAGTACAGAAGGTATTATATATGGTGTTTTACCTTCAACTTCATAATGTGTTTCTAAACTCCATTTTAGAAACTTATGCTGACTTGAGAGGAAGGCATACAATCTTCTCTTACTTTTTCTGAATATTTTTTTTTTTTTCGTCAAAATATTCAGGTGAGCAGGGTTTTACAATGGGTATATGAAATACTGTTTGCTATACACGGGTGGGGGAACTTCTCCCACAGAGACAATTAAACGAGCCAGACAAGGATCTGGCTGTCATCTTTACAAATAGGACAACATATAAACTCTCACATTTAATTGGTGCGAATGTGACAAGAGAAAACTGAACATAAGGTCTCTAGACAGCCAATAAATCTGGCTTGTGTCTTTCTCCCTCAATCAAAGACAGAAACTGGCTATTTTTATATCTTGGGTTCACATACAATTTTTTGTGTGTGTGCAAAAGAGGCCAGGAAAGAAGGTTTTAATTGGACAAAAATGCCATAAGCTTGCTTGTATTCCTCTAGTGCTTAAAATATTCTCTCAATTCACTGCCCATCTGAATGGATCAAAACTGTTGTGATTTTTGTTTGCTTTTTAAATTCTACTTGTTTATTAATGATAGGTCAGACAAGCCAGAAATTTATCATTCCACAGACATTACATTATTCATTTTTTTCTCATGTTAGGCACTGTGCGTCTTGTATATCTCTAAGATTATATATGATCTCTAAAGGAGCATAACATGTACAGAGTAAAAAGCAAATGAAGGCACATGCCCAAAGAACACCTTGCCCAAGGTCAAAGAGCGGTTGTTATTGATGGAGGAAGAAATAAATCCCAGCTGTCCTATATTCCAGGCCAAAACCAGGACACTGAATGTATCACCTCTTAATCTGATAAGGCTGTGATAAAATTTAAGGAAGATTGGGAGCAGAAGAAAACTCTGAATTTTTGTTTGTTTCTGTGGCCTTGTTTCAGCCTTTTCCAACCAGCTTATACAAGTCATATTCATGTCTAAGGAATGCCCAGTAGGTCAATTCCAGTTGATTCACTGTCTATCCACTTCTATAATACCTCAATATGTGTCATATTCCCTGTGTATAGAGTAGCCTTTATGAGATGTCTTCCAGGTATACCAAAAGATCTGCTGGTTTCAGCAAGGGTGACCTCTCCAGTAGTTGATGCACTACTGTAAGGTAAGGGTAAGAAAACTTGTGGTCATGAACACCATCATGCGTAATAACATAAAACTTCTGCAGAAGTAATATTTTAAGTAATATGTCATATAATACTCTATAAAGCTCTATAAGACAGGTATCTTCAATAAGTTTGGCATTTTCTCTCTCAGCTTAACACACTCCAGCTGAAACATTTGGGCTGAGTCTTTGATGTTTAATGTTAGTGTAGAAATGAAGCAAACCATTTTCAGTTTTTCACTTTGAATTTCCTCTTCTAGGTTCAGATTTTAATGTTTTTACATTCAAATTTCTAATTTCTTGCCATGGAATGAAGTTCAAATGAAAGGAAATGGAAGTGGAGGAAGTGGAAAAAGGGACTTACTCTAGGGATAAGAGGGAGATCAGAAAAGCTCCGTTAAGAAATAGTGCAAGATACCCTGTACATAAATTTTGCTAGCAAAATGACCTTAGAATGCACCTAGATTTCTGGATAGCTGTATTTTAAATATTTAAAAATAAATAAAGGTCAATAATTCATAAGGAATGGAAGCAATTTATGTTAATCTTCTATTAATTATTTAGGTATGCAAACTTCATTTAAAGTGTTTCTGACAATTGTTTCTGTGAGATAATCAGTACATTTGAAAAATGAGCCTTGAACAAACACAGCAATTTTCATAATGTTCTTTCATCCTACATGAACTCCTAATTCATGTGATGAATGGGAAGTTTTGTAATGTTAAAAATCATTATGTGAGGTAAAAACTGTGAATACATACTAATATTTTCCTATTCGATATTCATATCTACAGCAACCATTCCATAAACTACAAACACTAGAAGACAGAACTAGTAATTGAGCAAACAGAAATACGGCTTTTCAGAAACCTTTGACTTAACTCTTTCACTATTGAAAAGAATTTAAAAATAAATACTAGACATATAGTAAGGATGCCTTCATTTTATCTTCACTGTTCAGTTAGCAAGGAGGTCACTTGACACTACAAATTCTATAGACTCGCAGTCCTTTTTTGGATGCTTAGCTCCTGGATAACTGTGCAATAACAGATGAAAAAATTGCTTCATCCTATGGATGGATGAAAAACTTTGGCCATTGTAATTTTAGAATGACGGATGCTCTTGTGAATTAGGCAAATGCTCCTTGATAATCTCAGACATAGTGCAGCAACTTTCATTCTCCCGCCAGAGGAGGTAGAATATTAAGAAAGGGAGTTGCTGCAATATGATTTTATGATATATTCATCATCATGTCTGGGTATTATGGAACAGAATTCTTATGGAATACTGACACATACTTAAAATTTGGTTGTCCTTGGAAATGGGGAAAAAAATCACTGGAATTTTTACTCACACACTCTCATGCTTTTAAACCAACACCTTCTTATCACATCTACAGTTTCTTGAAAGAGAGAAACTGCCAGTAAAAAATAAACACAGGATGTTCAGAATAAATGACAAACAAAAAGTAAACAAAAATGTTCAGATCTGTCTCAGCAGGAGGCTGTGTGAAACTAGATATTTGGCCTAAATTTCCTAGAACAGAAGAAAAAGAGTACAGAAAGAAAATGAGGTAGAAAGTAGAACAAGAAAAAAAAAAAAAGAAAAAGAAAAAAAAGGTGTTTCAATCCAGTGCTATCAGAAAGGCTGAGAGACAGAAAGGAATAGGCTGATGTGATTTATACACTTAATATTTTTCCATGGATAAGGGATTCTGTGGCAGCACATGCATTATCAATAAGCAGAAAAGTATCTAAAATCCATATTATCTCCACAGGGAATGCAGTTATGAGGTCTCACACTGCAGAGGTACTTTGGCTTTTCAAGAATGTGGGTGAGCATTTATCATTTCTGTGAGTTTTTAGCTTGCTTATTTGTTGTTTGCACATGCATTTGATAATGTGATGACTCTGCCAGTATGTATTAATTATGTTTTACTATATTTTACTGTTTTTTCTTCTATACTAAGTTTATATTGTACCTATGATCACATAATCACAATATTGGAATGTATTCAGATTCAGTTATGTTATTACTATCTTTAGATTGGTTCTTAGAACTTCTTTTTATACAAAAAAAGTCAAAGTAAGATAAAGTATGGACAGTTGAAAAATCCTAATGGATGCCTTGGCCTTGACATTCTGTTAAGCTCGGCCTCTACTAAAGCTGCAAGTTTAGTATTAAAGGCAGTGGAGAAAGCTTTGTAGTCCAAGAAACAAAATTGTAAACTAAGAGGGTATCTCATAGCTGAGGTACTGTTTCAGCATGATAAAATGGGGGATAGTGCAAAAATAAAACAAAACCATTCCAAGCGGAAAAAACATTTTTTTTGTTGTTGTTTTAATTTTATTCCATCTTTTCATCTAAAGATAAGATTGGCATGCACTTTGACAATTATATTTTTAAAAGCTAAATTAACTTCAATGGAATTAACCTCTAAAAAGAAATACTAGTTAGAGGCAACAGATGCATTTACTTTATTGTAATAGTTTTATTTGGTTACTGTTTGTATAGTATCAGATTTTCAATAAAGACTTTGTTACAAGAAACAATCTGGAGGATGAAAAGGTAGTGATGTACCTTTGCATGGTAGTAAGCCATTAAACTAGTTTTTCCTAGAAGCTAACCTCCCTACACTAATAGCATGCTATTTCCAGGATATGTAATTTTTTTCAGAGATTTACAAGGTGGGTATTGCTGAAACATAAGTGGTTTTGAAGACAGATTAAATCCCAGAACTAGGACTGCCAAAAAACCTGAAGAACCAGGTACTCTGGATGTCAGGTGAGGTGTAGATTCCAGCTCCTAATACAAATTTTAGATTTCAGCCTATTTCATACCTCCAAAATACACTCTATTACTTCAAAATGTCTCAAATCATGACAGAGCTGTATTCAGAGCACCTCAGAAATATCTGGTCTCACTCAGTATGCAGGTGTTGCAGTAAAGTGGGTTAGAGAGAATAATAGACATTTTTTCTGCAACACCAATGATTTTTGTGCAAACCTGACACCAGAAACAAGAAATGAAATTTTTACTCAAATGTTCTGAGTGTGATCATTTGGCTACCTGTAAAACTGTATGAGCCATCACATGATATTATTTATGCTAGCCCATCAAGGTGACATATCAAGACAGGAGGAAGCTAATTAGAAATGTTGATAATTTCTTCGTACTTCATTTAGCTACAAAGGCATCACTTACCTCTTAAGAATCTGCAATTTGTTCTGAAATGGACTTGACATTTTTCAAGAAACATACGCATAATCTAGGACTTCAAAATACCACAAAATCAGACTAGTTTTCTACAATACCTACAATTTTTGGAAATCCTACCTCTGAGTCATCTGCTTGTGTAGAATGCAGAGACATGTTTTCCAGTACTGCTGTTTTTACAGAAGACTGAATAATTACATTCCCCCAATACTGCACTTAATATTTTCTGGTTTCTCAGCATAAGGGCTGCTCTAATGCTTTTCATTTAAGTAACTCACAAGAATTCAGTGACTGAATATGTATGCAAAACAAAATAGTGGGAAGCAAAGATCAGGAAAGTGTAATGGTTTCTTTTTTCTTAGAGAAGTAACAACTTCTTTTAATGTTTTGAAAGCCTGTCAAACTGATATTTTGGAAGCTGATTCATCCACTGACTCCTGGCTTTAACACCTCTTCCACCACCAAAGGCTGAAAATTGCTCATTAACACTACTGTGATAGATCATCATACCAGGTGGTACCACTAAACAATTAAACACTCATTCAAAGGCTCTTATTTATAATTTGTTTCATTACAATCAAAGTTTCCTTTCAGATTATACAAACCATAGTAATTTCCACTGATGTTCTATTTTGGAAAGTAAAAATATGTGCAGCCATTACACCACTGAGAACACTTACAAATAGGCAGAAATATAAAGAGTCGTTAACAGCAGAAAACAATATATAATAAATACAGCATATAAGTATTTAATGGGTCAAGTCTTGCTATAAATTAGTAAGTGTATTACTAAGTAAAACAGATATTTCTTCTGCAACACAAATACTTTATGTGCAAACAAAAGACATCAGATACCAGAAATCTAATTTTTATTCAAATCAAGCTCAAATCTAGTCATATTCTTAAGTTCAAATATTTTACCAAAGCTAAGAATTTTCTGCCTTTGAGGTTTATTGTTCCTACAGTTGAGAAATAGTTGTTACTAAACATAAGGTCTACATGCAGGGTGAGAAGGGACTGCATCTTTTTTTTCAGTATCATATATCTCCTTCTCAAAGATGACCTTTAAAGGCTTTTACAAAAGCAATGATTCATAAAGCGAGCGTGTCAGCATATTCTTACTATTTAGGTAGTGTTTATGGGGACAGGGAAGTACAAAAAGCAGCACATTAGGAAATATCCATGTCTCCTAGTTAAATAAGGAAATTAGGGTTAAATAGTGAAATTGATTTTGTGGAAATTTAGATTTATCTACAGTGGAGGCATTTTTGTTTATAGCATGCTATCAAAATATGCTTATAATCAAGAGAGAAAAGCTCTTGTAAGCATTATTCATCTAACCCATTCTAGACACTAAATTCTGAGTAAAATAATTTTTTTTCTAGAAATGTCTGCTTTTCTCCCCAACTACAAAAAGCAGCTAAATACAGAGTTCAGAGGTAGTCATATATTTTACAGTCATATAGACAGAATAATCCACCCAAAGTTTTGGGTGTGATGAAAGGGGGAGCTTTGAATACGGGAAGAGGGAAGGTAGAAACATGTCAAGAGCAAGAAGACAAAGAGAAGGGAGAGTTATAGTTATTTTTGCTACTACGTAGCAGGTGCATGGCACAAACCTGTGGCAGCAGCATGCCCCATCCTCGTTTCTTGCTGCCAGCAGCTGTACTGCTCTTGGGACCAGGACACAGTCTTCATGCGGTGGTGCAATCTCCTGTGTCGGTAGCACAACTCTCTCAAGGATCTCTAGCGTGATAACTCACAGAAGGGCATGGGGAGATTGCACAGTAGGACCCAATGAGCATCTGACTGGTGCCAAAGTGTGGCGGCTGCGACAAGGTGGCTGCCATCAGCTCGTGGGTGTGCTGCTGCGTGCGCGCTTGAGCTGACAGCAGGTGTTCAGCAGAAGGCAGCACAGTCTGCCTGGCTCGTATATATTATTCTCGGAGGAAAAAACCCAACCCAAACCAACCCAAATCAAACAAACAAACACCCCACCCCACACCCCCCCCCCCAGACAAATAAACAAACAAACCAACCAACCAACCTGGAAGAGAGAACAACCTGGAAGAGAGACTGCAAAGTTAACATGAGTGGATATTTTTGCTTCTCAACAGAAACAACAGCCTGTATATAGTGAAGGTTAACATCTGTATAACTAAAAAATGTGTCAATATATGAGCATATGCTAGAAATTCATATGAATATCACCCTGAAAAGGTAAAAAGTCCTCTACATCAAGACTGTTTGGCAGAGAACTCGGGAAGAATGTGATAACCCCCCAAAATGATGTAATTTCTAGAAAGGTTCAAGCTGTTAAAAATCTCTTGGATGCAACATAGGGTGCAGCTTCAATGAACCATTTGGTTTGTACCTCATATGTGCAGCTGGTTTCTGGCACTAACTTTTGGATGAAGTAAAGATCTGGAACAAGTTCCTTGCCAAGTAAAGTCTGAGTTATTTTCTTGAAGGTTAAATCCACTCACAACATGTGCACAATCCATCTTTCTGCTAGTATTAGTTAAGCAAGTGCTAGCTGCATCACAAGACCCTGAGCCAGTATTAGAATGGATTTATCAACAGGGGATTGTTACAGGATTGTAGCAGCAGGGGAAAAAAATCCTGTGATGACATTTGGCTTACTACTGAATCAGAGAAAAAAACAAGTCTTTTGAGAAATACCTCTTCAGAGAAAGTCGGCAGGAGGAAAAATTCTTCTGGGAAATGCATCTCAGACATCCTTGTAAAAAAAATGTTTGGGGCAGAAAGAAATGCAAGGAAAAAATGGGGGTTTTTTTACATAAATCTAAGCACAGTAAGGATTGAAAAATAATGTAAGGTGAATAGCCCTAAGAATGCATACTCGCATTAAACTCAAGAGCTGGGCAAGCTAATGAGCTATTGAGTAATATTATGCATCAAAACTCAATCTGGTATGATTGGCTGCCTCATGTGAGCTACACATCCAGCCACATGAACTTCATTTTTGTGGTTGGTTTTTTTCATCTCTTAAGTGCATATTTCCCACTTGAAATTTGTTTTATGGAAACACTGTTTACAATTTGCTGTTTTCACAGTGAAGTACTAATGGCTATACTTCATGAAATATCTTTAGAAATTAAACACTAAATTGTAAATGAAACAAATCCATAATTTCCATGTAAATACAGTTTCTGAAAAGACTTACGTATGTGTCTGAGTATAATGAAACAATGGTCACATAGAAAACAGAGTATATCAGGTTTTCTTTAAAAACCAGGGGTTTACTGAGAAAAAATAAAGTTTTTAAGTTCTGCATAAACTATCGAGGCTATAGTTTTCACTTTTGGAAAGAGATGTTAACAGTCAACAACAATAGTCGCTCAAATCTCATTTATTTTTAATATGTGATCATATAATACTATATTAATCAAAAAGAAAAGCCATAAACCTAACAAACTACCAATTAACTATGAAGTTATTAACAAAAAGCTGGCAGAATGCCTAATCTACATGATAACTCTGCAGATACCAGTGTCAATAAATATAGTTGAGTTTCAATGGCAGGTACTTATCAAATAGCTGTGTCTATGCATGGGATAAAACATTTATACACTGTTGCATTTGCAACCCATACAGGCTGTTGCATCTCATTCTACATTACTGCTTCTGAACAATGATCTTTAAACAGCACTGACATAAAAGCTCTTCATAATTGTGTTGTTATGAATAACTTTATTATAAATTTAGGCTGTTTACCAGGGATATAGAATTTACTGTAGCCTTGCATTGGTATTGAACTTTTTATTGGGAAGAAACAAATAAAATAAAATCATATGTATAAATTTTCCTATGTTTCAAAGGGACAGCAGACAATGACAAGTAGTATTTACCACTCCTATTCTCTCTAGGAGCCTTAGACAAAAAGCCTATTGTGCTAAGCACTGTATAAATACACAACAAAATACAGCCTCCATCCCAAGGTACTGATAACATCAATAATATTAAAAGATTAAATGGGAAACAGAAAGAAGAAATATATGGGATTCATAAAAAACATATTACAACAGACCATCGAATTATTGTGGGTATGTCTCCTGTTTTTTCCATGCAGTCAAGTTTTCATAGATTATATTGTCATTATGCTTTCAAGTAGTAACAAGGAGTCATGGAGACATCAGAAGATGAATAAACAAATAGAATATTGTAATGGTCAAATTGCTCATTAAAAATATATTATGAACTAATCCCACCACACTTGTATTCAAAAGCCTGCAGAAAAGCAACAATATTGACTTTTATCTGATTCTTTTTCACTGTAAGTAAAATTGCATAATTTTTACATAATACGTGATGCTGGATATTAATTCCTGTACATAGATTAGAAGTTTTATCTCTAGGCTTTTTCCCCTAAATTAGAGAAGTAGTGATAATTTTATCTTCTTAATATTTTTTTTTTCTGAGAAGAGATTATATTTTATTTTGTTCAATCTATCACCTTTCTCCCCTGAAAAAAATATCTGTATATCTTTTCCAAAGCCACCTGGAAAACCAGACACTAGTGGAAATGATCTAAAAGTGAAAACTAAAAGTCCTAGACTTTGTTTCAGTTGTGCAATGGATACATTTTCAGCCCATAAATTAATTTAATTCCCTCTTCCAGTGTCGCTCACACTGTTTTATTGAGAAAAAATATCATTTAGTGAAAGCCAGAGGTTTTACATGAAAAAAATGTTCAGTGATTATTTGATAGCTTTTAATCAAATAGTTATTAATTATAAAAAAGATCTTTGTTTTTTGGAAAACAAAAAATAGCTAACCAGTTTCAAAAACTTTCAGTATTTTTATGCTGAAATAAATACTTTATGTATAGAAATGAAAATGAGCTTTAACATTATTCCACCTCAAAGGATGTATTTGTATTTACATGTCCTATTACTTGCAAGTAGCAGCACAGCACAGAAGACTGGCCAACATGTACCTATAATTTGTGTCCTGCTCTACCTCATAGGAATTTAAGTAGCCTTGAGGTGACTCCAGGGATATCAGAGTGTTGCTGGGGTGAAAAGACGTGGAAAGCAGCAGTTCATGGATGCTCCAACCCCATTGGTATGGAGACATAACTCACAGCATCTAGCCCATTCTGTCAGTGCCTATTTCATACACCTTTTCAGACGCATAAGGAGGCCAACGTCGGCTGTCAGGCTGATGTAGGATACTTCTATAAAGTCAGAGTATGTGTGTGTTTAGTCAGATTCTTTTATCAGATGGTTGTGGTTTTTTAGGTGGTTACAGTGTCCCAGACTCCAGGTGGCCTTCATCTGACAGTATAGAAATTGAGACATGAAACAAAGACACAAGGTTTTATTTCTTTCCTTTTCCCATTCTCCCTAGGATGGAAAAAACAAATCTGCCTCCTCTCTGATATTCCAGATAGGATAAATAGCCTTATGTCTTCTTAAGCCTGGTTCTTACCTTACAGATGGAAGAATAAAGACTAGCTTTTGCAAAGCTTTTTTAGACTTACTATTAAACAACTTCTATAGTGCAAAGACCAATAGATTGAAGGTCAGCCCTGCTGTGCCCAGACTTGTGTTATCCTTGTTCTTGGGATTTGTGGGGAGTTGAGGATCATCAAGTGACATCACAAGACCTTTGCATCAATAGTAGATTGCCAGAGTCCAAACATCTCCCAGTCATCCATCTGTATTTTCTGCTTACGAAATCTATATCAATATATGTGAAACAAGAACAGTTGCTACAGCATTTCTGTTATGCGGAAGCATATTTTATATGTAAGAAGGATTTTCCCAGTATTCTGATGACTTTTACTCAAAGAATAGACATAAAGGACAAAAAGAATCAGTTCTAGGCACGGAAGCAATAAATACATTATTTACACATCAGTCACTTCCTGGCTTTAATTATTCTTTCCACTCATTATGTGTTTTGCAAATGTTTGAAAAAAAAAGAAAGTTTATATAAGTTTGGAGACCTAGTCCCCTGAAAGACTGTAGCCCAGAAAACTGTAGTACTGTTGAATACATGTATACACACACATATGCACATACACAAACATTTAGATAATTTTACGGTATGTTACACCTTTCATCCAGGGCAACTCTTGCACAAACTAGAAATTTACTCAGAAATTCCAGTCAAGTAAAGTTCTTAAAAAAGTATACTTAACACAAAAAAGATCTCCCATAACAACAACAAAGAGTGCCTCTCAGGTTGAAAGAAAAGGTTATGGATATGAGAATTTTAAAAAAGCATGGAAAGTACTGTTTACTAACAGTCACTAAACACTTTCAGAAAGCAGTTTGTGGTATCAGGAAAATGTCTTCTCTTCTGATCCCTACCAATTGAAAGAATATACAGAATACAGAGAACTCAGGATTCAGTGTCAATTAGAGAGCAGCTCTCTACAGTTTGCCCCTGTAGTAGATGTCAGGCAATGAAAGGTTACCAGCTGGCTTTGGAAGAAAAGAGAATAACATGCTAATAGGGAAATATGTTTGCTGTTTAGTCTTATTCTATATTTAATGAGAATATTGTAATGTGGTTGCTATCTCAGGCTTGTAAGAACAAAAAATATCCAAGGAACATCTTCCTAGAAGCCTTTCTTTCCATGGAGGAGGAAATGCTGAGTCTCCATAAAACACCATGTACCCTCTACATAGCACAACTGCCTCAGATTTTCAGTGTCATCCTGATAAAAGGCTTTAGGAATTGATATTCTTCAGTGGTGTAATACCATCTTTAGATTTGCTGGAAAAATACAACCCTGAAATGAGAGAAAAGGAACCCAAGTAACAAAACTTTGAAGCTTAATAGCTTCAAAGGAATGGTTAAAAATGTGAAACGTGCTGATTTTTTTTTTCCTTAAATATGTAGAACTTAGAGATGACTTCTCTAAATCACACGATTTTCATTGAATTCATTCTTGGATCTATTTTCTGACTTGCTCCATTTCATGATCCCTAATGTACTTGTGATGTACACATGGCCATGATAAACCCTAGTTAAAGGCTAACAGCTGAAGCACATTAGATAAATATCCTTGGAATTCAAACACTGCTACAGAAATTAAATCCTATTCAAAACAACCACAAGTGGATGATCTTGCATTTTTAAAGCTGCAAAACCCAAAGGCTTAGCTTGCTCTTAGTCCCATTACTGAGATCATTATCTTATCTAATGGCCTAAAATTGCTTTTCATATACTCAGTCTGGTTCAAGCAGTTATAAAATCCTAACTCCACTAACACTGCACAAAATTGAAAAAGGCTAGCCCATAAAAAAGCAAATTTCAATTAAATTCCAAGAGTAAAGCCAGTATGTTGAGAAGTTTGGAGACCACTATGGGAAGGTATATAGTAGCTCTCAAGAATAAAATCTAGTCAATAATCCTCTTTCAAATGATAGTGTCATGAATGAGAAAGGAAAATAGCTCTTACAGTAGATAATAAACAATATCTGTTCTAATACCTACTCTAATAAAGAATAACTCCTAAAAGACATTGCTAAACTTCTGAATATCACACCTACCTAAATAATGCATTTGTCTTGCTATAAATGGCTTATCTGTACAGTTACATTGTTTGTTTCGCAATAATTACTTTTTTTTTGTGAACCACAACTGGTTTTAGTAATAGAAGCTACTGTATGAAGGTAAATCAAGGATTGTTTATGTCAAAGCATAAAATGTTGCTCCACTTGAAGACAAAATCAGAATAAATCATCAAGTAACCTGTTTTTGTATTACCTGTCATCTGCTGATACATGGAAAAATATGAAAACAATAATGTAACCTTCAGTCTTCTTTTTTCTGAAGTTCCAGAAATTGTAAGAAGTTGTAAGCAGAACCTCTGCTTTTTAAAGTTTATACATCCTCATGTATCACATTTACAAAATAAGAAGTCAGCAAATGTACCTATTGCCAGCAGTGTGTCAACACTTTACAATTGCACAGTTGCTGAGTAGATACTTTTCATAACTTACAGGTAGATTGAAATGGTTGCTCTGTGAAATTACTCAGTCATAAAAGTAAATGATTAAAATCACTTGTGGCCTCAAAACTGAATGAAAGAAGGTGGCTGGAATCTTTTAAAGGACATTTTAGGATGCTTTGCGTGTATTATCTTTTTTGTCAGCACTGTGTTAAAATGTTTCACAAACTTTGTTTTTAATGGAAAGCGTTACTACAGTTTATTTATCTTTTTGTCTGCTTTCCATGTAATATGTTGGGGTATTGTTTTGTTCAGGTTTTCTTGTTCAAGTGCCCAAAATTAAAGAGTTTTAAGTTTAATCTAAGAATAGAAATATGTTGGGTTAAATTGTACCTGGAAAAGTTCTCAAAAAGCTGCAGTTTAGTTATGTAATGACCTGTGAACTGGTCTCTCTTACCTGGATTTCAATTTTTATGATGCCAAACAGTCAGTAGTTTTCATGAGTCATCACTTCTCCAAAACACAAGTGTTGACACATTATGGGAGGCAAAGTGCCATGGCAAAGACTAGCCTTCAGTCCATCAGCTACCAAAACAAGCATTTCTTTTTTTTTTTTTTTTCAATTAACAGATTTTAGTTTACCAAATTTGTGTGGTTTTGTTTTCTTGTATTCAACAAGTTGTGAAGTTTTGTAAGAAAAAGAAACCAAGAGGTATCCATACTGGATACCATACTTTTCACTCTTAAATTCAGTGGTGAACAGATTTCATAGTCGTATGACCTTACATCTTCATCTGTTTCAGTTCTTGAAGAAACACCAGCACAGTCAGGTTTATCTTCTAATCTTGCAGCACGAGGTTTGCCCAGTATTTTGAAATTTTGCTGACTTCATCTGTCTCTGCATTTTGTTTGTTCTAATGCAAGTTTCTATAAAAAAAGAATCTCATTGTGAGTTATATTTTGTTGGTGCTTTAAAAAATTAATAGATACATACTTTTATAATATGGCCATCTAAACTACAACTAAAATTCATTAACATTACTTTATTGAAGTTTCCTAGATTTGCTGAAATCAGTAGTGGGATATCAATTTACTCCACCTCTAGTTCTGGTCTGATAGCTTACAAGTTCCTACCACTTATGGCCTCTGACCTATAAAAGCAAATGTTCACCTTTCTCCTCAAACCCTCCTGATACTTTACAGTAACAGCATAACCTTTTATTTTGAATAGAAATTCTGTTTCTTTCCCAGATAAGAAATGCAGCTATTTACATTAGAATCTAGTGAATGAAAAGAATTTTCTGATACTGGATTGCAATACAATAGCATTGCTCAAAGTCAGAGCTTCTCCTGGGCTGTAGAATCATTGTGTATTTTTGTATGTAAGCAGTTCTGACTTGTTTCCCTTTTGAAATGGAGCCCTTGAAAGTTACAGCTGCAACTATGAAAATGCATGAGGAGTTTAGAGTCTTTGTGAGATTTCATTCATCTGTGTTTGACAAGACAGCAAGTTGTTTGTGAAAGACCTACATCAGGTGCTTATGTTTATGCTATGCATTCCCATGGTAATAGGTTTCTCATTTTATTACAAGGTTTAGGTTTTTCTTTGCTTTTACAGTCATCTTGAAGTTGCAATAGAAGGAAAAGGTTCCTGTGAATATTGTGCTCACTGAAATTTGAAATATGAAGTATGGACTTCTGGGAACAGTTTGCCTTTTCCCTTAGGGGTGGGATGGCAGGAAAATTGCAGACAGTGGATTGTAGTGTCAGTGGTAGAAGCAAAGCACAGCTGACATGACAAGGAGGGTCATTCCCTGAAGTCTTCCCCCACAGTCTCACAGTGGGAGCCAGAAAGGAATAGAAATTGCAGTTCCTATACATAGAGAAAGTATTAGGCAAATTTGCACTATTCTACCCTACAATCTAGAGATCCCAGCAGCCTGAAGTCCCTGGAAGACTTATAAGGGTGGTACAAGCTAAAAAATATTTTCATGCTTGCTTCTTCATACCTAAAATGCTTGAAAATCCCACTGCTTGAGCCAATTGCTGATCTCCAAAGCCTACACAAAAGAGCACAAGTGATACTGACTGAGCATAACAAAACACAGAAGACAGGAAAACCAAAGCAATCACAGATACTGGGTAATTATGAAATCAATAAGCAATTTGGTTAGTCTAGGAAAATACTCAGACAACCTTCCAGAATAAAAGCCAATATTTCAATAAATACATATCTGTATAAAAAGAGGTACTATGTCAGATCAAATTGGGCAAGCTGATAGAGTCAAGTTAATTGTCCTTATTGTATATGAAAATTATTGACTTGCATCACCAAGTAAAAAATAATAGAGACAATTAAAAAAGAAAACCCAGGGAACAAAAAGATGTGGACACAATAGTGACGTTCACTGATGTCAGAAAGGACAGAAATATAAACCTGCATGTAAAGAGCTCCAAGGAAACCCAGTTAAGTCCTCGGTTAAGTTTCGATCCTTTTTCAGTCTTGCTTGTTTTTATGTTCTTAGACATACCTCTACTTTCTCTGTTCCTCCTCTGTAACCCAGAGCTAAGAGGTTCTAGAGTTGCCCATATACTCTTCCCATATTTAAAGAGTAAACTGGGGAAGTTCTTTTGCTGAGAGACATGCAACAAAGTGCCCTGGCAAGTTAGCTCTGCCTCTTGAAAAGAATACCGGCCTACGGGCTTTGTTTCCTTGATCGAAAAATATTAGAAATGCAAATCCCTTCTCCAGGAACACTTAATTTTGCTTGTGAATATGTCAGCTGTTCATAGACGGATGTTTTCTTTCTGCACCATACATACAACTGTTTCTCGTACTACAAATCTTGGCCTTGTCCTATTAAAGTATGACAGACTAAGAATCACCCAGATGATATGAAGGCTGTGGAAGCTTTCATTTCTTTTGAGCACACTGTGAAAGTACCGTGAAATCTCCTATTTGAGCCAGATGTGAAGCTTCCAGAGGTTTCCTTTACGGCAAGTGCTGGGTAAAGATTAAACTAGGCAAAATGCCTGAAGAGATACTGAATAGGTTTGATACAAATTACACTGTCCTGCTAGTCTGAAAGTACACATTACTAGAATCATTAACCATAATCATCCTCAATTACAAGCATTGTAAGTACACATACAGCAGACCAATAAATGAAGCCACTGTTTGCATGCAATGCCCATAATTTACAGGCACATGGCTACCTCATCCATAGTTTGACACAAAGCTGCAATCTCCAGCAGAATATTCTGAATTATTTTTAACTTCTGAAATTGATGCATCTTTTATGCCTCTTTTTCACCTCATTCCTGCTAAGATAGTCAGTCTTGTTATGTCTGATTATGCTAGTTCCTATGAAAAATGTATTTTCAGTTTGGAGAGAACTCAGGGTGCTCTTTATAAATTGCTGCAAGAAGCCAGCAGGGCTCACAACTCCAGAAGTTTTCTCCAAGAGAATCTTTCATTAAGTAGTGCTGTTGAAACGTTTCCACAGTCAAAACAGCAACAGAAAAACGTACAGACCGTGGTAACAGCAGAATGAAAGATCTTATTAGTAGACTTGTTATCCTTTTTGGGTTACCTCCTACAATATTAGTCTTTGTACCAGTACAGCATGAGTACACTCATGCAATGCTTGCAGCATGTACAGCTCATGTCCAGATGGAGGACAGAGTTAAAGAAGATTTTAATAATGTATTATCTGTTGTATGGTGCCAGTAAGTAATATTATAGCGGGTGCTATTACAGTAATCTTTAGGTTGTCTCCTACTAATTTCTCTAATGAAATAACAGTTTTGAGAAAACAATTTGTTATAGCAATGGGAGGTATTAAAAAACCCTCCTGGTTTCACTAGGGTATGTAAATATATCTTTTGTACTTGCATATAATATACATTACTGCAGGTAGGGCTGATAATGCTACCTATTATTAAAGCCGCCAGCTATTTTATGGTAGGAAAGCATATTTTCAGTTGCTCATAGCTTTACAAATTTTACATATTTGGGTTAACATTTCTTATACTTTGTTTGCCACAAGATCAGAACATTTTTCTCTATTTGGTGGAAATTTTGCTTAAATGCTTTAGTTGCTTCAAAAGAGGGATTAACAATGTTAATTTAGTCTTCTGCCTATCTTAAAGCATAGGTACTTTCATGTCCCCTCATGACTTATTGAAAAAAAAACCTGAAGCTGGTTTGGGGTTAGGGTACACATTTTGTAATCCCTGTGGAAAATCATCAAAGGTTAGCCAATTTATAAGGTTTTTTAAATTGCAATTTGGACTGAGTTTGACACAATTTCAGATTTCAGCAGGTAGCATACTCTGAGACACTATACTGACTATGCCAAATGATGACATTTTCCCAAAATTGAGGTTACAAGCTCCTACAGGGCTAGCTCTGACCTTTTCTGAGCTCCAGATGTGCTGATGAGCAGTGTTTTTTATGCTATCCCAGATGTGCTGATATTGGAGAGCATTGACCCAAGCTCTGATGTGGATAGTTGCTTAGCTATTGATGTCTGCCCTTTCTGGAGGGGAGGTCAGCTCTGGTTCTCTTTTTGGCTATGTACATAATTTTCCCTTGTGCAAGTCTTCCATAGAGGTGAACAGGCATCCTACATAGCGTGGCCAGATGTTAGTGAGGTCTTGATGTGTTAAGGACTTTCTGATGAGTGTCATGAACAAGTGATTTAGGTTAAGTTGTTTTAAGATTCACCATCAAAGGTATAAGCCAAAAAGCTTTAATAGGAATTTGTGGGAGTGCAACTGCACAAAGTTGGATGACAAGGTTCATTCCATTACTTAGAAAGTAAAGAAATCACACAAAGAATCAAATTAAAATAAAGTTGAAATTATTTATATGGAAACTAAAAATGTAAACAGTAAGGGAGAGCCTCCCATTGAGTCATGAAATTCAGAATGGACCCCCTTGATTTCTAAACTTTTAATGGAGTTCAGGTGTGGCTAGGTCCAATCCTAGTCTCAGACATGGTCAATGGTTTATGTCTAAAGGATATAAGGAATGTACAAAGTTTAAGAATGATCATAGTATTTTAGCAGTATTTAAATCATCAACTAATTTATCATTTACAAAGCGAATGATGCAGGATTTACTTAAATTATAAAAGTGGCTTAACTATGGATTTAAAAATGGGTACTACTTAGACTATTCTTATTATGAAGTTACTAAATGAATTCACACACATACACGTAGACACAAAAGAATAGAAGTATAGAGATACTTGTACAAAGTTAAGCCTGTTAAAAGTTCCCCTCAAGTTCAGCGAAATACTCACATTGGATTCCTTTGCATTGCTCAGCGGGCAAAGGGTTGAGCTCCAAGAAGCAGGAAAATCAGCCCAGGTCCCATCATCAGCTTTCAGTGGCAGTCTCTCTTGTACTGCAAACGGGAGTTCATGAGCTCTGAAAGGCATCCTGTTCAGAGGGAGATGCGGTTCACAGCCTGCTGCAGTCTGGAAGAGCTCAAAGGGCCTCACTTAGGACCTTCATTGATAGGTTCAGAGATGATTGACTTTAGTTACCAGTAATTTTCCATTCTGGCCACAATCCAAGTTGGTAATTTATGGATTTTTTTCTCAAAATTGCAGTGGCAGTGGTACCATACCACTCAAAGTCATAATAATGAGAGTTCTTAAGGGAGATTATAGGGTTGTTATGTTCCAGATAAAGAATCCTCCAAGTCTAGAAGGTGTTGTTGCTGTGCAGATAAGGTATGTTTCTGGTAAAGCCAGTGCAGTTTCCCACCTCAGTTGCGCAATACCTGCTAGTACAGTCAAGGCATGCTTAAATGCCCAACTCATTGAACAGAGGCTAAGGCCTAACGGGGGTTCCTGAGATCATAAAGCAGCCTAGGGAAGCGGGAGAGATGCATGAGAAACATCAATGTGTGAGACACGTCATGTGTGAGAACACAGGAGCTCTGGAGCAGGGAGCACACTGTCAACCTCGTACTGATCTGTGGGAAGCAGCTCTTGGATCACAGGTACATTACCACCAAACTGCCTGAAAGAAGGTACACAGGGGAGACCCAGCAAGGCTCACTGCTCCTGAATTTTTCTCTCAGAGAATCATTCACTTAGTTTTTCTGCAAGTCACTCTCACCAAAAACGAAACAAAACAAACAAAAAAAAGTTCTCCAATTCCAGTCTGACCTTGGCATTTGGCCATGAGGATCATCCCACAGAATCTTACAGACTAGTAGTGCGGGATTCCTGAGTCTCATAACACATTTGGAAGCTCCCTGAATAATTCTCTTTGCCTTTAAGTGGAAGTTATGACAACAAGCTGAAACTAGCTCAGCACAATTTGATACAATTGGGAGCCTTTTAAATAACTCTTTCCAACAAGCTTTGGGAACATGTTAAAAGATCTTTGGCCATCAGCATAGCAGGGTTTGAATTTAGCAAGTCATTACTGTAAACGGGAAATGTAAGCTCCACATTCTTTTTAGCTTTACATCATCACTGAACAGATTTCAACATAGTAATCATGTTATTTATTGCTTGGTCAGAGTTAGGATTACTTTGACACCACAGAAGGGACAGCTAAGAATATGAGATGCAGTTACAAATTACTTTCAGGGGCTTTTTGAAAGTTAATAGTCTTTAAACTGAATCAGTAATACATCATTTGATACTGCATTGTGAGTGGGGGGATAGTATATGGGAGGATTTATTTGCTGAAAATATTTTGGAGTTACTGTTGTTCTTGACTTTGCTGGCTAGTTACTGAATTATTTCCGATTTCATTCTAAACCTGCAGAATATTACATCCTGGAAGCTCAGGATATTCCCAAAGTCAGTAATAAGCTTGTCTCAGAGCCATGTTCTTGATCTTTTTTCAAACATTAGACTGGTTTTATGTAGATTAAAACCAACAGACTTTCCCTTAAAGTGTATAAACTCTCCTTTAACTTAACTTTGGTAGCTCATGTTATCTTGCAAATAATATATTAATTCCTCTGGGAACTGAAGAAGGAAAGACTATCAGTACTATGTCTGTCTAGGTCAAACCTTTCAGTTATTACTGAAATAAATGTCTTGTTATAATCAGGTTAGATCGGCTCTGTAGTTCTGTTAAGAAAGACTTTTTGAAATTTAAGGTCTCCACTAAAAATGGACAAAGCTGGTGCGACTAAATTATTCTATTATTTTCAAAGGTATTACACTAATTAAGGAAGCCTGCAGAACCTAAGTTGAAGATTCAAAAGAACAACAACAAAATCAAGCAGCCCACCAATGCAACAAACGCACTAATGTATGAGCCAAAGGTACCTAGAATAAACGCTGTCTGTTCCTCGGTTACATTAGTAGCTGTATAGAGTCAACACTCAACTCTTAGCTGACAATTCCCTTAAAGGTCACCTGAGTGGTCACACCACTTCCCTACTCACGCCTAAAGCAGTATTATTTGGCATTCATATGGAGTATGTAGGTGTGTGTTTTGGAGGCCTTGAGAATCTGCAAAGACCCCAGAATAAGTCTTACTTTGAGCAATACTGGGGGATCAGTATGTATTCATAACTAAAGATGGTATTTGTCTTTTAGTTAACTGTTTAATGTGGTATAGGGAAAACTATGTTTGCTTTACCGGGCCCTGCATTACACGATTTGTAATAAGCTTGTTTAAGTTCAAATGACAGATAAAGCTTCTCTCATGACAAGTTGGGTGCAGCGTACAAAAAAGTGATACCATTTTCTGCAAATATTTGCCAAGGACATACAAAAGGATTCCTTTCAAGCTTGTGTGCTTTTTTATTAATGGCTATCATGCCCCTACCAGGTATTTCTGGAGCTAAAAGCTTTCTAACACACAGCTCAAAAAAATGCCTAGCTGTACCTTTGCTGAGAGGGGTGGCATCTTTTTCGGTGGATCTCCAAGCACCAACAGCTGCAGGTAAGGGCAAGGAGACACAGTCACATTGGGAAGGCAGTGAGTGATGTAGTTAACAGCAGGGGCTTAGCTGAACAAACTGAAAAACTAAATACTTAGCTGTGCTGAGGGGAAAGGAATCTGTTAAATAAACGGGTGCTGGACTGTGCAGTTCATGATATCCTCGTGAAATTAAATCTGTAGTCGTGAAGAATGAGTTGCAAAAGCTTCAGTATATCTAAATCCTTTTCTGATATGCTGTCCTGTAAACTTCTTGGCTTTCAAAGCTGAACAGGAACTATTGCATGAAAAGGCCTTCCCACAATTTTCTAATATTTCCTGCTTTCAAAAGCAATGAAAATATAATGAATAGGTGAGTACTTTTGCTCTTGGATCAGAATGTAGAACTATGGAGTGTCTGAAGGTAATTTCTTTCAATTTTGTCCAATATTTCAATCTCAAAATTAGAGCCACCTTTCTCATCAATTTCTAGTATTTATGTACTTATTCTACCACATCGAATCTACAAGAACTGATCAGAAGGTATAGGTCTTATTTCCCAACAAATTATATTTTTTTCAAAGTGGATCTTTAAAAGAATAATAAAAGAAAAATACTTGTTTGGTTGGGTTTTTTAAAGAAAGTTTAAATTTATGTCTCTAGTTAATTAATTAAATAAAACCGTCTTTTGGAAAATGTTGAGATTCCAATCATTAGTCAAAGATCACAAAGTTTTCAAGTGTCTGGCTCTTCATCAGTTAATAGATCTGTGATACAGCTCTGGGGGTCTATGGTCTGTGATCCACAGAACTTCAAATGCATGTCTTAAATCCCAGATGACTCAGTGAAAGGAAGATTCCCAGGGCCTTTATGGGTTTTGTTTTGAAAGAATCATTCTCGGGATTTCTTACCTTCCTGGAAATCCTTGGGTCATAATCACTGAGATTCAGCATTTTGGGAGTATTTCAGTTGTAGCTTCCCATGCAGCAACCACCGGACAGTTAAAATAATGGTTGTGTTTTGTTCCAACTGCACTACATTCAAGAGCAAGCATTCTTTTGCCTGAGAGCTTTTCTTTTTCTGAGAAAACCTTTAGCATGGGGAAAAAATGATAACTATAAGGTAAACAATTCCAATATATATAGAGAAACCAGACCTCTTCATTTCTGTTGTCTTAGAAACTGCACAAAAAGGATCTCATTACCTCATGAAAACAGAGGTTCAGAATTAATCCTCAAAACAATGGTCAATTTTATCTTTATTAAATTCCTGAAGGAGTTTTTTGTATCAGAACAAGAGGAAAAATATGTCCCCGTTAGTATGTTCTAGAATGTAAACCTTTAGACCATGTGAAGCTCTCTCTCCAAGGAAATTACGGAGGTCCTATCGCTCAAGTTCTTTGCAAATAGAATTAGGAAAAAGGAGGATACATTGTAGGGATTAAATTTGCAAAAGGCAGCTGGAAATAACGATGGCTGCTCCTTTAATTTTAATTCTATTACTGGAAAGATAATGCAACAAGAAAAGCAAGTCTTCTTTTAAAGAGAAGCTTTTAATGAGGTTGACCATCTGAAAGATGTATCCAGATATACAGACTAAACTGATTGCAGAGCTATCAAAAGACAAATATGTGTGGGTAGTGCAAATTTCCTCCTACTCAGAGGCATGTTAATTCCATTCAGTCTTCATGTACTGTCTCTGCCAAATATTTTCCATTATTTGCAATCTTTTTACATTTTAGCCTAATTTCCTATGGATAAAGAGTATATATAATTATTACTGGCTATGCATGTTTCGTGTGTCTGTTCTCCCAATTTGAATAAAACTGGAACAAGCAAAATGTGTTGTAAAGGTAATTGGTGGTACTAGAAGGTGTATGAAAATAGACAGGAAGAAAAGAAAGACTCTAGTAGTGTCCCATAGATCCAGAGCATACTTAGAAGTGCTAGAATCATGACAA
This sequence comes from Falco rusticolus, assembly GCF_015220075.1. Taxonomy (NCBI): domain Eukaryota; kingdom Metazoa; phylum Chordata; class Aves; order Falconiformes; family Falconidae; genus Falco; species Falco rusticolus. The sequence continues at coordinate 53,181,612 of NC_051189.1, forward strand.
CACCTTCAAACAATTCTCGTATTGTCTTAGCCTCCTCAAAAAGACAAAAAATCGATGGGAAATCATGTTCACTAGTTCGTATGCTCAAGCTCATATTGTATTTCTCAGCAAAGGACAAGCTTGCATGCAATTTGCCCTGAGGTTATCAAAAATTTCCAGAAACAGATTAGAAAGAAGTGTTTTATTTTTTTTTTCAATGTGGGTGTGATCTGGGATTAGCAAAGAAAGGATCAAGAAGTTAGAAACTTCACTGATTTTTTTTTATTTCTGTACTAAACCTATGAATAATCATGCCAAGGGAATTTTCTTCTCCTTTGAGCTACTGTACAAATGTATGACTTCTCTAATATCTATTTATTGTCTAAGCCTACAGTGCCCAGTCTCATCTTCTGATGGTAACACAGCGATATCCTCAATATCCAACATCTAGATAATTATATCACGCTTATTGGCTGCTATGAAACAAACATTCATGAAAGATCAGCCCAGATTTCAGCAAGCTTTTATGGAGCAAACTGCAAAGCATACAGACATAACTAAATATTTCTACAAACAGATCCATAATTATGACCAGCTGTGAAGAAGAAGTCAGTCAGCAGCACAGGCACATAAATTAAAAGACACAAACTAGTAGAAAATAGGAGACACCTGAGCTGACAAAATTCTGTGCTTCCCACTCACAAGACCTATTGTACGCTCTGGTGCTGTGATTTGTGAAAATGTCCCTAAACTAATAGGTGGGCTAGCATAGAGCAATCAGCTGGGTTTATTTATCAATTTTTAGAAAGCAAGAGAGATAATAAAAGGGGATTTTAAATTTGCAGTTTAATAACTGGGTTTGTTAAATATTCAGCACATCAAGCAAAGACGGAACAGAGTTCAAACTGACACCACTGAAGAAAGGATCTAAAACCAAGCTGCACACCCATGATAGGGCTGGAACAATCACCCCAGTTTCTTTGTTGTCCCTTATAAAGATTATATGCTGGAATTATGGTTGCAGCCCCTGTAATGCACCACGGGACAAAACCTCACTATTACCTAGGCCAATGTTATCAGTCCATATTAGAAAAATGGCTATAACCTACAGCAAGTGTTGAACACCTTTTACATAGTTGTTCTATCAACATCTCTGTCATCTTTGTTTTAGTCTTAGTAAACACTTAAATGGTCTTATATTTTTCCACAAGCTTTCTCTCACAGTTTAATCCCCTTATTGGTATGTTTGATATGCTGTATGTAATCCCAGAGAGACCAAGCAAAAAAAGATTTATTTTTCTCTCTACAGTTATGGCTTCCATCTCTTATTTAAGGCTCTAAAAGTCTTCACCTCATTTTGCCCCAAAGAGATACTGAATTTAATCTTATACCCAATCTATTTTTGACATTTCTTTTTTAAATGTGCATTTGCCACCTGGTAGCATGCAGTCATTAAGGAGGCTGTTGCCACCTTAGACTTCTCATATTCATTGAGCCATTCTTTCCTGGAAGTCAGATGTTCTGTCATTTGTAAAGGACTACCCTGCATTATAATTCAGTGTCAGTGTATCCAAAGCTATAAATCCTTCTAAGTGATTGATCTCTGCAAATCATCTTTTTTTTTTTTTTTTTTCATTCTATATTGCCACATTGTCAGTCAAGACAGTCCAGACTATATTGGTACATAGCAACCTGCCTCTGAAACCCTCTTGTAAAAAGCAGAGGTTTAGAAATGATCAAATGACAGAATTTTCTAGGAAGTTCACCATGGGACTGTATGGCTCATTTGGACTTGTAATTTGCTGACTGAGAAATTTTAGTAGAACATTTATGTGAGAGTTCATGCTTCGCAAAAGCTAGATTATAAATCAGAGATCATGGTTATTTAGCTCTCTTTGAAGAAAAAAATAGTTACGAGATCAAAATAGATAACACTACCAATGACACTGGGAGTACTAAAAAGAAGGTGATGATCAAGGCTTGCATTTGTCACTGAATGAGTTAAGTCTTGGGACATATTGCTCCTATGGAAGAAGATTAGACCTAAGAAGTAAGTTTCCTCTATATACCTCATGCTTTCTAAATCCCAGTAGTTTTACCTTTCTGTGTCTGTGAGATTCATGTTGACCCTCTAAATCACATCAGACTGAGTTTCTGCATGCTGTGGCTTGCAGGTGTCAGCTCACTGATTTGGCAAATCCCAACAGAGTGCTCTGCTACAAAATAAGCAACTGGTAGCTGGGTAGTGTGTGTCCCATGAGACCAACCACCATATAATGTATATTTGCCCATTGCATGCTGTTTTGATCTTATGACCTTTTCCTCAGTGGATTGCACCCCTTTAAAAACTCCCCTTTAAACGACAAAGAAGAATTGCTGTCAGAAAGTGACCCCTTTTCCCTTTGCTGTAAGTGTAAAGTTCTCTCTGTCCTCATATAGGAGGAAGACTTGACCTGTCCCTCTTCTGATACAGTGTTGTGGTGTTTGGGTTTTCTTTCCTCTTCCTTTTCTGGGGTGTGTGTTTGCGTGATGGTGGTAGTGGTGGTGGGGGAGAAAAAGAAAAAGGAAAAAAAACCTTTCTTCAATGCATCTCAGCAACACCAAAGTCAGAACTGGTCTCTGTGTGTTTGGTTTAAGTTAAGCCTGGTTTGGGTGGATTTTTTTCCAAACATAAGACTATATATAAACCACAAAAAGTCAACAAGACAAAATATTTCCATATTGCACTAAATAATTTTAGAGTTAATTTCCAGTATTTATTTCTTACTGGAGGAACTTTTCATGTTATTCTCTTTTAACTCTTCCCTTTTAGATATTTATGTAGATAGGCAAGTCATTAACTCATTTATGGCTTTTGAGCAGCCCTTTGTTCTCTTTGTTTTATATGCCTGGGTGTAAAATTTATTTCTGCATCTATAATCTATTATTATTAACCTTAAAGTATTAAATTATGATTTTATATTATTTTAAAAGCCAAAAAAGTCCAAATCATTCATATTTATTTTCTTTCCTGAAGAAAATGTCTAGCAAGAATAAGATTGGGTTTTTTATTCTGATACTTTCCTTCTGAGACAGAAGATAATTTTATATGAGAAAAACTTACTTGAAGTTTTTGTTGATCTTGTTGTGTTCTTTTGAGTTGCTGTTAGGTCCCCAAACAGTTTCACGTGAAAATATCTGACTTTTTTATTGTTATTGGACTTTGCTGAAAAGTTTTGGTTCTATGTATGCCAAATCAGGTTAAAGTGCTTCTTCTACCTGCCTACCTTGGTCTAAATAACGTCTATGTCTGAGCAGCCTGAAAACCCATCATTTTTCAAAAGACTTAAAGAAAACACTTTGACAAAAAGTAATTTTAACAGATCTTCAAAAACCTCTTGAACTTTATTAGTAGATGGTTAATTATTTGCAGGACTTGTTTTTTTTTTTTTAAAAAAAATGTCAGTTCTGAAACTGAACAGATTTGTGCAAAAGTGTACAAAAATATTAAATGTGATAGGTTTCACGCTTGGAAAAAAATTGAACGTAAAGATCAAATAACAGTGAAACATTCTTGTATTCACATTTGCTAAGTTAAAAAGTCTGTAATTTATAAAATTTTAATCATCTGTCCTATTACACATTACAATAATTCTAATGAGAATGTTAAAAAACAAATTTGAAGTTTCAGCTAAATTATTTGAAAAGCCAGAAAGAATACTTCTGAGTTTCTTTTATTTAAAATACATTAATTTTATATATTTTATTACATTGAGAATATCTATTTCCTGATCTTATGATATTGTTTATTACTCCCTCAATAGACACAAAAACGTGCTCCTTCCTCTGACTTACTATGAAAAAGAAGGACCAAAATGGCATCATCCTTTCAACATGTCAGACTGAGAGTAAAACAATTAAGATGAGGAAAGCTTGGAAATTAAGAAATAGTGTGGTACGGTATAACTGTGCTGTGATTGTCCTATAATAACAAGCTCTATCCAGTACCTTCCTGGGGCAGAAGCTACTTTCAGTGCTAATTATAAAATAGGTCCTGTAGTCAAAGTCCTGTACTTAGGACACTAGCCTAGGCTCGATTTCAAATTCATTGGCAAGACTTTGCGTTTAACCCATTTAAGCCAGTATTTTTCAAACACAGCTTTGATACTTCAGGTGTTTGTCTCTCACATTGTGAAAACAGCACTTCCCCATCTCAAAGAAGCATCTAATAATAGAATAAAGTTTTAAAAATGTAAGTATATATTGTATACTCCTATAAGCCACAATTCAGCTCCTGACAGCTTCTTTCACAGCACAATGCCTAACACTCTAACGCTGAGAAGTCAGGCCACACGAGTGCCCGGCATACCTGCACAGGGCAAGACAGCCAGCTGCTCCATGGGAAGGCTCATTGCATGGGAGGAACTAATTCATTCACCTGTGTTCTCTTTCTCCTCCAAACAGCTCTGTTGTTCTATGTGTAAATCCACAAGTAGGAAGCCTTTACGGCTTGAGACGCTGGGTATTTTTGGCAGCTAGATCCCATTATTATTGAATCTAGAAACAGGGCTTATGCTAGGGCTCTTCATTGTGGTTTCTGTTTGGGGTTTTGTTCATTCTTTGTTGCAGGAGGACTATGTTCTTTATTTCCAGTATATTACCACTTAGATTAATGCACACACACACACGCACACACACACCCCCCACACCACACCCCCCCACACACACACACACCCCACAAACACACCCACACCCACACCCCCACACACCCCCACACACCCCCACACACACCCACACACACCCCCCCCCACACCCCCCCCCACCCCCCCCCACACCCCCCCCCACACACACACTCACTCACTCACACACACACACACACACACTCACTCACTCACTCACTCACTCACTCACTCACTCACTCCCCCCCCCTATGGTATAAACCTATATGGTTTAAAAGTAAAGCACCTTGCTATCATCTGGGCCTGCAGTTATAGAAATCACAGCCAAACCTGCAATTTTTTTCATCTTTCCGTACAATGTACATAAACATCATCTCACTAAATATGTTTTCTAATATCAGCATCTTCATTCTCAGTGTGAGCGCCAGTGAGCTACTTGTGACTGCTGCACTGTGGTTGTGGGACTATGCTGACATGCAACACTGTTGAGGAATGATATAGTATATTAAAAGGTCAAATGTATGTTTGTATTGGATTTTACCTTTGCTAAAATATTCTTGAAGTGATAAATATTCGCTTAATGTGACTAATTCTATGCCCTCTTCTACTCATTTTGACAGTTGTATCACTGTTGAGCAGATTGCCATTAGGTAATACACTTCGTGAAACTCTCAAATGTATTTTAGTAGGTTCTTTTCTTGAATACACTAGATTTCCTTTACATTAAAGAGGTTCACATTTTTATAGAAATGTCAGATAGCATAAAACTGAAATTATTGATTCCATCAGATATATTTCACAGTCTTTGTGAAAACAGATTGTTCCAGGTATTTACTTGTGTTTTTAAATGCAGGCAGGATCTGTTCTGAATTTCATGGATATTAGCTCTAACCCTTTCTAATCTGATCTTGTTTTGTGGATATTAACATCTGTTGCAGTGTTATTTTTTCATTACTAACTACCAAGATAAAAATTAATCGGTTTAAAAAACATTCATTGAAAATGTGTTGAATATATTAAATATATAAAGATTAGGGGTTTTTTTCTGGTAAATAATTTGAAAATAATAAACAAATTGACATTGTTTACCAATTCCACTAAGTACAGGCTTACTAAATATAACATGAATGTATGCACTGTACAGCCTTTACGTGGCTGAACAAAACATTCATTGCATCACACAATGTTCCCAAGGTGTGGATATTTCAAATCGATGTTATGTTTTTACTTACAGGAAATTTTATCTTTTGAGAGATGCAGACACCAACAAATTATTTAAAATACAATATTTGCAGTGCATTGAAACTGTAAAATACATTAAATTAGGCAGAAAGGAACAGTCCTCTGTAGAAAAAGATTCAGTCATTTCCAAGTCAAACTCACCCTTCTGCCTTCTCAAATTCAACTGCTAGTCATTCTGAAGACCAATCTGACTGAAACAGTGCACATGTTCTAAAGGGCAATCAGATCTAGGGTGTGGTGGGTAATGTCTGAAAATAAACTCCATAGCTTCTCTGTGTACAAAAAATTCTTATGTCGTGCTAGGGAGCAGATGTGATTTCTGAGCTCTACCCAATTTTTTTACTACTGTGCATGCAACTGAATATGGAATTTAACCTTGCATGATTTAATTCTCAGAAAAATAGTAGAGGTATTTTGCGTTGATTACAAATAAACTGACTCTTTGATTCATGTTGTTAAATTAAATATAAAAAATTATTATTCATACGTATAAAAAAGAGGTCTTGGCTTGACATTTGTAAACAGAAACTTCAGTAAAAGTCCAGAGGGGTCTTATTATTTTCCCTGAGTCTGATTAGGGATTCAGAACAGGGAAAGGAAAGTCTGAGAAGAAATATTGCAACATCATACAGACCAGGGCGGTGTTTTAAACCCTTCAAGGAGAATGTATCCACCCTGCATTTCATGTATAAAAGAGCACGGAAACTAATCTTAGAAAACAACCTCTTCACACATCTTATTCTTCATACCCATTAGATTACTGAGTTTAATATTAATCTTTACTGACCAGGGGAAATGCATGTGGGTATCTTAATGAAAATGTCTGTCCAACAAGCACGAATGATAAAAATGGTACACCATAAACTGAGATTTATATCTGAGTAACTATGCCATGTGAGATGGTTATTGACACTGGCTTTCTTCCTACCACCGTTCTGCTAGGTACTAATTCCTGTCCAACTCTGTGAAAGGCAAAGAGACCATACTCCTTAAAACACATAATTTGAGAAGTCTTAGCTCAAATTACCTTCATCAGCTGGTGAGCTGTGGTAAACAGCTGGAAGTATTAACACTCAAAGGCAGCACACACAGCTGGATCTGGAAAAGGACATCTGGTATTGGTCTACAGCTGTGGCAGGAATAGGACAGAAAATAACTGAAATTAATGTAATCTTATTTCAAAATCAATTGCAAGCTCTCTCTCTAAATTCTTTATTAATTAGTGGAATCCTGCCTCAACAAAGGCACAGAAGACAGAATCCTTGTGGATAAATAAACATACAGATACACTTGCCCACTTAGGGTGTTTGAAAATATTGCCAAGTGAAACTTAAAGAGACTGTGGAAAATATGATACTTAGTAAAGTCCATCTATTTGGAATTAATTGTAAAGAGGTATGTTATTTTCCTTATCCATTTGTGATTCTCAGTGATACACACTTAAGAGCAGGGAAAATTCCAAATTGAAGAAGCGGTTATTCATCTGGGATGGACCTGTCTGCGAGTTGAAGGCAATGAAGGGCTCAGCTCATTTTAAGACACTGGGAGAGAATTTATCCGTTTGTTCAAAGGCAACTCAGTTGAGGTATTGAATAACATAGCAGAGTATCCCCTGCTGTTCCAGAAAATGCCTCTGCTCTCATTTCAGATGGCACTAACCATCCATGTGTGGGCAAATGAAATTTGTCCTTTTGTAGTACAAGCGATAGAGTCTAGAATTTCTGCATTTTATGTTTGCCTATATTTTCCATTAAAGTAGCTCTCAAGACTTTATCAACCTTATTTCAACAGACTACAAGGAGAATTTAAATACATAGTTACAGCATCTTATGCCACCTTGAAAGTCTGTCTTCATGTCTATATGAGACTGGTAAAACAAAATAAATTATCCACATCACAAATTAACTTGAACTCCTGTAAAAATCCCTGAAAAGATTAGACATTTATAAAGATAATGAAGTATCCACAGTCAGTTACATGAGATATAAAAGGAAAATATCTGAAATGCCCATGAAATGTCCTGCAGAAGCTGATTTCTGGTCATTACTTTGGGAAAAACTCTTACTCAATTGCATGTCTCAGTTCTGCTCCTTGAATTTCCTGTCTCGCTGAAGGGAAGGAGAGGAATAGATCTATAGAAAGATCCTCAATAAATTCCACTTTTTCCAGTGGAAAAATTCTGCTGCTACAAACATGGCATTGTCTTCTAAGCTTACCCTGAAAATGTATGAATTAGTAACCTGTGGTGATTAGAATAGTTGAATCACTGACAAGTAGTGTTTTCCTGTACCAAATAATAATGTACTATAGATATTATGTTGCTGTTCCTCAAGGTGTGCATGAGGAAGCAAGTAATTTTTCTTTCCTGCACTAGGATATTTTTTTTCTGTGGGTCTCCCCAGGGTGCTTTATGACTCTCCATGAATCCTTCTTATGGGGGAATTGATCCCAGAGGAGGTAATGTAACACACGCTCTGAAATAGAGAGAGATGTACATTTCACATTTAATGCCATAGAGTAATATATTCAGGAGTTAATATAAAATGGTACCCATTTCACTCTCACAGTTTCGATTAAATCTTTTTTTTTTTTGGTCTGTGCTAACGTTAGGTTGGTGGTAGCTGAATAGGATCAAATTTATTTTCATTGTGTTTTGTCTGTGGAGGTGCGATATGTGTAATTGAAAGTTTGACCATCTTTTCATTATAGTAAGACTAAGCTCATCCATCAGTGCCAGAAGCAGGAAGTTGGTGTCATACATCAAGTGTCATTTAGCACATGCACATCATTCACAGAGATCAATTATTATAATATTTATTTTAAACGGCACAGGTTGGAACCAAGAAAGTGAGACATCCATCTTTATCAGTTACATACCTTTAATTCCTAACAGTGTTAACTGCAAATTTGGTGGTACAGCCAGCCACACTCTAAATTCTGTACAAGTAATAATTTTTAATTTCATTTAGACATATCCCAATTTATCTTCATAGTTCATCTCTTAGAATTCAATAAATTCTTGTTTTATGAAACCAGTCAGAAACTCCTTGCTGAATAACCCCTAATAACAGCAAGCTGTTGTTAAGCAAGAGATGGCTGTGTTAGCTCACTGTCACAGCAGAGGCAAAAGTTAAAAAAAGAAGTTGAAAAAGTATTAATTTTCCTAACCCCTCTGCAAAGGCTAGACTTTGGGTCTTTCCACTTTTAGTACTCCTCACTGTAATGATAATCCATATATTGGAAACATGAAAGAAAACAGAAAAGCTTCTCTAATATAAGCTCAGATTTGAAGTAATTTTCTGATCAATTAATTTTCTTCTTATACAGTTATAATTCCCCCCAACCAACTCTACTCCACCCACTCTTCTGTTCCCTGGCTTGTCCTTCTTTGCTAGTGGAAACCCTGAAATCAAATGTCAGGGAGCCTGCTGCTAGATTTGATATTAATAATTTACCCAAATTGACAACAGATATAATCACTTTTTAAGTGTTACCAGGAACAGCTGCTGTGAAGAAATTCAGTGTGTAAGATGGGGATGGGGAGGAGGGGCTGCTGGTAGAAAGGGAGGGCTGGGTTATTATACATGCACAACATCCACAGTCATACCCCAGGAAAAAGTGAAAGATTCTCTGTTCTGCATTTCTGCACTAAAAGAGAGCTAGAAAAGAAGTAGTTATTACCCTAGTGATATAACTGATAACACACAAATTTCAGAAATGAAAGCTTGAAATTCCCAGTCATAGAAGAATAGACTGGACATTAAAACAAAACAAACAACAACACAAAAAAAACCCCAAAAAACAGCAGATCCCACTGAAGTAAAAATTTAACCTGTATAAAGAAAAGGACAGAATTAAAATGAAAGCAAATGTTGCAATTTTTTGTGAATGAGTTCTTATATAGGGTGCAGGGGGAGTGTGGGGATGTGCATGTATGCACATATATGCCTCTGAGTATAACTGATGTTCAGCAAAGGAACTGTGGAACCTCGTATCCTCATGCTGAATGTGTAGAAGGTTCTCCTAACTGCAAGGAAGCTTAGTGAAGCTTTCCCAGCTCTCACCTTTGGGAGAAAGAGGAATAAGACTTAGCAGAAAGACAACTGCCACCTCCTGGAGGTGTGTCACCCGCAGTGTGAGGTGGAGTCAGAGCCAGAGCCAAAAAAAGTATATCTATCACCAGCCATAGAATACTTCATCTCTCTCAGTGCTGGCTCATTTAAGTAGCTGGTGTTTGACAGGGGACACAATCCAGGCTCTGTTTATTCCCAGCACTTAATTCCTATTTACCTTATTGGGATGATGTCTTGTGGGAATATGGGACTGGTAACTCAAGTTATCCTTTTGGTTGTGTGAAAGGGTGTCAAGCTCACTGGAAAGAGGGGTAGCAGACAAATGAGTGTAAAGGAGTTTCCTTCCCTGGTCCTTCCCTTGGCAGGGGTTGAGGAGGGCAGGAAAAGCCCAAGGACAATTTACAGTCCCACACTACTCCTTGCTCAAGCAGTACATGAAGACTTCGGCAAGGTTTCAAGTATTGCATAATGACATTTGGCAGAGAATAGCTATTAGAGGTCCCAGGAAAACTATGTTAGCAGGGGATTTTGCAGCCAAATCTTACAGGAAGCATTAGCTATGCCGGATTTGGCAGATCTTTCTAGAAACACTGAAAAATACTGAGGACTGCCTTTTCCAGCATTTTGAATCCAGGGTTATAATCCTAGCGTGCAGTACATTCCTGTATTTCTGGCAGTAACCTGGAAAGTTTTATTTGACATTTTAACCTACAATCCAATGAGAAGGTTCGGTTTTCTGGGATTTTAAAAGCACTGAGGAACATAATACACTTGGGAGTCATCAAACCCTGTCTTGGATTTTAATATCCATTAAGTGATTACTGCAGGGAACAGATAGTCTGAACAGCTGGGGTAGCATCCACCTGTGAACTAGGTAGGCCCTTTTCAACTCTAGCAAAAAACAGGAATGACATAACCAAAAAAAAAAAGAAAAAAAGAAAGAATACAGAAGAGGAAGCTATAACTGAGAGGAAGCTATAACTGGACATCAATTCAGGACTGCTGAACTTTTGACATTTTAGAGTTTGCTGACCTTTTGCCCTTTTAATCTAAAACAACCAAGAAAAAGCAAAGTAAATATTAAATATTTGTATGTGATGACTTAATCATACCTGTAGTTAGCTGAAACATCTTAAGAAAAAGAAAATTTTTACAGATTATGAAGAATATTTCCATCTCTGTTTGAGTTCTTTTTCACCATGCAAGGAGGTTCAAGTCTATTGCTCATGTCTCACTATCAGGTCATCTCTTCCTTTTTTAAATAATTTTAGTCAGCTTTCCTAGGCTACTGACTATCACAGTGTCATCTTACTTCTATCTATGTCATCTTACTTCTATCTAAAAGGAAGGTCATATATGTGATGTTCTGCTCCAATTGACATCAAAATTTTACCATAAGCAAGCTGCAAAATAGTTTTCAAAATTGGTATTCAAGCACCATATGGTGTGCATTTGTAAAATCCAAACCAAAACACTCAGCTGCCCGCACTTCTCCAATGGATGGAGGGAACAAATGTGTGATAGATGCTACTCACTTTGATCAAAGCAGTTCTGAGAGCTTTCTGATGTTACTGTGATGAGCATGCTCTAACAAACTACAGAGGATAGATAAATGCTTCTTCAGTTCATGAAAGAAAAGAGCACCTTTACATCTCAAGAAACAGATCAGAAGAGCACAGTCTTCTTACAGTAAAATAACAAGCTAGCAAATTAGATAACAGTTAAGCACATAATTTATTCCCTCCTTGATTAAATAATGTAAGCTTTTCTTCTAGAATTCAAGTGAGGAGTTGTCTAACCAGCTGGTCATGTGTGTGTTACCAATAAGTAATTAACCACCTGATGGCAAAAAACAGCGAATAGTACATTTTATCATTTCAGAATGTAGTTGATTACCTGTAGAACAAACCAAGAGAAGTGAAATTGTACCTGTATAGGATCTGCTTAACAGGGAAGAGAAAAAAAAAAAAAAAATGACCTTTTATGAATCCTTAGTCAAAATGTTGCCACTTTTCAAAACCATCAGAACTCTGTTCTGCTAGGCTGGTACAGATTCTTCACAAGTTTTGTTTGTCTTGACTAGACTAAAAAACATTATTAAAGCTGATTCTAGATAATATGGTTGTGGTTTGGGGTTTTTTTGACATGTTGGCTGGATGCCAAAAGAAGTTCCAAATGACCATTACTGGGTCATATGGTAACAAAACTCTGAATAGGCCCTACACAACGAAGGAAGATCTAATTTGTAATTACAGCTGGAACAGCTGCAATGAAACTTATGCATGAACAAATATGCACAAATGTATGTGTAAATGATATTTTCTGAATACAAACCAATTATTGCAGTCGCATGCAAATAAACATTAACACAATATCATGTTGAGCATCTGAATATGATAATACATTTTTTTGCTGGCACATGAATTATGTCTACTTGGAAATGCATTTTGTAGGTAATAAATTGTTGTTTTGTTTGGAGTTTCAATTTGAAACCAAATTATAAAAAAATAATAATAAATTAAGTAGGCTGAAGTCAAAATGTCTGTATTGTATCTTTTCAGAGAATTTAGTTTTGAAGTAATTTGTGAGTTTGAGTGTATGAATGTATATTTTTCAAATTTCTTTCTGTAATTTTTTTTTTACATTTTTATTTTCTCTTATTAAAACCTGCTTACAAGGGGCATTGCTCAAATTCACATCTTTCTGATATAACATAGATTAAAATAAAATAGTGATATGTTTAAAGAACATGATGTATAACATTGCTCATTGTTATGAAAATAACTCTTATATAGACCTCTTTGTACACCTTAAAAGAGATCTGATAGGAGCTGCCTGGGGAGGGAATTACTCAGGAAGTCGGTTGTATTGCCCCAGCCGCTCACACCCATCAATGGGTCCTGCTGTCTCTCCTAGTGTTGCTCTTGTCCTTTTTCCAGAATTTTTTGGCAGAAAATCTTTTTTTCTTTGTTTCTCTAAATATATTCAAACACTGTACTTCTCTAAATATATTCAAAATAACCTTGAAGCTAGTAGTGTTGCAATCAGCTCCACACCTAAAATCTATTGTTTGTGGGAAAGTAAAGGAAAGACCTATAGGAGACTTGGCTGCCCTCTCTGAATCATCTTCTTCTTGGACAAGACACTTAAAGTGTAAGATAGCTGTAAAGGCATTTTAAGCTGGTTTACGACTCCTCTATCTACTTAGAATCGGAAGGGCTGGTAACTAGTGCAGGAAGCAGCTATATCATCTCTGTTAACTTTTTAACTGTGAAAGTGTATTAGTCTCTGAAAGGCTCCCCTCAGGCAGAGCAAGGCCACTTTTTTACCTCTTATGACAAAGCACTTCAGCACAGGACATACAGAGCTGAAAGCATAAGGGCTTCCCACCCAAAGTACTGCGCTAAATTTGTACAATTTGTTAAAATGAAATAGAATTTTTTTTTCCAAGTGAAGTATTTATATGTTTCTAAAACAACTGTATTTTTACACCATCAAAGTCATCCAACATGTGATAGTCCATTAAATTGTGAGTAGTCTATGTGTAGTCTATTCCTGAAATAACATCTCAGATCAGATGAACCCAGCATTTCAAACCTTCATTAGAATACCTAATAGTGTTGTGTGTTTTTTTCCAGACCAGGCTCTCCTCAATGGCAGGTACTCTAATAACTTGCCATCTTAATAAAAATACCATATTTGAATATAGTAGTAATGACAGTAAAGTCAATTTCCGATCAAGGTTTTATGTTTGTACAGTACCTTTTACTCTCTAGAGACAAAAAAGTGCATAAGAACATTGGATAGACATCTGACATCAGAAGTTTAGGTAACATTTTATGAAACAAAACGCGCCTCAGTTTAAGTTGAAAATAAACCAGTTCGATAGAGATAGGTTTTAGATTTTAATGCCTGTTTCTCATAAGAGGGTTGTTTCTTTTTGTAAGTCAGAAAAAAATTTAAAACAGCTGCTGGGGCCCTGTAGAAACATGACACTATCTAAATAGTCATGTGAGGAGGGCTGCTGAAACCTTTCTGGCTACTTCTTCAGCTGTTGTGAAGCATGCATGTTCACGAGGTGTGTTAGGAAGTTATGTTCTTTCGCTTCTGCAACAAAGTGAATTCCCTCAGTGCCTTTCAGTGCGGCATCACCAGGCTGGCAGTTTGCCATCTGGAAAACTGACGTTTTCCTCCCCTGGGTCTGCTGAACAGCACTGCTGCAAGATAGCATTCTTACCTAAAGAAAATGGAAAAGGGAGTAGCAAACTTGCTGAGCACAAATAAGAGACATGCTGATGTTTCTCTTTTAAATAGCAGGAAATGTTGGCCTTTCAGAGTGTTTTTATTTAGCATCCTTTATTGTAAAGGTGCTTTTGCATGAAAAGAACAATGAAGGTATGTATTACATACTGGCTGTCTCCTGTTCTATCAGTTAAGCAACACTCATTTAAATGACTAGTCTAGGTTTTGAACAACTTATAACCTGAATCATTCAACTTTTCTTTTTTTTTTTTTTTTTTTTTTTTTTGTGAGAGTTAGCAATAAGGAGCACATCAGAGTTTAAATTTAACAATCTGCATTTCAAAAGGAGTAATTTCAGAAGGAGTTCTCTTTGTGATAAAACGGGATTATAATACGATAACTGTAGAGCCAAACATCATGAGTTAGGCCAAACTTTGGGTGAAATTTACTCCTTTGCAGAGCATTGGGAGTCCTATTACTTCTTCAGGTCTCAAAATAGAAGACATGGGTTGACATAATGAGTTAAGTGCTAGAAATAAAGCTGTCATGATAAAAAAAGCTTGTGATGCAAACACTGTTTAACTCCATCCCAACAGTGACAAATTTAGCTCTGGATTAATCAGGCTATTTTCTCATGCTTTCAAATGTACAACCTGTTCATCATCGTACAGATGCCAAAAGTTCTTATACTTTATATTTGCCAATCATCTAAATGAGATGTAAGTAGTTCACAGGATATGTTCTAGTTACAGTAGTTACAGTAAGAGAGTAAATTTGATCACCAATATATTTTCATATTTCAAATTCTTTGTTGAATTGAACTGGTAAAGCCTCAGTGCACAGTTTATATTTTTTAAGGAGAAAAGTTCTGATAATATCACTTTTGAGTAAAAGTGGTAGGAATTAAAGTAAGAGGTGTTATATCTTTATTAAACCAAAGTGCAAGCTTCTTTTTTGTTATTTTTTTAAATTATTTTTAAATGAATCTTCTGAGTCTTTCATGGGCAAACTACTTAATACTTCTCACTTCAAGGATTTCTATACTATTCAAAGAAAAAAAGAAAAGCCTGTCTTCTATTTCAAAATGTGTTATATGTGCACAAATGTCAAGTCAACCCATTATAGCGCACTCAGATAGCTGCCAAAACGGTTGCATAACAGTCTGGTTTTTTCCTTAGGGGGTGGCTGAAATGCCTTTTAGGAAATAAATATAAAATAAATATTTATTTTAACACAGATCCAGGTCATTGCAGGCCAACCCAGTCTTAGTGTAAAGAATACTGTTTACTCATATTCTCTTGCATTGGTAGTCTTCTCATCATTTTTTTTTCCTTGGTTCTACAGATATAGTGTCTTGTCTGATACTCAGATTATTTTTATGCACAGAGTGATAGAGTCAAAACATCTGTTACCCTGTTTTCAAGGTTTGTAATTTTTATTATGAATCACCAAGCTTGTCCCCTCAATTCATGGCAAGCTCACCTATCCATTGAAACTTTAAACTGAATTTCTTTAGTGTCCTGTGCTTGGAGCTACCCAGCTAAGCTTTCTCAAAAAGATCAGATGTTCCTTTTATTTGCTGTGTTTGCAGTGTAGAAGAATTCAAGCTGGGTTAGCGACTGAAGACAAAGGTAATTTGAACTGGAAATCATGCAGACTGCTGGAGCTTTCACCGCATTTATCAAGCACACATTGTCAGACATGTTTACCTTGGAGTTTCATATCATCGGTCTGACAAACATTTGGGACATGAAAAATGAACTGGTCCATAGAGCTTTTTAGACTGGCCTTCTTGAGGGGATTTGAGGTTTGATGTGGTTTGATTTGAGTTAATAAATTTGATAGGTTAAACTGTAAGGACTCTTCTACCTATTATTAATGAGAAGGAAAAAAAAAAAGGGGGGGGGGGGGCAGGGGAAGGAAATTATTAAGTCTCCAAGAAGATAATTTTAAAATAAATGTAGAAGCTGGAGGTCGCACAAAGGCGTTTAAACCCTGGTTTGTTAACTGACTATAAAGCTACTTACAAACCTTAGCTCGTACTTTCAAAAAAGAAATAATAATGTTTTGTGGTTAAAATTGTTTGATTTTATTTTTAGATCCATGAGGTAGCACTACAGGTAGCAGGCCATAACCCAAGCCTCATTACGTACCAAAAGGACCTCACTAACAGCACAGATGGTTGGGCAATGCCTTACTTGGGGTGTGTGAGTAAAAGAATAGATGAAATGGTAGTAAGCAGAGATCAGAAATACATGTAACCCACAACTTTATGATGAAGGTACTCTTGGAAGCTTTATTTCTGGCAGAATTAATGGTGTAATTTAATGTTGAATTGTTTCATAGATTAAGCTTGTGGTGTGGTGTTTCATTGTACGCTGCTGTTTGTGTTTCTCAAGAGTTACACAGTATACTTAATTCCTGATATAGGAAAAGAGGAATAGATGTAAACAGATATCCAGGTTACCCAAAGCCCAGAACAAGTGTTCTTTTATGCATATTTGTTTCATTACAACTAAATAAATAAATAACTCCCAAAATTCACCTGCTCTAATATTTTTCATGAGATTTGAAGCAGCTTTTGATGTTCTCTTTAAGATTTTTCTATTTTTTATCCATCCATTCATCCATCCATCCATTCTGCCAGTTCCATTTCCTCTCCTCTCTTGCCCTCTCATCCTTCCCTTCCCTTCCCTTCCCTTCCCTTCCCTTCCCTTCCCTTCCCTTCCCTTCCCTTCCCTTCCCTTCCCTTCCCTTCCCTTCCCTTCCCTTCCCTTCCCTTCCCTTCCCTTCCCTTCCCTTCCCTTCCCTTCCCTTCCCTTCCCTTCCCTTCCCTTCCCTTCCCTTCCCTTCCCTTCCCTTCCCTTCCCTTCCCTTCCCTTTCTTTTTCTCTCCCCTACTTCTATTTGTTCTTCTGTCCTTCACATTTTGGGAGACAAAGTCAAGATTAATATATAATGATAGGATATTGCACATGCTAACGTGCAGCTTTGGTCTGCTTATGAAAACTGAAATTTTGTTAGAAGAATATCTACTGTACACATAAAATAAAGAAATAAAATAAAATAAAACCATAACCAGACTTATAAGAAAGTCCAAAATACAATTTTTACACAGTAAAGCAACAATTAGAAAGAAAACTGAGAAAACTTGTTCAATAGAATACCCAAGGGTGAATTTTCGTGCCTCTAGGGACTTCATAAAATGTTCAAACTTGCAAGAAGCATAACTGCATGACATGGTAACACTAGGAGCTAGATAGCTTTGGTTGGGACATCAACAAATATTAAAACACATTAATTTTGTAGTTCACTTTGTCAGTATCAATATTTTTCTTAGATGCCTCTCGCTACTGCACCTGTCTGCTTTGTGGTACTTTACTAGCTAGAAGGCAGGAGAGCAGCACCCCTGCAGAGGATACTGATGCTGCTCTGTGGATGGTTGGGCAGGGTGTGCTCATGAACAATGTATCTGGCACTCTCTCCATTGAAGCGTGACCATGTCAGTGTTGTGAGACACTGAGTGCCTCATTATACCCTCTGTGTGCACACGCAAGTTTCCAATACAGTTCTCTCGATTTCAGCTTTTTAGAGCTTGGATGTACTAATCAGATTCCAAATATTGGCCTTTGCTTCAGCAATCACTGCCTCAAAAGAAGGAAAGTGACAAGGCGGAATGATCTTTACCATAGGGATGGAGCATGCTATGGAATCTAAAAATGGCACAGCCAGGATGAATAGTACCATTGTACTGGATTTTGTAGACAGTGCCAGTTACCACAGTCAAAAGGATATTGGAGTAAAGCAGTTAATAAAAGAGAAAGGAGGAGGGGAGAAGAGGTAGTGTTGAAAATCATGGAACTGAGAACATTGAGGCTTAAATGCTTTTTTCTCAGACAATGAACTGTCTGCATCAAAGTTAGTCCAATAACATTTAGCTTTGTGCCTGCTTCCACTGTACCTGGTCACTGGATAAATAATGAATAGTGAGTGCAGACAGAGCTTACAAGGGCTCCATTATTCCCACAGTTTAAACTCTTCATTTAATAGAAAGTACACAGGAAAGGAAGAAAAAAGATTCCAAAGGAGCTAAGAAATAAAGACACATTGGCAGGCCAGAAAGGTAAAAAATACCTTACAGAAAAAGAAAATGTTTCTGTTCTAGCTTGGTTTACTACAGAAATAATAAGCACAAACGCATTCTATAGCATTTTTCCATCCAAGGAGCTCAAAGCAACTTATAAACTATTAATTAAAGGTGAAAGTTCCTAAAATATGTTATGTGATCTGTGAGAAATATTCCATTAGTTCTCTTTGAAACTTGAGCCCTTAAATGCTGCTGCTGAGCCTGAAATGTTTAACCCAAATGGCAGACTTCTACAGGGTGACAGTACAGTCATTCCTAATGTAGCTGAAGATATGCATCCTATAAACAGTAAGGAGGAGGAAAGAGCACTCTGATTTTACAGACTTTGGTTTAGGGGTGCTTCCATGTATCATTCTTCTGGCTGAAGAGTTTATTCCAAAACCACACCAAAAACCAGCGTTAGGCCAAAAGACCAAATTAATGACTCCTAATTACAAACTCTATTCAGTTCAGATTTCCTTCCTCCTCAGTGTTTTATATCCTTTTTCTTTTCTTCTATGAATAAACTGTTTGTGTATGTAACATATGTGTTTGTGTGCAAGGAAGGAAAAATACCATTCTTTGAAATAACTGAAACACAGCTTGTAGAAAACAAAAGTAACACCTCAGGACTTTGTGATAAGGACCATATGCTTAAATTAAGTTAAATGTGTTGTCTTCTTGGATTGTGGTATTTCCTCATGCCATCATCTCTGCTTTTCCAGTTTTCACTGTCACATCATGGGAAAATCCAACCCGTGTACTGTTTTAGGGTAGGGCAGTTTCTCCCTGTATTTTCATTGTGGTATGCTTAAAATCATTCAGAATGATGTAAAAGTTAACACTGACTGTGTGACTTTGGAGTTCAGGTTTCAGTGAAAATCAAGACAGATCCTTCAGGTGTAGCAACTTAAATTCCTTTCATTACTGTGGGAATGAGGCATGGGAAATTATTTATGCACCACAGTGCCTTTGAAAATCTCCCCAAACTGACTTACTGTCTTAGTTGTTTTGGAAGAAAAGCCCACTCTCTCCCCCCTTTTACTCTTTGCTAGTCATTCTTTTAGGAAAGATTTACTGGATAAAACCAAGAGCAATACTGAAGCAGACAACAGTTTTTCCTTTTAAAGTTCAAAGTTACTTTGACAAGGAAATCTCACTATTTAAAAAAAAAAAAACAAACCACAAAACCAACAACAACAAAAAAAACCCAAACCAAACTGCAAAACAAACACAGGCGCAACTGGAAGAAATACTATAAAAAGCTTTATAAAGCCTGTAAAGAAAGCACACAGCCTCTCTTGAAAATAAGCACACAGTTCTAATGTATGAACTGCACTGGTGCACATTAACTGTGTGCAAGTTCTTCTAGCAGATCCCTCCCTTGCCCTCTCAACAAATGTTATCATTTCCCAGGGAGGGCTATCTCTGCTGCAATCTGCACTGACTCCACAGGGACATCTCTCCTGACCCACTGAGCATGTGCAGTGCCATTTCAGATCCTGTCCTGGGCCCCTCCCTCTGCATCTATTGACAGATCTGAACTCTTCTATTATCTCAAGTAGCCAACAGCAGAACCTGTCACTGAAGAAGAGAGGCTGTGTATATCTGAGTTACTATCATGCAGCCCCTTTATTTGTCCAGTGACAGTGTCTTGTGATAAATGTCTCAGAAATGACATTTGAGATGACAAGGGAGGAAAAGTCTTAAGTAAGAGACTACAGCTCCCAGTGTCTCCTGAGATATGCTGCTGTCAATCAAGAAGTATTTACAAAGAGATTAGAATGTAGATGGTCCAAAATCAATATATTAGAGGCCACAAAACCCTCCCAATTAAAAAAAAACCAAAAAAAAAAAACAAAAAAAAAAAGGTCATATAAATAAGAAAAAACTTCATAGTTCTGCAAGATGTGCTAGGTTTTACCTTTTCAGATTTGGGGAACTTCTACAGCCAATGCTAAATTTTTATTGGGAGGAGAGTCTGTGATATAACATTCTTTGAAAAAAAGAAAGAAACTAATAAAAAATTAGAAGAAGGGAGAGGTAGAAAAATAAGCCATTTATCAAAGAGTTGAAGTACAATAGCTGGCTAATAGCATATGCATGCAGAACATAAAGTCTGGCCACATCCTCATGGTATGAGCAGGACATGAAGTATAACTGTGCTGTCCCATCAAGTAGCAGTACTGTCGTGGTTTAACCCTGACTGGCAACCAAGCCCCACACAGCCACTTGCTCATTGCCCCTCACCCAGAGGGATGGGTAGGAGAATCAGAAAGGAATGTAAAACTCAGGGGTTGAGATAAGAACAATTTAATAGGTAAAGCAAAAGACGCACATGCAAGCAAAGCAAAGCAAGGAATTAATTCACTGCTTCCCACCATCAGGCAGGCGTTCGGCCATCCCCAGGGAAGCCGGGCTCCATCACGTGTAACGGTTACTCCGGAAGACAAACGCCATAATGCCAGGTGCCCCCCCCTTCCCTCTTCTTCCCCCAGTTTATATACTCACCATGACATCCCATGGTATGGAATACCTCTTTGGCCAGTTCAGGTCACCTGTCCTGGCTGTGTCGCCTCCCAGTTTCCCGTGCCCCTCCAGCCCTCCCGCTGGCAGGGCCCAAGGAACTGAAAAGTCTTTGACTTGGTATAAACCTCACCCAGCAACAACTAAAAACCTCAGTGTGCTATCAGCTCATTCTTAGATGTTTATTTCCGTTTTTTCTTTTTCCCATCTGGTTTATATACAATGCTGCAAGATAACTGGCCATTCTGGCGTTAATAAGCTGTCTGTACAATAACTGATTCTTAGCACACATGGATCTTACATTCTTATCACATTTTTGAAAAATGGTATAAACAGGAGGAGTTAACCTGAGGTAGAAAGAACACATTAACTAAGAATTGTAATGGGAATGGAAATCAGGGAAAACTGGATAGGAAGGAAGGGAAAAAATTCAGCTTCCAAAACCTGCAGTGTTCTATTTCTATTTGCATATGATACCTCAAATCCCTCTGCAGAGGTTAATAAGAGAGAGAAAGCCATGATAATTGGTGTCAGTCATGGAAAAGATTTCTAAGTGAAAAAATAAGGAATAAATTCTCCTGCGGAGCAGATTAAAAATAAAAATAAAAATAAAAAAATCAACATTCCAACCTGGAGAAAGAAAAAAGGGCTCCTCACAGTCCCAGTGGAGAGTGAGCACAGGAAGAGGGAGCAACTATACTAAAGAAAGGAACAAAAGAAACTCCCTAGGGCAACACGGACCAAAGTTAAGAAAGGCCAAGTTAACTGAGACATTGCAGTAGCTAATGAGGAACTTGATTGTTAGATATGTTTTGCTATTTTCTTCTTTTTTTTATCTGTTACTAAATTTTCAGCCAAATGTTCAGTTCTTACTTTTAAATACTCCCACTTTTTCTATCAGCTTATCTGATAATAAGACTGAACAAGCAATGAAGCCCTTTATGACTGCCCATTTTATCAGCAGATGTGGCCAGCGAGGCAGCACCTACCACCCTCAGTGAACTGTGGGGTGAACAAGAATGGGGTGCACTTACGTCCCAAGGTGCTACAGTTCAGGGTTTGAGGATTGCACACACCTGGCTGTAGATAGAAGCTTGATTGTCTGAGATGAGCGTGGGCTGGGATGCCAGCCAGGCTCTCTCTAGTGAATCATTAACTTATTTTTGATTGAAGTACACTTCTTCAAATTGTTTTATTTTGACTTGAAGACATTGAGAGATGGAGAATCTATCTATACTGTCTAAGCACTTGTGGCTTATTGTGCTTTCTCCCAATGGATTTAAGTCTTTTCTTACTCTCAGTTTTATTCCATTAAAATTGCAGTTATTAAAAGACTTCTCAGTATTGCTTTCACCAAGATGTGGCCCTAAACTCTCTGCAAGGTATTTCCCAGACCTTTCATGACACCTTTCTTTATGATTCTCCTCTGAGCACTCATGTTTTTCCAGTGGTCCTTCTAGAAGTGCTGCAGAAACATGGTAGCATCTAGGCTAGGGCAGACTCCCACAGCAGGGCAGTTGTGCCATCACATCAACCACCTCAGAGACTGGAAAGAAGAAGGTAAGAGGCTGTCAGGGAAATGCCCTTTTTGCCTCCCTGCCAGTTTGACAGGGACTTGCTGGGCAAAACAATCTGAATTACATCCCAGCCTGTTAAACTGGTATGTACCCTGTACTTGAAAGTCACCTCTAGAAGAGCCATTCCTTATTGTCGATAAAGCCTACTTGCTCTGGAGAAACAATAGATCTTTACCTAGTGTCATTATGGAAAATGTCAGGCACAGCAGTGGCCATAGAAGGGAGCAGATTTAAGATCAAGGTCATCTAGAAATGACAGCAGATCAACAGTCCATTCAGGTTTATATGCCAGCTATATTTATTCCAACAGTGTAGACATTTGTATGGGCATTCTGTATTGCTTTGCTCTAAATGAATATTCTGCATGCAGAGTCACTTCAGAATCAGCCTCTTATATCAGTCTGGAAAATAATGTACTTTACACCCTTTGTTCCTCATTTTCCTTTTTGTTGGTGTGTAACATAGCTGAGCACAACCTGTTCTCTGGGAAAACAGTACGTTTTCTGTTCTGTTAAAAACAAAATAATTTCTGGGCTATCAACAAGGAAAAGGGCAGGTGGGGGCGGGGGGGGAGGTGAGAAAGCATGCACATGAGAAGGGAGGGACTGAAATATGTGAACACTATGAAGAAATATCTGTCTTCTTATGTATAATAACAGAGAATATTGAAAAAATTTCCTTATGCAAAATAGTCTACCTTTTGGATGCTGGGTCAGCCTGATGAATATCACTCCATAAGACAATATTCTGCAAATGAAGAGTTTGAAAATAGGACTCTGGATGAGAGTTTCCTCAACTGTATTAGAGTCCCCACTGAAAAGCTTTACTGTCATAGCTCATATCATTAATCTAGTATATACATTGCATTAGTATTTTTTCTCTTACTGTGCAAGACTGATGTGATTCTATCTTTTCTAGTGATTTAGCAAAGAGATTGTGAAACCACTCTGCAACCATGAAATGGTTCAATTTCAGTTTCCTGTTGTACTAGGCAGGAAACGTGTAGGTATTACACTGACTATCAGCAAGTGGAAAAAAGTGGAATTAGGTGCAATACTAATTGTCTTGTAAAAGCTAGAGAATTATTTTTCCTATTCCATATCAGAATAAACCAAACAATGTTTTCATGACAGATTGGGGCAGAGGAAGGTGGGGTGGGGTGTAGGGATATGGCAGTTAAGGAGCCACATGGCCTTTGGAAGATTGTTCTCTATACAATCCATGAATGTCCTTTGAGAAATTATGGCTTCCAATTAAAAAATATAAAAATAATTGATTGATTGCTATATATGTAATTTTGGTTTTGTGACTCAAATTGAGATTGATTCCTATTTAAAACCTAATAATCTAGTTTGACCCAAGTTGGGTCTCACTTGGAACTTTTTAAATTTTGCCTACAGTTGGATTTTGGGATGCACATAGCTGATTAAGAAGACCCAGCTTTTTCAAAAGAGTCCCACTCTTTTAATGTGACTTGCATTGTTGACTGTACAGAAATCAAACTTTCTAATCAAGAAAACAAAATTTGATCTTCCAGTAGCAATAGGAAGCAGCTAGTGTGGATTGAAAAGATTTGCTACAAAGCCTGTTTTGCCTGCAACAAGGAAATCAGAGCAGAGCAATGACAGTGTTTACCCACCGCAAGAAGACTTGAGAGGAAACAAAGGGCTTTTCAAACTCACATATTTGACTGACAATTCTTTTAGCAAATGATGTAGCCACACAGGCTTTTGAGGGGGAAAGATGATGTAGCAAAAAAGGTCAGAGGACTGTAACCAACTGCTGAGTCTTATCCAGCAACAAACAAGGAGATACTGATTCTAAGGAGGCAAAACAACATTCTCATTTGATTACAGTGTTGCAAAAAGTTTCCCCATAAGGTTTACTGAGTTCCAGGATCAAAACTGCATTATTTTCCACAGTTTATTTTTGTTTCAAGATTCTTGAAATGTCTTCTAAAGAGGACCCCCTCTAGCTACAGCTTTCTTCATGTCTGAAGCCAGCTTAGTGATAAAAAATGAAAAATAATGCTTTCTGCAAGGGAACATGACATAAATATTTCCATAATAAATATAAACTATCATATGCTAGGCTTTATTATATTGAGGTTTCCTTTCCTGACTTGAGGGGAAAGTACATGACAGCTGACCCAAAACTCCCTCTGGGAACTAGGAGATTATTTGTATAACATAAGTTCCTTGACACAGGACTTCTGAAGCCAATACCAGTTATAAAACACATAGAAACTGCTAATTTCCTTCTTCCTTCCACTTGCACTGGCTGAAATTTCACCAGATGGGCTCAATGTTGGTTTTCCCTCTCAAGGCTGTGGCATGTGGCAGGATTTGGTTGTCTCATGGGGTATGAATGATGTAAAGTTATACATTAACAAATGTGCTAGCCATACCAGCACAGTACTCACACAATCTATTTGGCTGTACTAAGGAACAGACCTTGCTAATGAGGCTCTCCATGTCCTAGTACTAATTCTTTCAGAGATAGCCTGGGAATTCTTGCATGTTTTGCTGTGTCTGTTGTGATTACTCTCACCCCAGCAGAGACCAACTGTCATTCAGCAGATAGAATACGTGTTTGAATTTGGAACACATTTTTCTGAAGTGAAGAGGCTAGATGGGATTTCATCCACAAATAAACCCATTTGAGATATTTTATTTCACTAAGAAAATACAGAACATGTGATTAAAGCAAAAGACCAGAACATAGTTTAGCTATTACCTTTCTGAGATGCTGGAAATACTTTAGCCCTGTTACACCAGTCCCAGCCTTTAAAATAAACTGTCATGTGGCTACACAAGACACGGACTCCAGTGGAAAAGCCATAAGGGCACCTTTCTTTTGTTTGTGACACTGTTCCTCTTCACCTGATCTGCTATAGCTATTCCCAGGGTCACCCTTTAAGCCAGTCCAGCCTACAAATAGTGATAGGATGAAAGTAATCCCTGTTTCTAGCATCATTTTTAAGTTACTTCATTCAGATGATCATCATTGCAACATTGCCAAAGAAGCAGCTAGCATGTGGGAGGCAGTGAATGAGGATGCAAAGGCAGACACTGCTGAGGATGACCTGGTCCCCAAAGGCAATACTCCATGCAGCAGTAAGGGAAGCTGCTACAGCACTTCTACATTCATGGAAGGGCACAGGAACTGAGACAGTGCCAAGAGCCTCCCTTCTTGCTTTGCTCAAAATGTCCTTTAAGTCCCCTTGGGTATCTCCCATGATGGAATGCACCTCTTGTAAAAATATTCTTAATCTAACACTTCCTAAATTAGAGCCTTTGGAATTATTTTCTTGAGGAAAGAAAAGAACTGCTGAGCTACATTAGGTTCAAGGTGAAGAAATTAATGCATCCTACTCACCGTTATACTTGGAATCAGAATATCTTCTTGCCTGAGCTTCCCTGGTGATTACTATAACTGGCAATATATTAAAAATTTAGCCTGACTACTTCTATGCTCCCATGCATCCTGACCTTCAGTCAGAATTTCAGACATAATTAAATGCTTCATAAAAAGAATTCAAATATTATCTTTAGCCTCAACCTGGGGCCCTACCAGTTATTTTGGCAATCCCTCAAGGGAAGAATTGCTTTCTGAAAGTGACTTTACCAGGGTGAAACTAAGACTGGCCAAAATATGGAAACAGGGAACAGCTCATGCTGAGATAGACCATATATCAGAAAGAAAAAGAGTTACTGCCATCAAATCCCTCACAATGTTACCACTACACATTATCTTGTGTATAACCTCTGTACGATGCGGTGTAAAACATGAATATATATTAAAAAAAATCTAGCTGTGGATGTTCCATCATATACACAGCTATTTTTATTCAGTTTTCACAATACCATATTTGTATAGCAGTCAAATTTGATTTGAAAATAAAATGTTTTGAAGTCATGAACCAGAGGAAGCAACACCTGAAGAAATGCTCTGACATACAAAGGTATGAGAGGTCTATAGACAACTTTGCAAAACTGCTTTAGCCATTGGAAATCTCAATTGAATCATGCTGTACTTTGTGTCTGCCTTTCTCAAAGATCACGCAGAAGTCAATATACCATCGTATCAAGAGCAGATCAACATGTGTCTTACCTGTCAAGTCTGCCAAGTCTTTCAGTTTTATTACTGCAGAAGTTGAGTCAATGTGTGAAAACAGTTAGAGCCTGAGCTCATTCGTGTATGGACTAGATGATTATGTTGTGACAATGCTCTCTTTAAGTTAAAGCCAACTATTCCTCAAAAATCCTTTCCTCAATTCCTACAGGTAGTGAACTCCTTTAATCCTTGGTGTCTGTTGTTGTCTTTGTTGCAGAAAATCAAAACATTGGAATAATGAAATATAAATATTAGTCAGGCTTTTTGTAGAGTAACACTGTGATTCAATTAATTTTTTAAACCTGTTTTACATCCAAGATTCCACCCAGTTTCCCATCTTGTTTAGCCTTTCCCAGGAAAAAGAAAGAATACTGTTTTCAGAAACTCACCACGACTTCATACAAAACAGTGAGCATTTTTTTAAAGTCACAAGTGTCTTCAATAAGATGCAAACCCTAGACGAAATGTCTGGTTATAAAAAGATATATTTACATATATTTTAATAGCATTTAGAATAATTAAACCAAGAGCTCTTATTTATTCAATCAGACTCTAATTTGAGTACATGCATATTTTGTGAAAATAGTTTTAATTTCTTTACATTTTTTACCAATAGATGGTGCTAACAATTTCTGCATTTACCGAAATATCTACACCCATTTTACTCAGCTCAGGTCCATAACAATCTTCTGGAACTGCTAGAGAGAAACAGTCTATCCATGTGCCAACTAAAGAAGGAAATGCCAGCTCACCAATACTCAACATTTTACATACTGAAAAGTCTAGTAGAGCAGCAGAAAGCCATCAGTAACTACCCACTACAGAACATACACAGTATTCAAATGAGAAACCTGCTGTTCTCACTCCTCCAATGTATTTTCAAGATTTCTGGAATAGTCACATCACATTTTGCAGTCATTAGGGTGCAAACTTTTAGCAAAAAGTATGCTGGCATCAGTCAAATTAACTCCTCCATCAGTCTTCTACAGAACGCAATAAAAACTTAATGTCTTAAGCCCTAATCACACCAAGATTTCATGCACATGCCTCACTTTACACACTGGGAAGAGTTCCACCAAAGTCAGTCAAGGTGTTCACAGCATGTAAAGTTAAACAAATCTGTCATTGTCCATGAGTTTGGAGGTATATGTAGTGTTTGCAGTGTTTGGAACTAACTGTAGTGGCTCTCCATGGAAGTAGACAGATGTCTTCAGCAGCCATTAGGAGGATGCAACCAGCATGAAACATAACTCTACAATATCCCACCTGCCCTAGACATCTAGAGAAATCACATTCAAAATTCACAGTTAATTGTTTCAGTTCCATGGATCAGATTGTTTTGAATGTGTTCAGAGAAATTATATTCATGGTCACTACAAGTGCAGTTTAAATAAAGAACACATAAGAATAGGTAGAAACAATCATGTTCTCTGCATTTCCATTTTCCTCTAAAAACTTTGGTATTTCTAAAAAAACCTCCAAATAATGTTTCCAATATCTCACTGACAAAGAAATCATTTTTCTTATTATTTACATTCTCAAAATATTTGAGATAATTGAAACACTGCTGCTCTTCAGGGGAAAGTTGTAGTCCTGTGCTCTGCAGTTCATTTCCACATGTAGTACACTCTTCAATGTGAACTAGCTTTATGCAATGTGGAAATAAGCCCTGTGGAATAATGGATTTTCACAAGTAGGTTACAGCTTACAGACCTTGAGCTCCTGGGAATTTTGATTACCTGCAATTTTCTTCTATGACCTCCACTGCTTTTGGGGACAATAAAAAGTAATTGCAGACTTCCAATATTGTTCTATATTACTATTACATACGTCTTATCATATATTGGATTAATATATTTATATATATTAACATAGTGGATAAATATAATTTATATTATATGCTATGTAATTTATTATAATGATAGATTTTCATATATTATTATATATGTAGGTGTGTGTGAGTAGAAAATATGTGTGTATACAAACATAAATATACATATATGTATATATTTATGAATATGTATATGTCTATTATGTACATTATACATGTTGTTATAAAGCAAAGAATATTATCTTCCCTATCCACCCATGTTTATCTTTAAGAGAATGCCACCCTCTTGGGAACATGTACCCTACAGCTTATATAACTTATCATTGTTCCCAATACATGTCGACATTTTGTTTAATTTATCAAGACATCATTATGTTTATAATAAGTGTAAGGGAAACACGAACTGCTCTGGTTTTCACATCTATTGAAAGAATCACAGATCTGAAAAGCTCACTTTAGAAAACACTATCACTTCCATTATACACTGACATAGTGGGAAATGCTTTGGGAGATGCAAATGTGTTCTTGCAAACCCCAAAAAATAATTAGTATGGCCAAAAAGCTTAGCTGATCCACATTTTATGCTTTTTTTCACTTTCTCTCTTTCTTTTAGTAAAAGCAGTATTAATGTATGAACCTTGATCAAAAATATCTGTGTCTGTAAATGAATTGGTAACTGATGTAAAAAACTAGTCTACAATAAACCCAGAAAAATAGATAACAGTTCTCTCCAAGACCTCAGCAGTGTATAATTAAAAAATAACGGTAATGAGGTTTGTACATTAGAAAACACAGATGGGTGTTCTGGATCTCCCTGGACATGATGGTTTATCTTTCTGGAATATGTCAAAGGCATGTGCATTCTCCAGGTGGTTTGGGAGGCCCATTTCCACTGTCATTACTGTTTCCTCAGTAAGAACTGTTCCTCGTGTAAAGGATTGGTGATCATAGCAATACCTACATATTTTCAGCTGTACTTCTGCAATGCAGAGTTGTTACAGAGAAAGCCAAGCTACCAGCCAAAACTGTCTGTCTCATAAGCTTCTTTACAGAAGAGCACTGAGAAGGTGCTCCAATCACTTCTATTCAACATGAGTAATGAAGGAGGCTCCTAAGTTACTTGTGAAAGAGGGCGATGCTATGAAAAAAGTACATTCCCTATTCTTGCACCTTTTTAAGAATATCTTAATCTTCTTTCAGTGAAGCTATGACTCATTAATAGAATACAGATACTTAGCCTCAACTGGAACCTTTCCACCTTTTCTCGCTGAACTGCAAACTGTCAAATTTGCTTTCCTATGAAGTAACCGTGTTGCTGTCACTTGACAGAGAAACAGAGTACACAATGCAGGACTTATCCTAGGTCGCATGGTGATTCAATGCTGAACAAAATAGCTACTTAAACACAAAAATTAAAACCAAGTCTCTCATTAGCAGTATCAACATTCACATCCTTCATTACAGAATGAACTCTTATAAAGAGTATGCCTGCTTTGTAAATCCAAAGGTATCAAACATTAGTAAAACTGAACAGACGTTTACCAAACACTGGATTCTGCCTTTTTAACAGTAGATTACAATAATCTACTATTAAGAAGTCTTTACACCCAAATGCAAATTACTGATTTTTATTTTTTTTAATCATGAAAGAAATTGTTGCAAATACTCTTGATTTATATAAGTCTGGTGATAAGTATATATTTTCCTTCTTCCAATGTTAGTTTGAGGCACTTGGGAAGCTTTAGTTCAGATGTCAAGTCCAACATTTCAGAAGTGACTGAAGCTGAGCAGGTAATTCTGTGTGGTGGGATGCCACTGCTGTAGCTACTTTGTGGTTTGTAACAATACCTGCAGGTCTGTAACAGTGCACACTATATCCCAAACATGGTTGCTAGACCAAAATACCAGTGAGCATGGTATTTTGACCTAGTAGGAACAAAACCCTAAAGATATTTTATTACTTTGTTTCATTATTTTATTTTTATATTATTTATTTAATAATAAACTAAAAAATGTCAGATTGTGTGGTGGATTGTGATAGTCCACACTGTTTAGTTACTACTCTTAATACTTGCCTTAGTGGTGCCCAGTTCCAAATACCACATTAACAAGCAATGCCAAGGACAAACTGGGGAGGAGAACTGATGTGAGATTATTTCCATTATGCCCTCCTATTTTAGGGAGGAAAGAATCATATCCACATACATGCAAGCTATTTATTCTCAGACCCAGAGAATAGGATGTGACCTGTTTTATTTTATAGATATGTATAGACATAGCCTATAAATTCTTCCACACATAATCTGACAGTTTCCAAGGAGGTATAAATACAGTCTTTAAATGGATGCCTTTTCTCACTTGAGAACAAACCAACTGCTTATGTAGTTAGGCTTGAATTCTTTGCAAGGTGCACCATCAGGAGAATCTGAAAGCTGTTTAAAACGGGATCAGCAGGATTCACACAGCTCTCATCGTGAACACAAAAGTGGACAAAGGCTAAATACCAATGGATGTGTAGAGCTTAGGAAAAACTGGCAATTTAACACACTGACTCAGCTTGAAAAAATTGTAAGCAAGGATTAGGGAGAAATTTTCCCACAGGACAATTTATACCATGCCTGCTTAGTATAAGGTTTTTTTTCCTTTCCTGAAGCACCTGTTAGTGGCCAATGGAAATTATGAGTCTGAAGGATTACATGGACCACAGATCCCATCCTGCCCAGCCATTTCAAATATACTATAAAAGAATAATCCATAGCACAAATTCTCAAAAGTTGACAGGAACAGAAATGTTAACAGAAACCTCAAAAGAGAGTGGGCATCTCGTTTTAGCTCACAATAAAATGGAGCAAGCAACAACACCTTTTCAGTCACATAGTCAGAGAAGTATTACAAGTGGGGATAGTAAAACTTTCTCCTGTTGTCGTCTAAATCAGTGCCAAAATGCTTACTAACTTCGTCATTGTAGAGCCAAGCTTTCTGCGCCTACGTCATCTATTACCAGTAAGATCACGGCAGGTGTAACCCAGCTATACACCCCAGTAATAAAGAACCTAATTCTAATATGTGGGCATAACTAATATTAGCATTTGGGGCTACATGACATTAGTAGTTTATAAGGGAAAACAGGGAGTTAAAATGGAATAATGTTTGGGTCTCACCACTATGTACTATGTGGTGGATAACTGCATCTATAACACTATACATGTTCTTGAATTGTTCTTTGCGTAAGAGGCTTTGGGAGAAATGACGGAGTGTACAACCAAGGCCAAATAAAAGTTCCTGCTGGGTTTTAGGGATACATTGGTCAGGAAAGGTTACAGACCTTATTACTTGTTAATATTTTGTTAAGTTTCCAGACTTTGAGAGAAAGTTGCATAATGCCAGTCTAAAATGTTAATAGTCTTTAAAGACCGAGGAAAGAGAACAATTTATTACATGTCTGTCTTGCTGGGAGTCATATTAGTGGAAGAAACATTTCAACTCTGCAGGAAGCATTTTCAAAAAAACTTTTGTGATTGTCTGCTCCTGGTGAAATCTGGTTAAAAAGTTAATTGACCTCAATAAAAGGATAATTTCACCAAAGAAAAAGAACCTAGAACCTCAAAGAAGGATTACATCAATCACCATGCTTGCTAGACTTTAGTGGTCAAAGTATCCTCCAAATTATCTCGTAGTTACAGACTTATTTAGGCTGCAGCCCCCGCCCCCCCCCCCCTCCCCAGTCCAATCCTGTGCTCAGAGTATTTTGAATCACATCAGGTTACTCAGAGCCTTGTCCAGTCACATCTTGCACAGCTCCAAGGAGAGAGGGGTCAAGTCTCTTGAACATCAGCCTGAAGAAAAACAAATACTTGCAAGCCAGACCACAGATGTGATCAACTCCTTGAAGTTTTGACTGCAATTACTGGCACAATACCCTATCTCTTCTGTAAAAGGTCATAGCAAGGTGAGTTGGAGGATTTCTGTTCTGAGATTCTTACTGTAGATGTGGTCTCCAAGGAACTGAGAAAAGCCAAGACCTAAGCAACTCCATGTACTAGCAGGGTCATACTGAGACGGTTACATAGCACTGAAGCATAGGTTTTTGTAGTAACTCTGCAAGTGCAAGTAGGTGTCTAAATTCTGGATCAAAGCTAACCCATGATATCTGGTTTTCATGTATGTAATTAAAAATCAAGAAGAGTAAGAAAAAGCTTCTGTATAAGAGACTGAAGCATCCTATTTAAGGATCTCTGACTTCCATGTGAAATATTTTTAGTGTTATCAAGGCAAAATTCAATTAACTTAAAACTGCTAGTAATATTAAAGTGTGAATACAGAGACACAATTACCCAAACTGCTTCATTATTGATCAGATTTTAAAAGTGTGAACTCCATCAGAAAGCAAAAGATAGATAGTTAAAAGGCACAGGGAGGCTGGCAGTTTTTTGTCTAGATTGTTCAAATATGGTGGTGTTCTTTTTTCAGGAGATAAAATGCATTCAGACATTCCCACAAAGGAAATTATATTGTATGCCACTTTTTAATAAGATTAAAAGAGCTACTTTCACCACCAGTGACTGCCATTAATTGGTATGCTGCAAGGGAGCTGACACATCCCTGGATGGCACATCTATTAAGCGTAGACTGCAATCAGTAAAATAGGTTTTCCAACAAACGACTTGTCAAAACCTTGACACAAGAATTACTTATGCTAGTAGTCAGTCACTCACTTTCTCCCACTTTGAATGCTCATCTTCTGCCCCCACACTGGATTCTGAAACACAGTGAAATGTTTCTCCTTTTTTTTACTTGATTAAAGTGCTAATCCATGGATATAACCAGATCAGTGACTGTCCTAAGGATAGCACAACAGACTCGGGGTGGAAAAGCAGTGATGCAGGAATGCATCAACTTTCCGTTTTTCTTTTCCAGAAGCTGTAATTCCAAGATAGTCTCAGAATTTCTGTGGTAATAGATGTGAACAGAAAATGCCTTTCAATTGACAGTTCCACCACCCAGGCTCACTACCCCCAGCCTGGCTCTCTTTGATCTTCAGTCTTTCTGGAAATAAAAATCACTATCATGCTACCTAGCAGCAAATGCACATGTTTTACCTGGATAAAATCTGGTAACATTCAGTGGCAAGGCTGCTATTCATTGTAGATCAAAATGTTCATTTAAGAAACTCTCTCCCCTCTTCCTTTCTTATTTTATATTTAAATCTGTTCATTTTTTGGCTTAAGTACTGAATTTTAACTCTACTTCCGTATCTTGAGGTCTGAATGGACAGGAATGATGTTTTAACTAAATTGGTTAAGTTCTTTCTTAGGGTGCATGTGACATCTCAGGTTCACTATTTACTCCAACTTGTCACCTGGTTTATGCCTGACAGTTATTCTTGAGACTATGCATTGTAGCATAATATGAAACAATAAAACACAAATCTGCTTTTAAGAAGCTCTCTGGAGCTCTTTAAGGAGACCTTGTAATAACAAATACTGGGAAATAGGAGTCACCTCCCCGGACTTTAACCACCTACATGCATCTTGTAAGTTAAAAAGAAAGATTCAGAAGAAGATTCACTTCAGGATTTCTTTTTAGCTGGTACCTGAGAGATTAACGAGGTACCTAATTGCCACACCGCAAAGGCTAGAGAAAGTGAACAACAATCCTAGATAAGTCTTTAATGCTGGTTGACTCCCACCACTGGCGGAAAAAAAAAAAAAAAAAAAAAAAAGGCAAAAAAAAGCTAACCCAAAAAATCCTAACAAGATAGATTTAAAAAGCTGACTTCACTGGCAAGGTCAGATTTTCCTAGTAAAACCTCCAACAATTTGAAGACTTAGGTTTCACACGTTCATTTCTAAAGTCTTGATTTCATGTTTTCATCCTTTTATTTTCACACATAACTAACACATGCAACCGGGGAAAGGTTATGATGATATTTCACTGGCAGACCCTTTTTTTCAGCCTGAGAAGCTTTATAAAACTAAAAGAAAGAAATTACAATTGAATCACAATGATCCCTTACAGAATTCTGTCACAAATAAATCTGAAAACTGGGTTCAACTAAACCTATACTGGCTGTGAATGCTTATTTCCAAAATGTTGGTACTATGTAGGGGCTCTGTCTTTTGTTGAAAAGTGATAATTCTGGGGTATTCTGTTTTCCAAAGCATTGAAGTCTTATAAGTTTGCTGATGTTTTCCTGCCTGATGCATGGATGTAAGATACTTAAGACTTCTGCAAGGGGTTTGACTTTTTATCATGGATTGTCCAATGTAAAAATGAACTTTCCATAACATCAATAAAGCTCATGTTAAATAGATTAAGCACTGCCTAACTAACTGTTCTCAAAGCAGTTGTCTAAGGGGAACCATCTCTGAACATGGATGTTGCTAGAACTGTTTTGCAGTCATTAGTATTAGACTTGACCTTGCTCAATATTCTTCTCAGTGGTCTGGAAATAAATATCAAATCACTGATTTTCAAATGGCATATGGATTTGTAGAGTATCAAATAATGGTGGCTAGGTGTTCATTCCAAGCAATTGAAACTGTTGACTACATCAGACCCTGCCATTAAATGAGTCCTAATGTAGTCAAAGAAACAAGGTCACAGAGACTCTGAACTAAAGTCTGTATCTCTAGCATTCTGTCACTGGAAAAAAAGTTAGCATTCATAGGAGAACTAAAACAATTCAACATGAGCTGCCTGTGGGAGGCTGAGATAAATCAGGCTAATGAAATCCTTGTTGACTGCCAGGTGGTGCCATGGCCAGTTATACACCTATTCCTTTTTTAAGCTTTTCCTTATGAGTAGTCACTTGTTATTTAAAGTTATTCCTGGGGTGTTGAACATTTGAACAGCATAAACTAGACAAGATGTGAATTAACTGTCGCATACTGCTAAAATCTGAAGAAGTTCCTTCATTAGAACAAAACCTAACATTAATTTCTTTTCACATGTTCATGGTTTGGCAGCAATGTGATAAGTGACAGATATTATAGATCTTGTCTTAGAGAAAAAAGCTCCAGAGAAACACCCCTCAACGATTTTGTCTTTTAAATAATCTATTCATATATTCATACAAAAGTCATACCTGGTCATGTACCTTCCTTTATTTTGGAGGTAACCTAAGCCCTGATAAGTACACGTCACAACAGCACTGACAACATTACCATGGTTGTCATGCTTCTGTAAGTTAATCATACAAGTATTAAAACACCTAGTGTCATAACAATGTTGGTATGTTACCTACAGGCATTGCAGACTAGCTGGACAATATTTATTAGCCCAGAAGACACAAGCTAGATGTTTTCTTTTAGGTTAAAGGTGAATCATAATATTTATTAGCTCTTATAATTCATTGCATTTATGTCTTTTTACAAAATCCCTGCTTCTTACAGGTTGAATTCCTTTTCATTTGCATAGTGAGGGGGCAAGAGGCTTCATAGTCAGTTACTGGATTTTAATAGAGAAGCATTTCTCACTATGGAGGTGTTTATATGTGACATTGTCAAGATTAATACACTTTTTTTTATCAAAAGGAAGAACACTACTCACACTGTATATATACATTGTGTATGTTCTTCATAGGGATAAAAACTAAAATGGAAGTCATTCATCTCATAGAGAAGGTCATTGCTGGAAGCCTCTGGAAGTAAAAGCTAGTCTACTTTAAATCTATATGAAACACTTTTTGTTTTTAAACAGTGATAAAGCAATGTAATACACTACCTAAATACACTGTCTAGGAAAAGTGCAGAGCTTACATCATTTGATATCTTCTAACACATGATATATAGCCATACTTTAGTTAAATATGAGAAATTTGCTTAGACAGGAATAAATGGATGAAGTTCCTTGGCACAAATCATGAAGTTCCCAGTAGATGCGGTTGTATCCTTCTGCACTTGAAATCCATTAAGTCCCTGCAAATTCATGAATTTTAAGCCACATAAGTTAGAGTCATGGGCAGAATAATATAGCCAGGATTTTAGGAAACAGAGGTACAGCTGAGTGCCAAAGGGATATGGGAGTTTAGTTTCCTTCAGATATACTTGAAAAAAACTGTCAATACTATTAAGTTTGAACTAGTTTGATTTATGGTTGTAAAATGTTGGTGGAATGTTTCTGAAGATTTAAATTGGTGAAGTTCCTGAACCCTGCTGCACAGGCCATTAATTCAAACACCTTTAACCTCAAAACACCACAGTCCAGTCAGTTTAGATCAAGAGGTCAGGTAAGTGTATTGATATAAATTTTGTTCTCACCAACTGTTTGTACACAGTACACTGGCAGCATCCACCTGAGCACAAGCAGAGAGCCTGTGAGAAAAGCAGCATAACAGGGTGTTGCAGATGTGCTGTAGATCAGTGTTATTTACTACTGGGAATATTTATTTAGACAAAACTAGTCAATGGTTTGAAAGGATCTAATTATTTAAAAGACCTTTTCAGTGTGTGGCAGGCTTCACTGTTTAACTTACACAGGACCTGTAATTCACTACACTCCTCAAATAATCTTTACTCTCTTTTAAAAGAGAAATATTTATATTAAGTTTTCTAAAGAAAATAATGGAATGTGAGTTCAGAAAAAAATCAGTCTTGCCTGAATTCCAAATAAGAGACTTAGTTTCTCTCTAAAATTCCATTAAAATATTTGTGGGGTATTATGAATTCTTTCAAGTGTCTCCTTGAAAGCTGATTAGTGTCACATTGGTACTTTGTTTTCTTGCTTTTTGTT
This sequence comes from Falco rusticolus, assembly GCF_015220075.1. Classification (NCBI taxonomy): domain Eukaryota; kingdom Metazoa; phylum Chordata; class Aves; order Falconiformes; family Falconidae; genus Falco; species Falco rusticolus. The sequence goes on from NC_051189.1 coordinate 53,218,714, forward strand.
GAGGTGTTCAAGGGTTTCTTTTATCTGCCCTTCATCGTGGAAGATTCTGTATTCCAAGTGACATTAAGCTACCACAGCTACTGATTTTGCTTGCAGTCAGTCTAGTATACACCAAGTAATTGTTACCACAGGAGCTGACCCTGGAATATTCCCTAAACAGTTGGTGAGAAGAATGGTGCTGTTCTTCAAACTCCTTTCTGGTTCTCAGCTGGAAAATTTTCTCTTGTTATTAAAAGCAAGACAAATTGGACCATTTTAAGTTCCAAACTGCTGCAGGTGAATTTGAGGTATTAGAAGTCTCACCGCCACGCTGCCTTGTGCAGTGGAAACACACTCATAGCAACAGTCCTGAACAGGCAGCACCTCTTTGATTAACCATGCATCTTGGTCACAGTCCTACCCCTCCCTCTGCAGCTCTGTCCTTGGAGAAAGCGCTGCTCTGCCCACATTGCATGCTTTTGGAGTGAGTATTGCTGAACTCCCAACACCATGGCTTGGCTGCGTGCATACGTATGTATGCGCACAGCAAAAAGGACACAGGGAAAGCAGAAGCACAAGTGACTTAGCTGCAGAAAACTTTATTTTGCTTTCATCTCTGTCTCTTCTACATTGATATACTTCCTATAATTTAACCCTAGAATTTTTTTTTTAAAAAATTGGAGTTAGTTTGAACCATAAGCTTTTTTTTTGTTTATTCTGTGTTTTCATGGTAGCAAAACATTGGGATGCAGGTAGTGCCACAGTGGGAAACTCAGTAACATAAAGTGCATAAATAAAATGATCAAAAAGAGCTGGGGACCTGAAGTAGATCTCACAGCTGCTCTGGTTAAAAACCTAAACTTGTAGGCATGCACGATATGGTATTACAAGTCATGCCCTAAAAGGAAAATCAGGAAATAATTGAATTCAAAGCCAGTGCTTGTATCTATTCCAATTCACATTGTACCCCTTCATAAAAAGAAAGCGCATTCAAGGAGAAAGGCAAAGCAAGAAGGAAATATTGTTCTTTTCAATACCAACAAATAGCTACTCTAAAAAAAATTATTGCTTGTATAGATGCTACTTTTCTATGTGTAATATTAGTGGTAATCACTTACACTGGCATTTGGTTTTAACTGACAGATCCAGGGTGACTTCATTGTTTTACAGAGGCTTTTTTCCAGTTGGATAGTAATGCCACTATATAAATTCTTGATTGCATTTTCTTGCTTTTTGACATTGTGTTCTGTATTTGTCATTTGTATACATCCATATGTAAACAGCTTCATGGCAAATTCTATTTGCTGACTCACCTTGAGTGACCCATAATGTATCTGATAGCAGATTATAGTATTATTTGGAAAGGCATATGAATTTAATATGGCCACTTGGTCAGGAAATTATTACAGTCTTTAGAGAAAAAAGGTAGAGGCGAATATAAGAGTTTGGAGTTGATATGAAAACATAGGAAGAAGGCAATCAAAAAAATAAATAAGACACATCATACCAACTGGAAAACATACTTATTGGTTATTCTAACAGAACAAGGAAATATTACCTTTTTCTCCTACAGACAAATGAATTCTTATGTTACATGTTTATTTCCATGGGCAGCTTTGAATTCTCAAGAGACAGGACGCTGCGGAGCATCAGAATGCTGTTTCCATGAAATACCGCAAGCTTATGTGGTCAATAACATTTGTGTGAAACCGGAGTAAAATACTATGTGATTATAGGTCAACAGAGAACCAGGTGCCACCAGCCATTAGTGGGAGGAAAAACAAGTTAGTGAGAAGGTTCCTGTTTGAAATGTCATCTGGGAAGGACACGTCTTGGTGTCCAGTCTAAGATACAGATGCTTTCTCAGTTGTTCCCAACCTCCTCTTCCAGTTTCTGACTCCAGAGGTAAAGACTTCTCAGGCAAATGAGTCCTTGAAATACTCATAGAAGCCCAGGCTGTTATTTATCCTCTGTGGCAGAATTAGCTAGCATTGATTGTGACTGTAATTACAACTCATGCCTTGGATTAGGGATTTTCTGTTTTAAAAATACTCTGCTTTACATGTAACTCTGGAAAATGCAACAACTTAATTAGAAATACACTTTTCTTCTACCTTTTTATTTTCCTCCTAAGTAATCAGAAAGCTAACAAGAAAGAAGCTACATCTTCTGGTACCCACCAGCAAACATCTTAAGTTTCCTCCTCACTATGTTGTGTGTGTTGCTAAGCCTCATATAACTCATTTTACAACCCCATGATTTATTAATTTGTTTGCATTTGAACATACATATACAAGGGTGTGCCCATCACACAAAACAACAAGCTTCCCTTTTGAAAACTATAACATCAAAATGAAGAACTATTTTTGAAAGAGAAGATGAGAACTTGATCTCAGAAGGTATCTTATTGTTCATGAAATGTATCAGATTTTTTAGACATCTAACTGGGAAACTTGGAAACTGAGTGGTGAATGTGGTCTAGCTTATCTTTCAGACTGCCTGTCTCTGTTCAATATCAGATCTTCTATAAAGTGGATTGAAATGGGAAGAGGAACAATGAAACACTCTTGTCTTTTCTTTTTCTGCATAAAATTCAAAATTTTAAAATACACATTCCCACATTCCAGTAAAATACTCAGTTTTAATTTTTGATAAAGTGTCATGTTTTGTTTTTGTTTTGTTTGTTTTTTTTAATCAGAGCAAGTGTTAAAAAACCCAAAACAACACAAAACAACAACAACAACAAAAAAAAAAAAACAAACAAACACCAACACGCAGGCCAAGCATGGTAATACCACCCTGTTCTGCTCTTCCGAAGTACTAATGGGGTGTCAGAAACCTACCTGAAAACACGGTCTTCTGCCCTATCCGAATTCAAAGCTTACTCTTACAGATCTCTGCAAAATGTCATCTACTGCTCATCTCAATATCTTTGTAAAGTTGTTAGCAAGGGCAAGAATCCTGCATCAATATAAATGAATGACTTCTAGTTCTGCCCTGCTCTTATAGCACTCATCAAGATTGGTGCCTTCATGAACCAATGTCCTCTGAAAACCAAACCTGAGTCAGTGATACAGAAAGCTGGCAAGAAAAAGTGGAACTTTTTTTTTTCTTTTCCAGTTAATTGGCATTATAACATCTCGTGTCAGAGACATGCTGGCCATGCACAGCTTAAGTCCTTCTTTGGGTCACTCAATTGTACTAGCCACCCCAAGTCGCAAGTCTAAAAGGATTTCATTCAAGAAAAGGGCAAATCGACACAGCTGACGATGAGTGGGGAGTTACAGATATCCCTTAATCTGTTACATCTGTATTTGATCAGTGTATATACCCTAACTATAAAAGTGAATTAATGACACTGGGATTGCCTTTTTGAGAGCTTAGCTTTCTTTAGTTTATGGAGTTGTCTCCTCAGTTCTGAGCCCTCTGACTCAAGTTATCAGATTTACATTATTTTAATTTTTTGGGGGGTATTCTAAAGCTTGTATGGTAGAAGAAAAGAGCAACCAAAAATAAAAGCCATCTGATAAGATCGGATTGCTGGTTTTTCTCCCATGCATCCTCTTGTTGGTTAGATTTTATATTGAACTTCAGAAAAGAGATCTTGGACCTTTCTGTATGGAGAAAAAGTAGAACTATCATAAGGTTAAAAGCTGAATTTGTATCTTTAACAGATACATGGGCATAGCTCCAATAGCACTGTTCTACCTTGTTCTTGTGAAGGTATTTATTATGCATGTGGCCAGATATACTATAGATCAAATCAGCAAAATATCTTTGCGACACAGTAATGCAGCTTCCTCTCTTCTTTTAGATTTGGTTTGTTTGCTATAGATGCTGGTTGTTACAAGTTGTCAACATTTCATTAGATTCTCTTTGGCTTGGTATGAGTATTTTAGCACCTTCATCACTGTCCTAATAATTGGTCTAGTCTGATTATTTTGGACTACTACTCTCTGAGTTTACATTTGCTATTAAAAAGGAAAAAAAGTAAAAAAAAAAAAAAGGACAGGAAGAAAAAAAAAAGGCTGCCACGTAAGAGTCATTTTCTGGGCACCTTACTGATTCCTATTGATAAATACATAAAGCATTTGCAAACTAAAGAAATGCATCATCAATCTTTTTGACGCACTGATAGAACTACATTAACAGTTTTCATTTTTTTCATGTTATTGTATCTTTTCCCTAGTATGTGGCAGATGCATATGGTATCAGGACTAATGGATGCATTTATGAGCATAATTGGATGCACCTTTTAGAAACTGGGGAAGAGTGTATGGTGAAATATAAAATACAAACATTCCATGATATACTGCTGTGACAATGAATCTTCTTGTCCAATTAGCATAGGAATGGCATTCCTGTCTATTCTAGCTCATGGGGAAACAGTGACTGTCAGCAAAAGGTAAACTGTGTCTAATCTTGGTTTGAAAATAGCCTGCATAAATTCTATATGGAAATAAGTAAACTAACCTCTTTGGGTTTGCTAAAAATATGATTCCATAATATTGAACTTTAAATACGCCTACATTTTTCATTTTGAATAGAAATACATTTACCAGTAAAAACAGTCTAAGTTTGCATTCTACATGCATAAAAGCTTTGTTTTGGAATTCAGATCCCAGTGTGACATTCATCCTTCCCACCATACAAAGCAGTATATGGTGGGTTGGGGTTTGGGGTTGCTTTTTTTTTTTTTTTTTGCTTTAGTGCCTTCTAAAAAAAAGTATGCAAAATATTATGACTGATAAGCAACTGTTATGTCTGATGAAAAATCTCAGTTTTACTTCCCTTAATTAAAAAAAAAGGCAATTCCATCTACTACATGTCTATAACATTAAATAATCCACAGTTGCAAACACTGATAGAGCACCTCGAAATTATTCCATCCTATTGGTAGGGTGGGCGTTAGTAAATGTGTATGTACAACCTGTCTGTGCTCCTGCATGCAGGCTGCACAGCGGGCAGGAATATGAGCTGCTTCTTTCCACAAATTCACAGCTCACAGGACACTCTCCCCAGAATGTGCAGTTGAGATAAAAAGGAAACCACGCTAGGGTTACTTTGTTTTATAATCAGAATGAGTACAGGCAGACAGACTGTATCTGACAGAGTCTGTGAGGGATGACTTGCGTATGACTGAGGTCCCCTTCCACCTTTTCAGACATATGAGTTTTATGTCCGGTGCTATAAGACACTTTTTCCCTCAGTAATTGGGGGTGGGAAGGCCACAGAAATAATGCATGCTCACTGTTGTTGGATAGAGCTATACATGGAGATAGGTATAGGGGTATAACTATTTTGCTGTGCTTCACACATCTTCCTTCAAGTCAGAGAGTATTTTGGTGAGGGAAGAATTAGCCATCTTTTATCTGTCTTAGAAGTGCTGCTAAATACATGTACTTAAGAGGTGAAACACTGAAATACCACACACAGGAATGGATGGGCAGTTGGGTAACACTGGTGGTGTGTCAAAACCAATACCCAACTGAGAAACAACAGCTTTTGAGTTCAGAAATCACCCCCACCTGAGCAGATTTGTGCACCAAACCTCAGAATCACAAAAAGACTGCTTGCCCTATACTTGTGTTTCATACCATTTCCCTATGTAGCTGTTCCTGGTCACTCTGAAGTGTAACAGACAAACCTTTATGTGTGCTGGAGGATGGCCTGTTAGGTCTACAGTTGGACTTGATAATCTTAAAAGTCTTCTGCAACCTAAATTATTCTGATTCTTTAAAATATTTAAGGACTCTTGCTAACCCTGGATGCACTGCAGTAAAAATATTTCTGTCATAAAAAGTTATTAAGGGCTATACCTGCTTCTATAATACACTAACCCAATAAGCAGAACTGCCTGAAGGCCACAGTAAGTTTGGGGTTCTTTTACAGGTTTAGCAGGTTATAGATATTCTGGCATGCACATCCTGGTTCCTTTCCTCTCTTTTGACTCATCTGAGTGGTAGAGAAAGTATCCTTACACAAAATTTACCCAAATCTAGGCTGCAGGAATGCTATGCAGGTAGAAATTTTGTGTTCAGAACCTCCCCTTATGAGCACAAAAGTGAGCTGATGAGGCTACAGATATGATTTCTGCATGTCACTGGGAATAGGCTGCATTTCAAGGGGAGATGTGTAAGAGGAGTTCCTTAAGAAAATTCCTTACAGAGTCATAATCTATCAAAACACTTCAAACATGAAGAACTGTCTTCCAGAAGAAAAACATATGCTCCATTTCTACATTTTGTAAATGAATTGTTTAGTATTTGTATTAAATTACTTTTCATTTCACTACTTCTTTTGTATGTTGTAGGATATTACAAAGTAAAGAAAAAGAAGTCATATTGTTCAAAATAAAATAAATTTAATAAAATAGCTGTTGACTGTTCTGCTTTTCTCACTGTTAAGTATTGAAGCCGTACTTTGAATACCCAAATCCTTCCCAAAATGGTTCAAGTAATTAATTATATTATACTTAAAACTTTCATTTAAGCAGCAACAACAAACTGAGTTTCTCTTTGACTAGAATGTTTACTCCCAGGGCCCTGTTGTCAAAGATCCCTGGCAATGCACAGACCTAAAATTAACATACAGTTACAAATTTGTGTGCAAATTGTATTGGGTGTCGGTGCCCATGTGCTGGCAGGGGCTGCAGGGGTGGTCTCCATGAGGAGAGGCTGGGGCTGTTCCATGCTGGACACAGCCAGTTCCAGCTGTCTCCTGTGGACCCACTGCAGCCCCTCAGCCAAGATGGTGGTCCCTCTGGGGAAGTGTGTTTAAGAAAGGATAGACAATTCAAAGGAAAGAGAAAGGCAGGGAAGAAAAGAGTGAGAAACAGCAGAGGGGACACCAAGGTTAGAGTAGTTGGTGCTCCGTAGCACACACCTGAAGGGACAGTGACCCATGGAGGACCCACAGTGAATCATAGGAAAAGGGTGATAATGAAAAGTCAGCAGAGACAGACCACAACCCCATGCTGCTCATTGCCTCACTGAAGGGACTAAGTGTAACTTGTGGCAATAATGAAGCAGGGAGGAGGAACAGCATCTGCAGGGGAGGAGTAAAGTTGAGCCTGAGAGTGAAGTTGAGGAAACTGACACCAACCGAAAGGGGGAGGAAAAGCGTTTCCCCTATGTGTGTGAATGCTTGCTTCATTTCTTGCTTACTGTTGTGTCCCAATATCTTAATAAGTACTCAAATATTTATATTAATTGATGTTAAATTCCTCAAAGCCAAGTCTGTTTTGTTGACACTGTAATTGGTAAGTGACCTCCCCGTCATTTTTTTGATCCTGTTGGGGAATTTTTATGGTACCCATTTGAAATGAATTAAACACATGTATTAAAGAAAAAATTAATGAACAATGAATTGGGCAGAGTCCTTCTGCAATGCACAGTTCTACGTGGAGTCTGCAAAGACATGTCACAAGCAGATTCCTTATATGCACCTGCACAGCACCAATCCCAACAGCGGTTGCATGGGGTGCCTCAGCCCAGCTGCTGCCCTAAGGTGGCCTCTGAGCTTGGGCCTCTGACTGCTCCCATTCCAGGATGGTCTGCAAGACAGTGCTGAAGAGAAACTTCATGCCCTTGCAAGGAGTCTGTTCTATCTCTGGCATTCCTGCTCCCATCCAGTTTAAGCCCTTCTTGCAGCTGAGCCCTCCTTGCCAACCATGCCAGATCATCAGTTCCTTGTTGACAAATCATCACTGCTGAGCACTTACAATTAGAATTTCCCCTTCAAGCCACTAGTCTTCACTCTTTCTCTCCTCCACTGTTTTTCCCGCCTCACCCCCCCTCCCCCGCCCCCCTCCTCGCCCCTCCGCTGGAGGGGACAGGGGTGAGTGTACTGAAGTACAGGAGCTTGGCTGTGAGCTGAGGCCAACCACACATGTGCGGTGAGCCATTCGTGCTTGCCAAGTGTGCATTCATGGTCACAAATTACATACTTTCATTGCGGAGACGTGGGTTCACTGTTTAGTAATCATGAATTCCCAAGCGTGGATATGCTGCTGCTTGTCCTTTTAGAAGGTGGGAGGGTTTTGAATACAAAGGGGTGCACCGGAGTTTCTCATGTGCATGCTTCAGAAACAGAATGAAATGTGTTCCCAAGAGGAATTTCTTAACACATCTTGTCTTTCCTTTTCAACAAGACATAGCAAAGACATTACTTACAACACACAGTAATCTATAATATTAACAGCTGTCAGTGCATTAAAAATAGTTTAAGCAATTGCCTTTAGATGTTAAGATTTATGAGGATAAGAAGACATTGAGGGTGGGTAGAATTATACAATGGGAGCAAAAGCAAAACACTGTCTCTGACTCCATAAAACCAGGAAACCCTGAAAGAACATTTTGTCTGTAAAGCATTTAGTATCTTGATTAAAGCCATTGTTTACAGCCCAGCAAAGATACTATTATATCAGCAAAACCAGTTTCACTGTCAAGCTCATCAACACAATACGGCCAGCAGGGACATTTTAACAGGGCTCTCCAGTCATGCCCTAAAGTAGTTTCAGTATCTATACTTTAAAAATATGATCAAGAATGTATAAAAATCAAAACCCATATTTCATGCTGATGTGTTCCAGTGCATTACTGTCAGACTTTAACCATGCAAGGAATAGCCCCTTTGTGCAAAGAGAATAGCTAGGAAAAGATTCAGGGAATAATAAAAGAAGCTTCAGGAAATGGTTATGACATACAGGGTTTATCCAGCAAATATGAACACAGCTTAGGTCTGTGAAGTATTTGGGATTAGCACTGCTGTTCTTTCTAGCCCATTAAAAATTAGATTAGCTGGCCATTAGACAGGCTGTGGTTACTCCCTTCTTGAAACCCTCCACTGGCTCTTCTGCAAATCATCTCACAATTTCTTGTCCTTGCTTCAAGGTCCTGTGATGAAATTTAGGTTCCAGCCTGCATCTCGTCTGCTTCTGCCACCAGGAACACCTACCTTGTGTGCGAATTAGGCCATCTTCAACAGCCAGTTCTCAGACTACACCCTTTGAACTGAACGCCCTTCTAATACTAGTCTGAATGTCAAATCTCCCTGCTTTACCTCTAGACTGAAAGCTACTTAAAGCAAAAAGATGGGTTACCCTGAAGAATATTTGTATTAGTGCTGAGTGACTACTACTTACGTTGCCAGTTTGTTCTTTTTTCCCTACCATTTCAGTGACAAAACAAAACAACAGGAAAGATACATAACTTTAGGTTGATATAGATTTATTTTCTCCTTTTTTTCTGAATTGAACATATGAGGAGAAAATTTGGAGGAGATAAAATTGCTAATTGTAGGTTGATTTTTACCCTTTTTAATTATGAAGTAAAATTTCCAACCAAAAGGTGTTTTTTGAACAGAGAACAAGTCTGTACCAGCGATGTATCTAAACAAGTTTCCAGAAAAAAACCCAACCATATCAGTGCAATGTTCCTTCTTCAAGGTTTATATACCCTGCAAAGCAAATTGATCTGTGTGGGTATAGCTTCCACTGTAAGAGCTAACTGTGGTATGCTACTGCAGTGTACTATCCAGTGTTGCTATACCTAGAAACTCTGGATATGTTTCTTTTAAAAACCTATGAAATTAGATGTTTGCGCTTCAGAATTTATGTCAACCCAATTTTCTTGCAGTTGAAAATTTTCACTAAACCACTAAATAAAGTTTTGTTCAGTCCAAAACTCCATTTTGAAATTAATAAACTATGCATCAGAATGGATGTGTATAGCTTTCTATGTGTGTAGAGTTCAACCTGTTATCCTTTCTTTTCTTGAACAACATGCTTTACATGTTTTTTCATATTGGTTTTTATTTCATGATACCCTGATGCACTCAAATAATGGGAGAATTGGCAATATCAGCAGTAGATATCTCTCATTCCAATTAGAAAAAGTTACAGAGGTAATGGACAATTTTCTGTTTTAGCTCAGTATAATTTGAATTGTTTGATCCTATCCAGCAGTGTGCTTTGTGTACCAGATCCTGATGGACTTAAACCAATATATTTTAACTTGGTAGGGTTATTTATCCATCTTTAAAGTGTCACAGTACTGTCAAGGACAGATAAGTAGATGTGTGAAAAAAATTCAGAGAACCACTCTTTTAGAAGCATGTGTTCTGTTAATTGTGATAAAGTTTAAAACAACATAATAAACCAAATTTCAGGCTCATTAATGAATCAACATGCAACTTTGCCAGATATACCATAAAAATAATTACCGTTAGTTGCAAATGGTTTAGGGTAAAATGACTCGATTTAAAGTGAGAAGAGTGAGAGCTGACAGGATAGTCTAGAAGCTGAAAGCGTTGTATGTATGTCAAGAGAACAGCAGACACATTCATCTGCCACTGAGTAACCTTAGCTACTTGAAGTAAAGGATAACATTATTAATACCTGCTTCACATTCTAGACAGGACCACTCTAAATGCAATTATCTGAAAATGGTAATAAATACATTACTGACAGATGATTAACTGCTTGTTAATTGTATCTGTAACTGTCACAGAATGCAGAAAATGAAGTAGAAATCAAGGTGTGACCAACAAAGTCATTAACTGGTTTATTAAAGCATTGTTTGGAGGGCTATTTACCAGTAAAAATGAGAATTTAGAACTGCCATGGTTATGATCTACCAATATTTTTTTAAAAATAATGCTATTTTAAACTGTATCCTAAAGTTCCAACTTCATTTGTCATGATTATGACATTAAGAGTACATATGGATGTAATGCTGATTTTTCCATAGTTTTGTGTTATTCTGTTTGAGTTTGGACATAATTGCAACCAAAATGCATGCCATTAGTCACTGTCTCATATTATTCTGTAATAATAGCTTGAAATGTTTCAGGAATAATGCCACCTTCAAAGCATAAAGGACAAAGCTGTTTATGTAGGGGTTTAATATGATCCCAGTTTATGAAATCAATATAACTTATTTTGTTTTGGTCTGGTGAACTAAATGTGACCATCACTGAAATTTTCACTCTTTCTAGTGTTTGTTTTTTAGAAGAAAGCAACAAACATTATTTACTGATTCAGGATTGAGATGGTAACTGAACAGGTACTCTTTATGAAAAGCGGTTAAATGTAAATAACGACAGTTCTCTCTACCCCCCTCACTCCTCCTTATTTAATGCTTTTATGTATTACTGGCAGAGTGAAATCATAGGCAACATCAAAGAGGTCTAAAGGGCTAATACATGAATAGATTTTTTCCCTAGTAACCAAAAAAATATTGAAATTTAACCAGCCAAAAGATGTTACTGTGCAACATCACACTTCAACCAACTGAAAGAGTAAACAAGGAGAGTTTGTCCTATTCTGTCACCAATTTCTTCTGTAAAAATGGCTTTTCATCAGTGGAGAGATAGAGACATGGTTCAGAAATGTGTCATCTAAAACAGAGACTGATAGTTTTCCTAATATTAAAAAACAGAGATACCACATTCTTACACAAAATTGCTTCTGATACTTCAGAAAACGAAAGATGCCTATTTTATATCACTACAGTGTGTATCAAAGTAAAAATGTTACTTCTAGTTGTTTCTGAAAAAGAGATATTGTGGTGAACATTATGAGACACATTTTCAGAAGATATAGTTCCATTCCCTTTCAGATAAGCTTTTGAAAATCTGTGGGTATATAGACCCATCTGAAACCATATCTCCATGTTGTGACACATGCTGTACATATAAATCATTAAGGACAATGTCACTGAAAGGTGACTAGGAACAGTTGTCCTCTTACCCCCTTGCAGGTTTAATTTAATTCTTCATATGTACATACACATGAAAGGTGTGAGCAGGTTTCACACACAATTACATACTCTGTACTTGAAATAGTCCCATCTTTAAATCTATGTACCTACACAATGTTATTTACTTTGGCTTAATATCATAGACTATGCTGAAGTGTTTGGTTGGTTGCTTTGATTTTTCTCCTCATGCCCTAGCATTTCATGAAGTCCCTCTTGCTCCTGGTATCGCATCTGTGTAAAGGCAAGCTTCTCTAGCTACTTCATTACTCTGAAGTCACAGATGTCTTATTTAACCCTATGACCAGAGAAATCAGTTTCCGAAAGAGACATAACCCTCAATGGGAATTGTGGGAATCAGTAGGAATTGCAGTTAGGCTACAGAATTTTCTGTAACAAGAAGCATTTACAGGAGTAACCTAAGTCATATCATATCAGACCAAAGAAACAGATATCTCAATTTTGTGTACCTGACATGGTCAATAGCAGATCTATAATGAGCACTGCAAAGGCATTCCTTAAATTATAAGCCAAATCTATAGCGGTCAGGGACACTGACATTGAAAGGTACTACCCGTGTGTAGCTGTCAGTGAATTTTTCCCTTCATGCATGTGACATTCAGTTTTTTACACTCGGGATATGACTAACATCCTGTGGCAGAGAATTCCATGGGTAGCTACACCCGAAGAAGTATCTCCTATTTGTTTAGAACTTGACATATGCTTGTCTTACCTGATGTCCCCCACATCTTGTATTAGAAAAAATAGTAAACAATCTTTCCCTATTTACCTTTTCCCTGACACTCATGACATTCAGCCATATCCACTTTACATCTTTTCTCTTCCAGGCCAGACTATTTAATAATCCTTCATACAGAAGTTATGTCATAGCTTTGATCATCTCTGTTGCCCTTAGTGTAACCTTTCATGTTGTAATATCTCTTTTCTTATGTGAAGGGACCAGAATTGTTCAAAAATATTGAAGATTTATTCTCATTTTTATCCTGGGAGGTCAGAAGATTTGAGGTCTATCATCCATTAGGAGGGATTAGATTTCTATCCCCTATTACACCAAGCCTGTCACTCTAGTGTGAGACGCAGCAAGGCAAGTTTTCAAGTCAGAGTGCTGTCTTAGCAAAGAATTTATCTGTCAGGGAGCAGAACTACTCCCCAGGTTGCTTTCTAAAATCCCTCAAGTGTTTCAGTGAGCATCTATCTGCAGTACTGTCTTGCTCTCTTCAACGGGTTTTAATCACCTGGGTTCTTGGAGCTTGCTTCATCAGGGGTTCATTGTTAGAAGTTAATGAGTAGTGTTTGAAGCTTCCTGTTATGTTAATCAAGGCATTTCCCTCAGGTACCTGGTTTCAATCCCAAAGGGTCATTCAATAAAGTTAAGAAAACGAGGTGCAGAAATCTCATCTCTCCACTTAGGTAACATGTTAGTTTTGTTTCTCCCTTTATAAATATGCTCAAAAGTACAAAAATCAGAGCATCGTATCATGAACATAAAATATTTCCCATATACTCTGCACTAGCTACCTTAAGAGGCTTCCTCAGCAAAACTTATTCAGAATTCATTTTTTTAATAAAATCATTATCTTCTCACAAGGCTAATCTATGGTAGGCTTGATTCTGCATGAGGCACATGGTGCACAAACGGTTTTCCAGATACAAGAATACTGTGCTTCAATACACAGCTGTTTTCCAGAAAGAGCCAGAAAATTTGAGCCCTATCATCCAGCAGGATAGTGTAGCTTTCCGTTACTTCTCTAAAATAAACTAAATGCAGAATGAGGCAGATGCACTGGCAGGACACTATCCCACACCTTCCCCGGATCTGAGGCTATAACCGGCTCATTTGCACAATGCCAGTTCTCGGGTACCTATGACTCCATGAGCTTGTCCTGGGATAGCTAGCATCCTCCACAAGCAAGCTGTGCAGCCACAATTCAAGAATGTATGCCCACACACAATCTGTACCCTGCTGAGTGGGCAAATAAGTAGCAAACATAACAAATTAATAATACAGAAGAAAATAGTGCATAATAACTGCATAGAAATGTTTGCAAGACAATGTTAAAATCATAAATAAGGGGAGAGAAGTTATTGCCTCCAGTGACACATTACATCTCTTCTCTGTATTACTATTAACATCACCCAGAAAACAAATCTGTGTCTGCAGAAATTACAATTCCAAAATTGATCAGAACAAAAAAACCACTGTGGAATAATCTTCCTTTGAGAAGTAGTTTTAAGATAAATATTATTCTATACCTGAGTGATCTTTTAATATTTAAGGGGTTTAGGTCCAGACTGTTTCTCCTGATTTCACTGCAGTTTTGCTTTTACTTGCTTTGCACAAGGAAGGAGTCAGCAACAGTAACATTCAGAACAACCTTAAAAATGTTGACGTGGAAACTTTGGTATGATGGCAGTAATGAGCCAGTGGTGTACAGCAGAACAAGGCAAAAGGATGCAGAGGTTCTCTTTCAGACACAAGGACTTAGTTATTCCCCAGAGAAAAGCAATAATTTCTTAATGTTTTCTTATCTTGGATATATTTTTTTCCTGAAAAAAGACTGTGAATAATAATGATAATGCATTAAAAGATTACCATGCAATATATAATTACTTGAATTGCAAGCAAATACATGCATGCATAGGTTTTTTTGCTTTCTGTATATCATACATTCAGAATAATCTTAAATACCCAAATGGAGTTGGCAAGGAAACTTAAAATTTGACATTAATTCCAGTCTTCGCATGCAATTTATACTGTATGCTTAGTTTTCTCACCTTTCTTGTTGAGAATTAGTGATATACCCCAGGGATTTTACTGCTACATGCATATGAATGCTGGTGAGGACTAGAGCACTTAAGAATTATAAATGTAATATATGTTACTTTATCTTAAAAAGCTATACATGTAATATAAGTTGTTTTACAAGACCAGCTTTCTCTTACAATAAACAAAATTATAGCAATACACAAGACATTTCAGAGCAGATGAGGAACATGGGTCAGGAGGCGAGGTATAAATGAATGAAATAGAATTTTCAAATCCAAACGAAAATTTTATCTTTTCAATTTCCATTCCTTTTCATTGTCTCACTCTTACAAATAAAAATTAATCTAGTCATTTTTCATTCTAATGGAATTTTTAATACACATATTTTACTGCTAAGATAATGTAGGACCCTTTAAATGCAGAGCTAAATGGTCTCAGTAAAATAGCCTCTTTACAGTGAATAAGTTCTGGGAAACAAACTTTGGTTAGAAGTCCTGATTACGGTTTTGCTTATTGTTACTTTATGGGCATACTCCCAGAATTTTCCTGGTTGTTGCACCTTAAGGATCTATAGATGTACATTTATGAAACAAGCAAAGCGTATGCCATTTCTTCTCTATGAAAAAAATAGTTATTTGCAGAAACAACATTCTGTCATTTATACTTTTGTTCTCTGTTTAAAGAGTTTTGCAAAACTGCCATCCCAAAATTCAAATCAAGAGTTTATTATATATTACAATAAAACTTGTCCAGTGATGGTTGTATATCTGAGAAATCTCCTTATACTCTCAGCACTTTCCCTGCACCCCTCTGTTAGACTGCCCATCTTTTCAGATCTGAACTCATCTCCCAGTAGACTCCACTGTTACATCTCTCTAATCTTAACTTTGATTTGCAGAAGTGTCATGAAGCGTATGCTTCCCAATTGGATCTTCTGTGGTGGAAATTTTACCTGTTCATTGCATTCAGTTCCAAGAGACATTAAGGTCCCATGAAGGAAAGGATCATCATGAGAAACTCTCTGGCTTTCCTCTTCTCATTTTTCAGCAGCAGAGTCAGAAACAATACATGTTTCCTGCTGTAGGTAAAAAATGTTTCTTTGGGATAAAAATGAACATGTTTTTGAAAGACATATGAAAAGAAAATATTTACATTGCACCCCATTGGAGAAAAATAACGAGGTTAGATTAGCTTTACATATATAATACATAAAGAGGAACAGTAAAGGGTAAGGCAGTAAGCCTCAGTAGAAGTTACTTCTTTTCACTCATTTTGTTTGTAGGAAGACGTAGACAAAAAAATTCAGAAATTTTCTTGTTACAGTTAATCTCATAAAATCAATAAAAACTTACATAATAATAAATGAGAATTGCCTGTTGCAAAGTTAACAGGGCTAGAAGATGCAATACTACCTCATCAAAAACTAGTAGTTCATAAATAGTTAACTCTTCCTTTCAAAGCCATAAGACTGATTGGTTTATAAACTCTGAGCTAGTATCAGTGCTACTAGTGCATTTTTAAATGTTTTTATGAATGTTTAGAGAAAGCTGTCAGTTAAACAAAAACCCCACAGCCAATCATGCTTAGATTTTTGAGGAAAAAATAATCTTTTGTTTCCCCAGCTGATCATAATTACAACTCTTAGCCTGCTTTAGATGAACACTTGATACCATTTGGAGGTCCTGAGCTCGTCGAGTGACTGAAGTCAGGGGACTAAATCAACTTTTCATCTTAAAGGTCTCCAGGAGCCACTTCAGAGATTAGCTTTGCTGTGCTATGAAGAGCAGGGTCCGTGCAGATTGAGTGGGTCCTTTGGAAAGCACACTGCTCCATGAAACTTCCCAGAAGCTAAGCATCTTGGTAGACACCAGGGAGACATCCACAGGCAGACTGCAAGTTGCCAACACATTGGCTGGAGGATGGGAGGTGGTGAATTAGAGCTGTTGGATTTTTTACCTGATTATAAAACAATAGTGGGAAAAAGCAGAAAAGTACAGGGAAATTATATGGCCAGTCCAGCCAGAGGTTGAAGGTGATAACATTTCACAAGATTCTCAAGTAATTAGTATAAATGATTTAATGAGATGTTCAGTTAAATATCTAATCCCATAAGATTCTCATTCATCATTGAAAATTCTGAGGTTTAGCCATAATTAATAAACAATACCTGGCTCTTATATCTAAGAATATCAGTGGTTTCTCAAAGTACTGTGTTACTCAATAAGATGAAAAACATCCTTCTGTAGCATTTAGCACTTCATGGTTATGCAGCTGCCAACAGCTGCATAATATTCTTAATACATGCTTCTATATATTAATAATATTAATATATTATATAATTAATAATTATTATTATATATAAATAATATTCTTAAATCAAATGCATTCTGAAGAGACTGATGCTGCACTAGACATGTAACTATATAATAGACAGCAGCACAATATATTTAAGAGGTTCATGAGTTTTAGAAAGGCTTTCTGTATTTAAGATTTAACTTGAAACCAAACCATTGCTATTCCTGCACCACAGAAACTTTGTATTACTGGGTAGAAGATGCCTGATGCCATTTTTAGCAGTTCTGGTTGGCTCAATATATTTGGACAAAATGAAATGGTCATTCATACCACTCCCAACTTAAACCCTAGTCTAAAATGTCAGTTGATTAGTAACACTGACATTCCTTCAATTTTCTGCCATATTTTTATTAATTTATTTCCTAGATTTTGATGAAAAATGGAAATACTAAATCCTATTTAAAGAGTCCTTTAAAGTTGCTTTTTAATCTATAGGATAAATATATAAGAAATGCTCTTCTAGCCCTTCTGGGAGGTCCATCCCTTCCTTTTGAGCTCTTTTGAAGTGATTGGTTCAAAGTCAGCCCTTCGGAAAATACAAAAGGTACCTAAACATGGGCTTGAACACATTATGAAGACTGCTCTTTTAAAACCCTTATGCCATACTTTCTGTTTATGAAATAGAAATACAACATTATAGGAATCTTCAGCTTCCTAATACTACAGTATGGAAGTCACTTGCACCTTAAAGAAAAACATAATGAAAGAGATGGATTCTACACTAAGAATCTAATAGGGGTGGGGTGAATGACAGATGGGTCCCACGTAATATTCACAGGCCATTCAGAGATGTCAAACTAGTGGTGAAGTCTTTTAAAATGCATTTAAATTGGATGCCTAAATTAATCAGAGTGAAAGGGTGGGTATATTCCCCATCAGCTAGTTGTAACTTTTTTGGGATAATTTCATTCAGCAGGAAAAAAATTCAGTGTGATAATTTGTGTCCTGAGAGCTGTGAAGACCGGCTCAGCCACTCCTACTTGTAACTTAAAATGAAAAAAAACCTGCTATTGAAACTAATTTTTTAGTGGTAGAAGGTTTAAAGCTGTTTTATCATAAATTCTTGGCTTGAAGGACTGCAGAAGAAAAGAAGGAAATGGAAAATACTTAGGAACCCTCTCATCCATGAGCACCTGCATATACATGTGGACATCTATAACTGTCCTCCAAAGCCAGGAAAATAATTGTTTGTTACAGCAAGATTCCAGAAAGAATGCATTTTAATGAAAAGCAGTGTTTGCCCACCCAAATACAGATTTCAGACTCTAATAATAAGTAAATTTTATCCCTCATGTGTCAAATAGGTGGAAGATTTGTAACATTGTTATGTAGTGTACTGGCCCATTATGTTACATTATTGAACACTGCTTCTTCTTTCTTCAGTGCACCATCTGTTCATAACACTTTCAATAATTGGCTCCCATGGATAATATTAGCGTATAACAGAAAGTAAAGTTTGCTGATAATTCCCAAGGACATTGTTTTAAACAGTAATCTGATATACAGATAAGAAAGAGTCAACATTTAGCAATTGGGAATAACATAGTGTACTTGGCTGGATACTCAGTGAAGAAACTGATTTTCTCTAATGTGACACCTAAGCTAGATCATGTGCACTGGAAAAGATCCAAAATCTAAGTCAATTGGTAAGATGTTGACATTTGTCAGAAATTATGTGATTCAGTGTTATAAACCTCATAAAAAACAGAGCAAAATTTAAATTTTTAACCATAAAAATTCAGTTATTATTTCACAATCTAACAAAAGATAAGAACTTTTAATTGAAGGGAAAGATTGGATCACTTAAACCATGTCCACAGAAAATCACTATTACTTACAAATAATGAAATGCAAATATTGTTATTCTGCCATGGTAGAAGTTTGGGGCTTTGTTTTTTTGTGTACTGTGTTAATATAGAATCTTGTTTTTAGCTTAATTAGTTGTTTTACCTTCTAGAGTCTAGAGATTTTATGTAGTTCAATGGTATTCCACAAGAAAAGAAGTAAAGCCTTCATGTGGTTTCAGTCTTATTATCTGAACGCTGGATGTCTCATTTTGCTTGACTTCCATCTTATAAAATGAACAAAAATAGCACAATGCTCATCCGCAGAGCGTGTTGTCGCTGAGTTCATTGTCATTATAAAATAGGTGGCCTAGTTTGTGACTAAAAGACAACAAAAATGGCATTTTAAATACACATGCAACTGCTGCTTTTTAACCAGATAACATTATCCCACAGAAAACTTAATGAATCTGTATGCTTCTACAGCACCATGGAATGTCATCAAATATATCCAAACACTTGTTCTATAAAATATTGGTTTAAGATCTCCAGAAAGATTTATCTCTAGAATTCCTTCAAGTTCCAAAATGAGTAACACAGGAAGGAAAAAAATGAAACCCAAATCAATCTCAGAAGCATAATGTAATGTTCTATTACAGTGATCTATCATTTCCAGGAAAGGACAGGTGATGTTCTGGGTTTATCCAAGACTGTAGGAAGAATTGTTAAAAGATCTAAGTGTCACCACCAACCTCAGTTACTTTTCTGCATTCACAATGCCCTTTGTGACCTAGTTTTCAAGATTCAAAAATGTAGATTACACCCTACATAAGGAAAGAATAAAACATCCACAACCAAGACAGGATGAAAGAAATAGTCACATGTTCCAGCTAGAATTCATTGCTTAACAAAAAAATGGAGAATATTCAGATATGAAAGTAGAAAAACATGAATAGAAGTATTATAGATGTGTCTATATTAACTCAAGAGTTAAAGGATACATGGAGATTTCATCTTAAAACATCTAAAAAAAATAGATTTGTAAATTACTCAGGCTTCAAATTTAACATTAAACTCTTCAAAGGCATCAAATAATTTAGATTGGGAAAGACCTTTAAGATCATCACATCCAACCGTTAACCGAGCACTACCAAGTCCACCACTAAACCATGTCCCTAACTGCCCCATCTACACATCTTCTAAATACCTCCAGGGATGATGAGTCAACCACTTCCCTGGGCAGCCTGTTCCAATGCTTGACAACCCTTTCAGTGAAGAATTTTTTCCTAATATCCAAGCTAAACCTCCCCTGGCACAACTTGAGGCCATTTCTTTTTGTCCCATCACTTGTTACTTGGGAAAAGAACTGACACCCTCCTTGCTACACCCTTATTTCAGGTAACTGTAGAGAGTGATAAGGTCTCCCCTCAGCCTCCTTTCCTCAAGACTAAACAACTCCAGTTCCCTCAGCTGCTCCTCATAAGATTTGCACTCTAGACCTTTCACCAGCTTTGTTGCCCTTCTCTGGACACACTACACCACCTCTACATCTCTCTTGTAGTGAGGGGCCCAAAACTGAACCCAGTATTCAAGGTGAGGCCTCACCAGTGCCGAGTACAGACGAATGATCAGTTCCTTTGTACTGCTGGCCACACTGTTTTGGGTACAATCCAGGATGCTGTTGGCCTTCTTGGCCACATGGCCACACTGCTGGCTCATCTTCAGTCAGCTGGCAACCAACAGCCCCATGTCCTTTTCTGCCAGGCAGCTTTCCAGTCGCGCCTGTAGCGTTGTGTGGGGTTGTTGTGACCCAAGTGCAGGACCCAGCACTTCTCCTTGGCCTTGGCCCACGGATCCAGCCTGTCCTGATCCCTCTGCAGAGTTGTCCTTCCCTCAAACAGATTAACACTGCCCTGAAAATTGGTGTCATTGCAAACTTACGAAGGGTGTATTTGATCCCCTCATGTAGATGGTCAATAAAAATAAGATATTAAAAAGGTCTGGCTCCAATACTGAGCCCTGGGGAACACCACTTCTGACCGGCTACAAACTGGTTGGAACTCCATTCACCATAACACTTTGGACCAAGCCATCCTGCGAGTTTTTTACTCAGCAAAAAGTACCTCCCTCCAAAATTCATGCTATTTGTAACATCCATCAAAGTTAAGCTCTTTGATTATCTCTCTGAGCTTTCAGGCCAACCAGAACGGAGTTTAAATCACAAAGAAAACATGCATACATAGAAAGTGAACTCAGAAAGTCATTATTAGATGCAGTTAAGTAATATAAATGTATTTAAGAAAAAAAAAAAAAAAAGTAAAGTTGGGGAGACTAGTAAGTTAAAGACATTAGTCAAGTCTGGGATTCTATGTAGCCAGCTGTCCTCTCCAAAAATAAATATTACTTTTATTAATGTTGCTATTACTTTCTTTTATTTAATGGGCCAGGAGGCCAGCTTCATATTTTCAGTTTCCAAGACAAAAGTATTTCTATCATGATGTAGGACAGAACAATTCACTGAAGAGCTCCAAATAGTCATAACCTAAGTGGCAATGTGAGAGGAGTAGAGAATAAAGCCTCAAAAACTCCCTCTACATATTTACATGAATGTATTTATCAGTCTGTGCGTGTGTGTGTGTGTGCCTATAAAACATATGTATTTTTTTTTAAATTAATTCTTCATGACAATAATAATGTCTATCCCATCAGAACGGGGAACATGATTTTTAAATAGATTCATTTGTGTTTGACTGACTTTGGAGTTTAAGAAAGAATAAACTCCAGCTGAGGCTTTCTTACAGTTAAAGCATTTATGCTCTTTTCCAGGTTGGTTGACCCATGTCTGATGATGTGCACCTTCCTGCTGCATCTTTTCTTCTGTCAAAGAATGGTTAGGATTTTCATCCTTTATTTGGCTAAGCCTGTTTTTACAAAACTCTAGAAAACCTAATTAGCTGTCGGACACCTTCCACTGCAAAATGTGGTTGAAACTTAGCAACTGACTCTACAGTTTTAGGTGCCATCATCACACAGTGTTATTTCTGTAGGAGATGAGATTGAAAAGTACAAAATCTTGTAAGGACCTGATGGGGATACAGAGGGAACACTTCAGATAAAAAATATCCAGAGAATAGTCCGTGTTGGTTGATGCTTCTCACTCACACACCTGTTTTTAATCTTCATCACTTCATCACTTTGTCAATAAAATGGAAGGGGTTGCATGTGTCTATATACACATATATATATATATATATGAATACAGATATATAAAGACACACAGACATATGCATAAGAAGCAATACATGAGAGAAGCTGAATGCCATCCCTAGAAGTGCCACCATGTACTGAGCTGAACACATATAATCCCCTTAGTGAACAGACCTACTGGACTCTCAATGTTGAGTTTGATTAATCCTGGCTTCAGCACAGAACAACCATTCTTCTGGTTTCAAATCTGTTCTTTCTTGTACATTCTGACTAAGGCATGACAAGTTGGTTAAAAATTAGACAGTTTGTGTTATACTTCATTATTTTATTCATTAAATAACCAACTATAAGCTAGAGTATGACTTCTGTCAAATGGAAAACATGGGGTGCTCCTTGAATTTATTTTCATTAGGATTCTTCAAGCCATTTCTCTTTGCAATATTAAAGGAAATGTCTCCTGAAAATGTTTTATTTTGGTCATTACAGCTATTTCTGCTACATTTTCATAGAATCATAAAATCATAGAATGTTTTGTGTTGGGAAGAGCCATGAAGATCACCTAGTTCCAGCACCTTTTCCATGGGCAGGGACACCTTCCACTAGACCAAGTTGCTCAAAGCCCCTTCCAACCTGGCCTTGAGCACTTCAAGGGATGGGACATCCACAACCTCTCTGGGCAACCTGTTTCAGTGCCTCACCATCCTCACATTAAACAATTTCTTCCTAATATCTAACCTAAATCCATCCTTTATTTAGTTTAAGAATTGAGTTTAAAGCCATTACCCATATCCTATCACTACATGACCTTGTAAAGAGTCCCTCTCCAGCTTTCTTGCAGGCCCCCTTTAGGCACTGAAAGGCTGCTGCAAGGTCTTCCCAGAGCCTTCTCTTCTCCAGCCTGAACAACCCCAACTCTCTCAGGCTGTCTTCATAGAAGATGTGCTCCAGCAGACTTGGCAAAAGGTGAGTTCGCATTGTTTTTCCTCAGCAGTTTTCTGTCACATTTGATAAAAAATACTATACAGAACTTTCATGTACATTAGTTGGAAACAATGTTAAGATAATCTGCTTGTAAAAACCAACATATAGCACTCAAATGTATTTTAAAGGATAGAAAGGAGGGACCATAATTCTTTTCTATTCTAAAGTGCGTTTTTTCATGTCTCTCTTGACAAAAACTCTAAATTACAATACTCTTCTAATGATCACAGAGTATTTCTTTCACTCTGAGGACATTACCACTCTAATGGGAATTATGGTCACACTTTAAGAGGATTTGATTCAGTATTAGGGCAGCAATTGTGTGTTAATTAAATACCAATTGATTATTTAAAATGTATGTGCTGAGGTTTAGTGCATTTGTATTAGGTACATAATCTGTAGATTTTGATTACAATGCTTTGAATGATAGATTACAGGTGCTGGTATAACAGAAAATGTTCGAGTGATGATGAAAAATGAATAAAGCAACCACTTGGTATTCAAGGACACCATGGCAAAAATGAGTGAATGGATGTTCCCTGTTAAGCTATCTTTATCATTGTTTGTGATGCTTAATACAGTCATTTTAAAGCTTTATCAGGTCTAAGGGTTTGGTTAGCTTTGGTTATACACTACATGAGCAAGCTACCATACTTTCTAAAGGAAGAAAAAGATTTGAAGAAAACGCATAATTTCTGTCTTCTCACACTCTGGGAGCGACACATTCTGGGGCCAAGGGTAGTTTCTCAGATAGGTAGGAGTATGCTGTATCCTTTTTCAAATAGCCAGTAAGGATGAGCAGTGGGTTTTTTTGTTTTTTTATAAATATCAGGTCAAGCACCCTTTATAAAAATCTCATCCATACCATCTTGATTAGAGACTGAGTGAAAGCTTAGGGCTGTGTTAGAAAATACAGCCAGTTTATGGCAATCAGCAAGATTTTGCTGGTGTTTAGCTTACCAAGGGTTATGCTGGGAGAGAAAAATTCATCAGGCAGGCATGACTTCTGTGTTAATGTGTGAGCTACAGTTCAGACCAAAATCATTTCACACTTTCATGACTTCGCAGAACTCAGTGATTTTTGGGTGGTGTGTTAGCTGAGTCAGCATGCTTTGTGTGTAGATGTGAAAGACGTTTTTACCAAGAAGAGTAAATAAAACTTAAACCAAGAGATTATAGAAGGAAACCAAATGGTAGTATATGCCAATTTTAGCAGATTAGGCATTATTCCAATTGAAAAAAATGTTTCTGATTTTAATAACTCCAGATTAGACACGTACAAACAACTTATTCAATATATTTAATTAAATACCCACCAAAACCCAAAAGAAACACAGAAAATTCCTTTGGATTTTTTCTGCATTGCACTTTTGTGTTCTATGGTAAGAACTTCAGGGTTTAAATATATAAATGCCTTATAATATGGGGTATTATAGCAGGAATGAAAATGACTCTAATACCATTTGGACAATAGCAGCTGTTTTTATCTGCTGTGCCAGATTTAATTTGGCACCATTCCTGCTGTTTCCTGTGTGCAGACCCAGTGGGGGTGAGGATATCAAGACTGAGTTTGCATGAACGGTCATTGCCAAGGTTCTGCCTTTCTATTGAAAAGGAAGAAAAAGAGAATGTAGATTTGAACAGACTTTGGGCTGACAAGCCTAAAGACTGAAGTTCTGTGTTTACCAGCAGAATGGCGGTATAACAAACAGACACTGGCAGACCAGGCTTCAGCATGCAGGTCTGCCAGCATCCCTGTTCAGAAAAGGTCAGGGTTGTGGGTGAGGGGCCAGAGCAAATCTTCAGAGTCTTATATCCAGGTACCCTGGGCTGCATTAGGAGGAGTGTTGTCAACAGGTCAAAGGAGGTGATCTTTCCCTCTACTCAGCACTGGTGAAGCCACATCTGAGGCACTGTGTCCAGTTCTGGACTCCTCAGTACAAGAGAGGCATGGATGCACTGGAGAGAGTCCCATGAAGGGCCACAAAGAGGATTAAGGGACTGGTGTATCTCACCTGTGAGGAAAAGCTGAGAGAGATGGGACTGTTCATCCTGGAGAGGAGAAGGCTCAAGGGGATCTTATCAACATCTACAAATACCTCAAGGGAGGGTGCAAATAGGACAGAGACAGGCTCTTTTCACTGGTGTCCAGTGACAGGACCAGAGGCAACGGGCATAAGCTGAAATGAAGGAGGTTCCATCTGAACAATTCTTTTTTACTGTAAAGGTGACTGAACACTGGAACAGGTTGCCCAGAAAGATTGTGGAATCTCCACCCTTGGAGATATTCAAAAGCCATCTGACCATGGCCCTGGGAAACTGGGCCTAGGTGGTCCTGCTTGAGCAGGGTGGTTGGACAAGATGACCTCCAGAGGTCCCTTCCAACCTCAGTCATTCTGTCATTCTGTGATACAGTCTTTAGCCTCCCTGCTGTAATTGTCAACAAGGACACCTATGACAATGATTTTTGTGCCCATATAAAAGCTGGACAGAGACTAAACATCAAAATTTCATGTAGGACACTGAACAGATGACTAAATTCATTCAGCAACCAGAACAGAACAGTCAGAGGTGTCAAGGTCTGTACTGTCATCATCTGTGCCCCAAGCCACTCCTTATCTTCAGCGTGAGTGCCAGACCTTGTCTGAGACCACATTGTCCTCTTTGTCCCATGGTCTCAGAATAACAGGCTTTGCCTTTCACAAGATTTAACAATAATCACTGTGGGCCAGACTGTGCATTCAGGTGGCAAGCAAGCTGCAATACCTCAAGAGTACTATACCACCACATTTCAGTGAGACCCTTTGAAGTCAATTATTCTTCTACAGGAAAGGAAGTCACCTGCTACCCCTTCAGAGCAACTTCCTAATTTTCAACTAAGATTGCTTTGCTGCCTCCTCCCTCCCCTTCTTGGGGACACCAAAGGAGTAGAAATTGCTACACCAGCCAGTCATACCTAGCATGAACACATGAAGTTATGCAAGAATGCAGAGAAAATTTTGTTTCTCCCTCCTTCCCAGCAGGACTGCATTTGACCCTGCTAAATTCCAACCTTCAGTACTTCAGCTGGCAGATAATGAATTTCTATTTATTTTTAAGGTCACTGACCCTTTAGAAAGAACACAGAAAAAGTGGAGTATGTTGCTTTCTCTGAAATGGAAGTCTATGATTTCAGTATATGCTATTCATTCATAATTATTGGAAAGCTGGAGGAAAAGCAATAAGAAAAGGCTTGATTTTTACAGAGGTGTTTTGTTTGTTTTTAATATCAGTATTTTTCTTTCCTTCCTCACAGCTCTCTATCACTATTATGTATAACTACGTGAATGGGTGGAAAAAACTGTAGCTAAAGGTATGTGAAAAGCCAAATATGATATCTTATTCTACTCACTGGGTACAAGACAAAGCTCCACTTGAAAGTTTGGAAATTAGGTATTATCTCTGCTATTCAGTAGTGAACAATAACAGGTTCTTCATATTGCAAGATAAGCAAAAAAAAAACCTGAGAAGCTATTTATCAGTGAAAAATACTCTAAGAAAAACACATGCACATTTGGATAGAAATAGAGTGTGATTACATTTTGACTAAACTTAAGAAAAAGGGCTGCTCTCAAATCCCTTAGAAAAAAAAAGGAAAAAAAAAACCAAAACCAAAAACAGACAGATAAATATATTCTACCAGCAAAACCAGTTTAATCATACGTGCTGCCTAATGCTGTTTTGTGGTTGCAGTGACCAGTTTTCAAGGAATGGATTTCTCTGATAAATAACTCTAGAGAAAAAATACTACCTCTGTGTACGGAGATTGTTAGGCAAATCCTGATGTGCCACTGATGGCTCAGAAAGATAAAAAGAAGAAGAAGGGAAACATGGCTGACCAAACAGGTAGTTGTTCACAGCAGAAATTCTACATATGCACATATGCAAACGTCTATATACATATACATGTACTCAAAGATATATACACAGAGACAGTTATTCTAAATCTATACTACATGCAAGAACAATGATATTCAACACAAAACAACATAGAAAATACTGAACAATATGTTTACCTTTGAAACAACAACAGAATAAAAAAGAAACTCAGCCTCCCCATCCCCCAAGGTATTCTAATTGTATAGTATTATATAAGAATACTGTGCACAGTTATATTAACATAAAACTGAGGATATTTCCCTAAGTGGGAAAAAAGCTATTTGAAGACTTCACCTTTTAACTGGTCAAACTGTGGTCAGTAGAAGAAACAGGCACAGCTCTGAAAGGAATAATGACATAAGAAAAGAAGATAACACCTGAAAGAGCATCCATTCTGTAAGAAGCATACTATTCCACTTTTGTTGTGAACTCACCACCACATGTGCAACCCATTCAGGCTGGTATTAGAAAGAGGGTTACATGTAGAGAGAGAGGGGTCAAAAAGCCACATCTTCCTTCCAGCTTCTTATTCTGAGATTTGAGACAGTTACAGATGTGCTAAAAGCTCCTTCCTTCCTTTGTGAAAGAGGTACAAACATTTGTAGTGTGTGACGAGGTCAGTGATCCAAAACACGCGTACTAATGAAAAAAAGGAAACAGCAGATTTATGTCTAATTAAAAGTATACAACTACTTTGAATACTCATTGACTTCTGTGTGAGTAAAACTTTCAAAATGAGAAGTAATTGGTTAACAGCTTGCCAAACTGGAGGTTAAAATGTTGACAGTGAGTGGTACATCATGTGTGTGTATATACATATATTTATATGCTTTCTTTCCCTGGGAAAATGAGTTTTTAAGAATGAATTGGAATGTCTTATTTTATTATGCCTATTCTGAATATAACTTATTTAAAGAAAAGATCTATCCAACGCACCCACCCAAGTGTCCTAGACTAGGCATCTCATTCTCACATTGCAAATCATGAAGCACACTGTGTTACACCGAGTCATATATCAAAATTAGAGAGGAATGAATCATAGCAGATTGAAATTTTGGATGGCTTACTTTTTATGTCTGGCGTTTGCAAAACGGGGCTGAGTAGCTCAAGACTGTCGTTTTCTCTGGCTGCTTTTGTGCCTAAAGATAGCAAAGAGTGAGCAAACACTGCAAACATCCTACTTCCATTTCTTCCAGTATTCACCTGTGCACCTTTTCTCTGCTCTTAGCCAGCAATCCAGATGTCCTGCCAGTACTACTTCTCCCTCAGACATTGCTTTCCTTCCTTTCCACCAAGCAGCACAATATTTTTCCTTCTTCACATAACTAACACTCAGTCACAGCTCTAGTACCAGCCTTCTCCACCCCCAATAAATTGCAAACATAAGTTAGACACTCCTGGATGAACGCATTTAGCTGTTTGCTTGTCTCCTGCTGTTGCATGCACGTGTCTGAGATATTCTTAAACTCTGTCCACAGGCTTCTTATACTGCATGCCTGGTCCTCTCAGAAGTCAAGTGCTTAAATATAGCCTTAAGCCACAAGTATAATATCCCCCATTTTAGGCCACAGCTGGAATCCCAAAATAGAAAATTGTAAAATAATGAAAACCTACCAACTATTGTTGAACCTCAGATCTATTTCTGAGTGAAAGTTCTGGCTTGGCTTTCTCTTCTACAGGTCAGATCAGCCATCCCCTAATGCAAACACAACAGTCTTAAAAGTACAGTGGTGCGTCACCCAGTGATTCATCATCCTGCAAGTCAGAACTAGAATAATAATTTCCTAAGCAGGGAAGTACCACCATGTGATATAAGAAAAGCTGACATTTTAAAAATATACAGGGAAGGATGCTTTTTCAAAGGTTTACCAGTCAATACCCCCAGAGAAGTTGCTTAAATAAAACTGTAGTTTGTAAATCTATGCTAAATGTTTGCCCTAAGGCCTTATTCCAATCCCATTGATGCTGATGGAAGCACAATCCACTGAAGCAGAAATAGCAGACTGAAGCAGCTAAACTTCAGCTATGCTAAAATTCACAGCCTTTTGCAATCTTTTGGTACTGCAGAAAGAATGAGGCCAATTGAAGCTGGGCTTTCCCTGCTCCTCTTGCTGTCAAATTCTTCCTTAATTTATGCCCAAATATTTCCTACTTGCTAACATCTGTTGTGTCTCTTACAGTCCCTGCTTTGTAGATCTAGAGGCTATGGACCAAGAAGGTCTGACAAAACACATCAAAAAGCATGAGAGGATCTGCCTTCATGTTCAGGACAATGGTTCAGACTCATAAAGGGTACTAAAACCTCTGTGTGGGTTACCGTTACCTTCCCAACGCTGTGTCCTCTTAATGCCTTCCACATTAAGTTAGTGCTTAATTTATGTCATGAAGCATTACTCTTTATATCCTTCCTTTATTTTTATCTTATCTAAAGATGTTCTCATTATCCATATAAATGCCTGTTTTTCTTTCTGAACTCTATGTCTCTGTGAAATCTTACGGCAGTGGGTTTGACCGATTAATTATGCATTGTATAAAAAGATACTCCCTTTTATCAGTTTGAATTTATATCCTTTCAGTTTCTCCTACTGTCTCGTTATTCTTGTCTCATGACAAAGGGCAAGTACGTTTATCTTATTTTAAAATCCCTTCATATCACTTTACCGCGATTTGCACCATTACTATATCCCCATTACCTATTACAGCTAGGATCTCAATATATCTTGACCTTTGGATGTTACTGGTTTTCATTTTTTGTTTTTCAAAGCCCTAACAGCCTTCTAGTGGATATACAAGCACTGGTTAACTGGTTTGTCAATGGGTTCCTAATAGAGATGTTCTGTAGATATTGAGAAACAAACCAGGGACCTCAGGATCAAGGTCTACCAGCTGAAATCTATTGTTTTTACACTGACCTGGTGTTCAGCACTCTGCATATTAACTTGATTTCTGGAAGCCATGCTCATTCAGTGTTGAAGTTTATG
The DNA here is from genome assembly GCF_015220075.1 of Falco rusticolus. Classification (NCBI taxonomy): domain Eukaryota; kingdom Metazoa; phylum Chordata; class Aves; order Falconiformes; family Falconidae; genus Falco; species Falco rusticolus. The sequence goes on from NC_051189.1 coordinate 53,248,466, forward strand.
TTGCTGATCAGCTTGAATCAGCTCTTCTCCAAACTATTCTTTCTTACTTACTTCTTATCTAGAAGTTTTCATGTGGTTTATTTGCTTCACGGTTCTTTTGCCCTTTGCCTAAGTGCTTTGCAAGCACAAAACAACCATAAGGAGTTAGGGTGCTTTAGATCCTACCTCCCTTCCATCTCACTTGGCACAGCCATACAGCATGGGATAATGCACACTTAGCTGTGTAGTCATCCCTCCTTCATCCTTAGGGTTCATATATCCCTGTTCTGCTATGCTTTCATTTTTCCTGGTGAGAAAATGAGCAGACTAATTATGTGAAAGCATAAACCTGATGGGCACTCATAAAAGGCCTCTTTCTTAACAATGGAAACTTGAAGCTGGTATACAAACTTCCAGGCAGCAATAGCTAACTTTAAACTGTCAGTAGAACCAACAATGTCTGTTCGACACTATTTCACTAATTTTGGTTAGGCTGTAGTTTGAGCAGAGCTCAATTCAGTAGTGCACCGGAGAGTCTGGTTTAAAACTCATTCTGTACTCCTTCTTGTCTATTAATCTCAGCTGTTGCCCAGTGTGGCTGCATTTCTAGGTGTCTAATTTCAGCAGAAGTGCTCAGCAATGGTCAGAAGGGTTGTATGAAGAGAGTACTTCTCAAGGACAAAAGGGTTCCCTGGATTTTGTCACCACAACAAGAATGTAGAAGGCAGCCTGTATTAGTCACCTGGCTATGCAATGGACAGTCCAGTTCTGGGAAAGATTGTGGTTGAGGAAAACAGAAAGTTTAAAAGCTTTGACCACTTGTATTTGAATATAAATTGTTTAGTATAATCAGGAAAAAAACCTTAAAAATCTGATTAAAGTTTCAATGTTGACAGGTCCGGTATGAATATTCCCATACAATTTTAGCTCCGTCTTATTTTTTGCCATAGTGTAAAGACAGTTTATGACTGTATTAAGCAATATCCTTGTGATACACAGCAATGAAGTAGAAAACTGGTAACACGTTACTATTGCAGGACAAATTATTTCCTCCTGGTATTAGCTTTGTGCCCTATCACCACAGCTGTTTCTCTGACCACGTGACTGTGGTAGAGGGGAAGGAAGCACAGAAAACAGCATGGCAAAAAGCAAATCCACACTCTGTTGAAAAGGTCTTGCTGCAGTTTAATTAGAGGATTTCAGGAAGCCTCAGATTAATAAATGGAAATCTTTGTGATTTGCCTTGGTAATTATTGGAATGAAATTTCAGGAGCTGAGATAATTCCCAAGGGAAAGTGCATCTGTGCACTTCAAATTAGCTGCTTATATGGTCACTTAGATTCTTTACACACCTTCCAAACCATGCTGGCGTACTTAAAAGATATACTCAGGCTGACAGATTTAAGAGGAGGAAGTCTTTGGCAAATTATCTTGGCAGAAATTTCCCCAGTGTTTCATGTAGATTGTTTCTCCTCCTCCTAGAAAACATATCCAAAAGGAATTCAGCTCTTTCTCCGGGGATATCTTCCTAAATCTCAGGAAATCAAAATTATGAGAGTTAAAGCTTCTTGTTCAACACCCTCAGCCTCTCCTGAAGCAATGTACACCTGACAGCCCTGGCTCTGCTCCCAAACTGGTGTAATTTCCTCCCGGTGTATGAGTAGCAGGCTGCCACAGTTTAAGGTTTAGTGTATTGTGATCTCATAGGACTAGCAAATATAGTAGATAGTGTTGGAAAAGGGGGAGGCTTTAGACTGTGAAGACACATAGCTTGTGCTTTCAGCCCTTGCCACTTTCAGGTATCAGATTATGAAGATATGGCTTAGCTACTGTTTTATTTGGAAGGTTTTACAGAGTCCCTTATGCTTCTGAGCTAGGGCATCTGACTTTACAATTAAGGGTATTCAAAAGTATTCCTATAAGGTTGGTACTTTTTGTTTGGTTTAACTCTTAAAATCCTTCCTTATTCTTTTACTTATTTGTAAAGTTATTATAAAGTACTAATTATATAGGATTTATTCCAGTTTTATGCCGGTATGAAGCTGTAAAAAAATGAGGTGTAATTTGCCTGGCTGAAAAGTTACATATATTTAAACAGACTTCTTCACATCACTTTCAGAGTTGCTATGGTGTTTCCATGTGAAGGTACCAGCTGTTAACGAGCATTGACAAAAGCATACATCTGACTGTGAGGGCTATCCAATTGTCTAGGTATGCAGGTATCCAGTACTGTCTGATATAGCTCAGATAATGCCTCTGGCTTCCAGCAGCCCCTCCAGAAGGGCATGAGTCTCTTGTAGTCCAGTGCTGTAACTGTCAAGCCTCTGTAGAGCTGTCTTGGGTTTGCTTATATCATTTCAATGGTGCTGAATGCCTACCGTGCGTTAACTGAATCCCTCATGGAGCATCACTGGAATCTGGGTTGTGAATTCCTGCTGAGGCCTTTTTAAGGTATTATGCCTTCAGAAATCTCCACCAAAATCTGTATACCCCACTGTCCCTCATTTTCTGTATAGACAAAACTAAATATTGGTTTGCTCCATATCCCACAGGAAGTGTAGGGAACACGAGCATTCCTGGCTGCACTCCTAGTATAGCTCAATCTCAGTCTTGAATTCATAAATGAAAACCTCATGCAAATTAGCTCATTTATTTGCAGTTAGGATGATGCTGGCACTTGTCATAATCATGTAATCTACATTTATTTCTATCTCTCAGCTAATTTTTTTCTCCAACTATTCATATTTTTATCTCCTGTTATTTATTATCTTATGGTGTAGCTCAGCTTGCCCATTTCTGTGGCCAAAACTGAAACTGCAGCATTCAAATAACTCAGCTTTCTTGTCTTCTCTTTTTTCCCCATTTTTTAAGAAGAAAACAAAAAAATAAAAGGTCTTTAAATCTTCTGCCTATTCAAGAAGGGAGGGTTATTCTCTTTTAGTCTGTGGAAGTGAGATGGATTATTTTTTGGGGGATGCTGGGGTTTTCCTCCAAAATGTCATTAATAAACTGCAATTTAGATAATGGGTAAGGAAGAGTTTTGATTTAGGGATAATGTCAACACACCTGGAGAAACCAACACAGAAATTTAATTTTCCTTTTGGCTAAAATACACAGTAAAATAATAGTTATTATATCATAGTACTTTAAAAGGTTGGTTCATGATCATTATCCAGCCATCTTACACAGGTTGAAAACCTGACTGAAATGTCTTGGCCCATTTCCTATAGTGAATGACAAGCCTGGGGTCAAGGATAAAATTGCCATAGTACAATTTGCTCCTGCTGAGATACAAGAAGTGTATTCTTAAAAAGAAGCAGTTTCTTACAAACTGTGTTCCCTCTAAACTTCTTCAGTTTCCAGAAACACAAGCAATGTTTGATTGTGTCTAAGACCAAGGGGTGATGATTTGTTTTTTTTCTTTTCACAGATCATCTTAAAAAATTCAGCTCCTAGAACAAACTTAAGTACTGTATTCACAGCAAAGCACAAACACATTGGTGGGGGACGATGCACCAAGGCTATGAAATCTGGCCCCATCTCAGCTAAGATGCTGCCATAAAGAAAGGGGTCATCTAAGCAAAGGACAGGAAACTGGTCCAGGGACACAAGCTCCATCGGACTCAACAATAATCCCTCTGTTTAGCCTTGGACACTTGATTTACGATCCCTCCTTCACTTTCCCAGTCTCTGAAAAGTTCATGTTTGCAAAACATTTGGGAGCTAAAAGGGGTAATAGAAAAGTTTTGTATTACCTCCAGCATTTTTCTCCTCATATCTAAATTAGAACAGAATTTTCTATAGAGGAATTTTTTTTTTTTCCAAAAATGGTAGTCTCAAGTGCACTGTACTTTTCATTAGATAATGAAAAATGCCTGAGGTAAAATGGAACATAAAGGTCCAAATAAAATAAAAATAAAAATAAAAAAGGAATAAGAAGAAGAAGAAGAAGAAGAAATAACAAAAAAAAAAAAAAGAAAAGAAAAAAAGAGAAAGCGAATTTAACATATAGGGTAAAAGTCTGTAGAAGAAAAAAACACGAAACCAGCAAAACAAAGAACAAATTTAGAGGCAAACCATAGGTTTTAGGCATTAATCAGTACATGCTGAGTATAAATGCAAGGCTATGCTGGCTCTATTTCATGAAAAATAAAAATATTGTAAGTATTTTTATAGTTTGACCTAATTGCTGTTTTGGAAATGGTTTCCTTATCACTGAAATTTAAGGCAATGTGAACATGCTTGTAGACCTTTGTTCTTTTATTGAAAGATTTATGTTGCTAACCTTCAAACACTGGGTGATATGTGGGTTCAGATCTTTACGGACAAATTCCAGGCTCCTTGAACTCTAAAAGTTGGAATGCAGGTATAACAGCACATACAATTCACTTATCAGATTTCTCAGCATTAGGAGAACTTGAATAAAGAATATCAGAAAAGGATGTGAAACGGCTGTGACCTATAACCATCCCTGAAAGCTAAGAATGGACTTGATCTGTGTGTTCTTTTCCTCACATGTAGAAACTGCTAACCAGGCAGGCAAAAGAACAATGGCATATAAAAAAAAAAAAAAATCTAGGGAGATTATATTTCAGATATGAAAAACAAGATATATTATGATAAGCATTAGAGGCATTAGGGACACCATTTTTCTGGTTAACAAAAAATGCAACATTCTATTTAGCAGACAAAAGCCACAGAGAACTAATGTATTTGGGAAACTCCAATCCTTGTAAATTCTTATTAGAGCAGACTGAGGAAGTAAATGAAGCCAAGCTATCAGCAGTCTTAAAAATCAAATGTGCAAGTAAAGCAGTAAGATCAAGTAAAGGTCATATTTTATGGCAAAAATCAGGGATTAAATCATGGGAGCTGTCATCATTGATGGTATCATATATTTCCTTTTTAATACAAAGCGTGGTCATGGACTGTGTTTCTGTGGTAACAGGAAAGGTTGACATCAGAATTATGATGTAAATGAATGGATCCTCATATACCTTCTGCTTCACAGTCAGTGAAGGATGTACATAAGGAACTTAGATGTAACTTCTCCAAGAATATCATTAAAAAGAACAAAGAAGAAAGGGTCTGTGCTCTGACAGAGGGCTCTGCACGTTTTTTGACAGGATAGCAATAATGAGAGCAAAGCAAGCTGTTCTTTTGTGTGCTTTCTTTTTCATTTCTCTACCCCCATCCTCTCCCTTTCCTACCTGTTCAGCTGCATTTCAAAGATTATATTGTTAGGCCTAAAATATTATAAACCAAGTTGGATTAGATTACTTGATAAAAGGAATGAAATATTGATTCTGGGTAAAGGGGTCTATTTTTAATGCAAGTTTCTCCATAAATATATGTGTATCAATAACTGTTGAGCACAGAACACATTGCTATACAAGTGTGGACAAAATGTCCTTGAAAGTATAATGAAGTTGGAAATGGCCTAAGGCCTGGTACAGAGATGATGCTGGTTTCCACTTGGAAAATCTGTCTTTCTATGCTTGAATGAACTTGTATTTGTTTGCAACTCTTCTTTCAAGCCAGCTATTATGTGCCAAAAAGTAACTCTGAAAGAATGACATTGTGGGGTTCTGTATTTGTTCTCTCTCAATGACTTCCGGATCAAATGCATGTGGTTTAAAAGTCCAAAGATGATTTTCTGGCTGCCAGAGCTCTAAAAATTTGATCTGGGATCAGAAAATTAAGCATTGTTCTTTCTGGGCCCATGTCAAATGTTCACAACAAAATGCCAAACATATCAAAAGCACAAGTCGCTGCATTTTCAGTTGATCTTCCAGTCTTTTTTTTAATTAGAACTGCAAAGATGTTTTGTTTGACATCAAGACTTAAAAGTGGCACAACACTTAAACTAGAAAATAAAAATGTATGAGACTAATCCTGAAATCTGTTATTTTGAAATGCAAGATACTTAGATGCAGATCTCCCCTTGTATTTTTACTGTGAAAGAGCAAAGTCTTCTCACAAAAATACACATTTCATTGAAAAGTAGTGAATATTTTCTATTTTAAAATTGGTGGTTTTTTTTTTTTTTATGTTGCTTACCTTTCCGTACTGTTCATAAAATATCACTGCCCCATGGCTCTGACAAAGATTCTCTAACTGGAGTTTGGATGAAATTTTGATCAGTTGCGGCTATGGCACAGGATTAACCTTCACTATTCTGACTTTGTACTAAACCTGTATATATAACATCTCTTTTGGCAAACCTGAGGAAAAAAAAAAAAAAAAAAAACAAACCAAAAAAACCATGCATATGTCCCAGTGAAGAAATAAGATATTTTTCCGCTATTATATCTACATGTTCACGTGACCCCTTCTGATAATGGAGGGTGAAGTGTGGGACCTGAGGCTATGGCTGCAACAAAAGGCCCAGTCCAGAAGTTTCTTCTCTTAAGGCAGCCTTTTGAACCAGGAATAGCTCAGTGAAGGCTTGTAGGGATACAGCAATTGGTTTGTTCAGAAAAAGTTGGAGAGTTCAGGTTCATATTTTAAATAAAAATGTGTCATAGACACATTTTTGAAGTATACAGAAATAAACGTGAATATGGTGAGTAAGGATGCATTCTTAATCTTTCTTCCAACTGTAGCAGCACTTCTGGTTTTTAAACTCCATAGATCTTTTTGAATACAGGAGAACTTTTGCCATTTGCATTCATATGAGCTTTCAGATGAATTAGCTTTAGCGATGTATATGCCTTGCTGTTTCTTTTCCTCTACTGGTCCATGATGTCAAAATTCAGTTTCCTTTACTAACATTCAGGCAAATTATTTCATATTTGCACATGAAAGAAGCTACTTCAGCTTTATTTACATGTACCACAATGAACAAACAAATTGAAACCAAATCACATAGCTTAGGTGGACAATTATTACCACGCAACAGAATTCTCATCCAGTATGTGCATCATAAACCATTGGAGTAAAACAATATTGCAAAAGAAATCAATTGAAGAAATTCAGGTAACGGCCATGGTAAAGGATATCACAAGGTCTTTTCAGGAACTTTATGAACCAAGTCAAGAATATTCTACATTTATTTAATAAATGATTCATCATGAAGAGTTGTTTTTGAAGAAGATACATTCTTCTCATTGTTTGAATGTTCTCCAGAAGGAGCAAACATGTACATAAGTTGTGAGGGTGTGATGCCCAAAGTTCTTTGGAAATGTTGACACAGGTTTTTTGTTGGTTTTTTTTTTAAGTGAGATGGTGAGGTTTTCTAGGTTATTTTTTTCTTAAATAACACCAAATGCCACCAATGACTATGGCAATTAGCAGTGAGTTGCACGAAGGATAAATTGCACTATGGTCAAGGTTCCTCAGGATGATGAAAAGACAATCCTAAATGAGTCCCACAACAGGCATGCCACATAGCAGCAACTTGGCTGATATCCTCACCATGAAGTATTTTATTTCCATATATCAGTGTGGATTAGACTAGCAGAATCTCCCTACACAGGCCTTGAAAATTATTTGTACAATCAGACAACAACCACCAAGTTTATAAAAATGGTCCAAAACCACACTAAACCTAAATTCATGCTTTCTTCTAACAGACATCTTTAACAGGGCAGTCAAAAATATCTTTTCACTGTACTTATACTCATTTTATCTCAGTTATGTTACATATAGAGATGCGATGAAACATCGCCATCTATTTATATGTAGGTTGAAGAAGCATGCTTTGGCCATGTACTCTAAAATCAGCAGATGCCATCTGCAATTAAAATTATGTAAATCTATTCTGTTGAGGAACTAACAAGCATTTCTAGAAGCATTTTTGATGACATTTCATAATGAATGTGGGGTCTTTGTGTCATTTATTTTAAGGTTAGTTCTGCAGTCACATTGTCCTGTTATTTCAGTGAAAAACAGAGAAAATATTTATTTGTATTCATTTATTATAGCTGTACCTGTATAATTATAGCAAGCTGATTTTAAAAAAATTAAGTGTTGGATGACTATGCCAGCTAAGCATAATTCAAAGTTATCAATCTCTACTGCATAAAGCAAGAATCAATGAAATCCCGATTTCTAAAAGGGAGGTGGGAGAAATTATAATCCTGCCACAAAATTTACTCTTCAATCAAATTCTGCTTTTCCAGTACTCAGCTTTAAATTATGATCCTTGAAGCATGCCCTGAAGGCAAACACATCCGCAGTGTTTTAGAGGAGAAAGGGAGGATGAGTTACAAAGCTAACAATTCAGCAAGGAAAAACTATTTCAGCTCCCTCTCGTACTGAAGTAAAAACCCCCAATATTTAGATGTCTGTGTTATTTTAGCAAAGGTTTGTACCACTTTCATGACCATTGTAAGGGAGTGTGTGGTACCAGGTTGATGTTACTCAATCTGGATCTTTCATAGTCACTAAGACATTAGGAAATATTCAAATTACAAGGAAAAAGAGCCTTCTACTTCTGCATGTTTTGCAACTAAGCAAGAAAAAAGGAAGCAAAGAAATAAAAGTACAAAAAAGTTGAGAGTAAGGGTTTCCAATAAAACTTCTTTTCATTTTCAATTTGTCCTGGTTTCAGCTGGGATAGAGTTAATTTTCTTCTTAGTAGTTAGTACAGTGATGTGTTTCGGCTCTGATTGAGAACAATGTTGATAGCACACTGAGGTTTTTAGTTGTTGCTGGGTGAGGTTTATACCAAGACAAGGACTTTTCAGTTCCTTGGGCCCTGCCAGCGGGAGGGCTGGAGGGGCACGGGAAACTGGGAGGCGACACAGCCAGGACAGGTGACCTGAACTGGCCAAAGAGGTATTCCATACCATGGGATGTCATGGTGAGTATATAAACTGGGGGAAGAAGAAGGAAGGGGGGGACACCTGGCATTATGGCGTTTGTCTTCCCGAGTAACCGTTACACGTGATGGAGCCCGGCTTCCCTGGGGATGGCCGAACGCCTGCCTGATGGTGGGAAGCAGTGAATTAATTCTTTCCTTTGCTTTGCTTGCATGCGCAGCTTTTGCTTTACCTATTAAATTGTTCTTATCTCAACCCCTGAGTTTTACATTCCTTTCTGATTCTCCTACCCATCCCTCTGGGTGAGGGGCAATGAACAAGCAGCTGCATGGTGCTTGGTTGCCAGTCAGGGTTAAACCACGACAGAATAAAAAAAAAAAAATGTTGTGAATCTTTTTGCATTGGTAGAGGCTAAGAATCACTGTATCAAACAACAAACTTTATTTCTCAAGGAAAGAGATATTTAAATTGCACATATTACAACCAAAACTTGGAAACTACGCGCAACTGCTTCATTTCACCAGTGGAAAATCTTCATTATCTGTCCTCCACACTGGTGAGAGGTCTATCATTTCTATGACATGCTGTTTCCAAATGAACTCAGGGAGTAGTCTGAAGCAGAACACCTTGCAGCTGGCAAAGTTTTAACATGACAAAGTGGCCTTCAGAAATAAAATTGCAATCTCCTTAGATTCAAATAAGGTAAGGTAATCCTCGCTTCTGCTGAAATCTGATCATCCAAGAAGAACAAGAACTGAAGCCCTGGCTATCCACACAAGTATCAAACATCAGACAAAGGCAGATATGCCAGGTCTCCTCTAACCAGGATCATATCACTTCTTTTATACACAGTGATTCTGAGCCAGTTGCTTTGCCTAACCCTGGGGGGAAAAAAGCATCAAACATTGTTTTGGAAGAATTGGAGACATGAGGTAGGAAGTTTTATCTGCACAGGGACAAAACACACCGTAACTTCATCTTCCTCCTGAGTGCAGTCCTGGTTTCCTTCACTTGTGAAGAAAAAGGCAAACACAATGAAGATCATCAGGACCCTTCAAGAATTATGTTTAAAAAAGAGTAAATACTCAGCACTATAATTTGAGGTCTTTGTGTGCTAAGGCAGTGAAACCACGGTAGATCAGTCCTGTTGATATCCTAAAGGCAAAACATCCTAGAGGTACCAGGAAAAATGTCTTCAACCTGCAATAAGGAAACTGTTTATGAAAGTACTTCTCATTGTTGATTGCCAGACAACCCAAATTTTCATGTCAGCTGTCAGAGTTTTAAAAATGAGGTTTCTTAACTGCTTTTAATAAAAATCTCCTAAGATTATTTTCTGGAGGAATCCACCGAACACACTGTAGTTTTTGAGTAAAATTATATTATTAAAGAGAAAAAAAAAAGTGACATCTTTAGTTAACTTGGTAAATGCACAATTTGAAAGTTAAGATGGTAAAAGGTAATAGTTGTCCCCATGTTTCCAAATCGTGACATGAAATTTTAATTCCAAGTTAAAAAAAACTACCTAGAAAAGGAACTTGCAGCAAAATTTTTATATTAAGGCAATTAAAAGATTTGCAGTCAATAAATGTAATGAAATACCCACATGACCATACTCACTGAAAGTATCTTCATTCACTCCTGAAGAGGGCTTTCCCTGAGGTGCTCCCAGAACTCAAGACAATATCCACTGTCTATCAGTAATAAAAATCTCTGGAGTTTCTTCCCAAGCCTAGAAACTACATGAGAAACCTGGGTGGAGTAGAAACTTAGAAGCCCCTAAACTACAAACATAAAATCTGTTCTCAGTATGATGTACAATGCAAGCCTTTGTTCCCAGGTAGGAATCATCAAAAGCTACTTCCTTACAGAAAGACTGCCATCTGTTTTGACAGGGATTTATTAAAACCTGTTTGATATACATCTTTCTTCCAGTAAATACATATTCTTTCATCAAAAAGGAAAAAAATATTAAAATCTCATGGAAAATTATATAACAAATCTAGTTCTAAATTCTGCCCTTTTCAAGCTGTTAGCCAGATTGACAAGGAGGTCAGTGACGCGCTGAGTGTTTCTACAAAGATTACAAAAAAGTGCACTAAAACTGTTGTGACTGTCAGTGCCTTGATGGCTTCGGATCACATTAGGGTGTTTAAGAATTTCTATTAGCAGTGAGCTCAGTATTTCACCACCAGCTTTTTTTTCTTCAGATGAGCCTAGCATTGATTCAGAGCACAGCTCTGGTGTAAAGCTCTTCCTAGATCTCAGACAGAATTCAATGTTTGAAAATAAATAGAAATAAATGCATTATTTTCCCCAAAGGGCCTTGTTCAGCTTGTGCAGGGGCAGGCTGCTCAATCTGAATCCAATCAGTTTTTCCACGATATAGCTGACAGTCTTCCCCAAAATCAAGAAGCACTCCAGTCAGTCAGTAGATAGATTCATTCAGAGTTAACCAAACAATATGGCACCCAAGAACTGTTGACTAAGATTTTATGGATGCCATGACAGGGCCAAATGTATGCTAAGCCTTGAAAAGATTTTAAAAAATCCTAACCGTTCCAGGTTGCTATCTCTGCCACATTAGAAAAAGAAGGTAAAAAGCACTACTAAGTCAATACTTTAGGAAAAGCAGGCACATAGCATTGCTAATTATGTTTTAAAGCCTACCAGCCAATGGTCAAAGTAAGCTATCAGAGGAAAGAAAGGCTTAGAAAAGAAATAACCAAAGAAGCAATTATTTGTAAAAGCTAGAACCAATAGTATAGGCACACATGCTACAAGAGAAACCAAAATCATGGCAGTATTTACAAAACATAATCCTGCTTGCCAGTGTGTTTATTCCAGTTTCTCTGTGTTATAAGGGCCTTATGCTTCTGTCTGGTCAGGCAGTGTTACCATCAAACTTACACTGACTGTGCTGATTGAATGCTGTTCTTGTATCTCAGCATCTGACTTTTTCTTTAAAAGTGCATGGTTTGAGCTGTGTGTTATATTACTATTGATGCTGTTTCCTCATCAAAGTCTACAAATATATTCAAAGGAACATACAAGTTCAGTTTCAAAAGGAGATATTTTTTGAAGTTTAGTTACTTTGAGTGACCAACACATTATAATATCCATTCAAAATGGGTGTCATTGATAAAAAGGTAGTAATTATGGAGTCATAAAAAAGGAAGCTGTATATCTGAGGGTAAATAAATTGTTACTGTATTGAAATAATTAGTCACAAATTACTCAGAGGAGCACCTCACATTAGCTACCCAGCAGTTTTTCCTATAATGAAAGTGGCTTCTCAAATTATAGTAAAAGACTGCTATAATTCCAACAATTTGAGTGACTGGATTGGAAGGAAATAAAAATACATAAAAATAAACCCCTGAAATATCTTCATTTCAGTTTGTTCAAAACAGTTTATTTTCAGATTTTCACTTTGCCTTCCAACATGAAAGTTCAATTATTTAAAACATCTTTCTCAGGAAATAAGCTCTTAATACTCTACATTTGTAGGCTTTTGAGTTGCGTCTTAAATTTAACTGATTTGTTATATTTTAAACAGTTCTGTCTAAGCTTAAAGGACAACTGAATAAATTTTGTGTGGGTCTAGATCAAGGTTCCAGAATTCAAGTTTGATGACAACTTCCTCAAATCTCTGCAGAAATCTAAAGGCTGTTCTTCCAAAATTATGAGTAGGTGTGTATACACACATATGTATGTCTCTCTCTATATATGTGTACACACACACACATATGTTTGTGTAACTGTATCTGTATTTTTACATGTATATGTATGCATACATAGAAAGATATTCTTGTTGGTGAATGTGATTGTGAGCTACAGATATAAAGTTTGACATAACTAGTTTGCTCTAAAAATTTTTAATTAGAAATTCAGCTCTCAAGCTGGTGGGCAATGAATTGAGACTGCTATTTTTTCCATCCTGTCCTTTTCTGCTGTGCTCCAGTTTTGACAAGTTCTGCATCGATATTTATTACAGACATTTTGAAAACATTTGCTCATGTCTTCGATCAATTCTCCTTAGCAAATGTTTCCTGTGGTTCTTTCAATGTTATATTTGTTCATGTGCTTTTCAAGTTGGTAGCATCAGGCTAATCAATCTTTCTCTGGAACTTTTCCTGTGTGCATAAAAAGGTGTATTTAAGTGTATGATTGATTATTAATGGCTAATAAAAACAATAAACATTCCAGCCAAAACTCAGTAAAATAATGTTGGAGGAAATATTCTCTGCATGATGTATCTGTTAGTACTCAGTCATTTCAATCATTTTCAAGGAAACCTGCTACCCTACCGTCACCACCAGCAGAATGTGTGAACCTCATAATTATGTCAAAAATAACCCTTTTCTCTTAGTCATCTTCCTTCTCCTCCTTACCATACCTCTCTTACCCATGCACCAGATATTCTTTGCAAATGCCACCAACATTCCACCTGGAAATCTAACCACTGCTTTCCATATACTTTAATTTTATCTTACTGCTCAGTTAACATGGCATTAAACATGTTTTACAGCAAGCCAGACCTCTTATGTTTTAATCAAAAGCAGGATAAACATTTCTCAAAATTATTAACATGTTATTGGTATGCAACCTCACTTGATTTTTCAGCTAATTTTGCTTCATGATTGTAAACTGATCAGGAAGAGAATAGATAATAATTTACAAACAAGATGGTGACTAATGCTCTTTAGAATTAAATCAGGTTCTGGGTCAGGCCCTGATGTGCACAGCAGTAACAGTCCTGCACAGCTGCTTCATCCTAAGTCAATCATTTTTGCATTCAATTGAAAATACATGAAACTGACTGCTTCTTTACAAATTATTCCACATTTCAAGATAAAATGTCATAACATTATTTTAAACTCAGATATCAAGTGACTGCGTACTATGTATAGCGTCAATTAGCATAATTGATTAGCATTAATTACCATAATGTGGTGATATGCAAATAGAAGAAGACTGCGGTATTGGCATGGCCCAGCACAGCAAACTCTGACATCTGTTTGGCAATATTTTGCACGTGTAAATTCTGCAGCTCTGTCTGTGTTTAATGAACTTGTCTGGAAATTCAGAGCACCTAACAGAGAGATTATCTAAAGTAACAGCACAGCAGCAGTCTGTTTTAATTTAGGCTGTCTGCAAGTTACTGCTATGAAAATTAACAACCCTTAAGTGTGTTAAATAATCCCTGGCCTTTGTAATAATTGAGCAGGCTGAAAAAAGTCATACAACTTCTATTATCTTGTTGTCAAACACCAACTGACTTTTTTTTCCCCTTGTATATTGATTTGGAGAGTTAAACTGCCTCTACTTAGATATGTCAGCCTGGAAGGATTTTAAGGACAGCTAGCAAAGTCCTAGGGCTACAAGTTTAAAGGTAGCAATTTCAAATGAAATTTTATTCCATAGTAACACACACAAATTATGTTTGTACCTCCTTAGCATCTCCAAGAAAGGGCAAGTGGAGTACAAATGAATTGCTCTTCTGCCTATATATAAGGCATCGTGTCAAAGAGCAAGGCCTGAGAAACAAAGCCAGGTTCAGTTTTATGAAGTTGCTAGCAACGCTGTGCAGCCCCACAATGTTCTATATGTTCTGCTGTAAATTGTGCCTAGCAATGCTTTCTCCAATCAATTAGCTGCCCAGGACTGCTTATTAGATCAGTCATTTTATGTGCTGGAGTCAGAGAAGGAGTGTCATTCTGGCAGCAACACATATTTGCCTAGTGCTTACTTGGCAGTATGTTACCACCTGACACTGGGGGCAATCTCATGCTCAGAACAGATGGGAGAAGAGAACAAAAGGAGGTGTGCCCTGGCCCTGGAGGTATTACAGAACCTTATTAAAATCAGCAATGCTATTGCCCATAAACTCCAGCTGAGGCTGGCACCTTGTGGTGACAGGCAGAGTTTAGACACGAGTATAAGACATGGTACCAAAAGTCTTGCCTTCAAAGTTTTAGAGAAATACTGCTGGGGAAAGTGCATGTATGACACACACATGTTCTAAAGTGTGCATGCAGAGTAGCAAACCCCAGGGATGATCTCTGTTCTGGAAAAAAACACTGAAGCTTTGATCCTCTGGAAGGAATAACGTGTATGGTACTCTAACGTTGCCCAGTTTCTCCAAACTCAAAGAACTGTAAATTCCTCAGACATATCTTATCTCATTATTCTGAAATAGCTTTTGATTGATGGGCAGTCTTGTTTTGTGGTGACTGCAGACAAAGGGTCAAGAGGCGATACTCATTTTAGGAGAGCTAGAACTGAGGTGAGGATATTTCCAATTTCTTTGACACTGAGAAGAACTATTATCTTGCTCTTGTAGAAGATTCTCTAGTAAGGTATCTAGACACTGGAACAGCCATTAATTATAATTTTTTTTTGGTTTGTTGAACAGGAGATATCCAATGAATGTGTGCATTGTCATGGGATAAGGAATGGTTGAAGAGCTTGACTTCTGGGAGATAAATACGTACGTGGATAGTTAGGTGACCACAGGAAAGCGGAAGAGGTCTGTCCTTGTTCAGTCAGTTTCCTGGATTGCTACTGTAGCCATCATCAGGCAGAGATCGTTACAAATGGGTGCTGTGGAGTCTGCCCATGAGCAGAGACATCTTGAAATAAATAATAATAAAAAAAAAACCTTCTACATCTTTCCTTCAGTTTCAGTTCAGCAACAGTTCATACCAGAAATGCTTTGTTTCTATCTTCAACAGGGAAGTTTGATGGAAATTTTGCAGTTTAAAGTACTTTACCTTATATGTGCTTGGTACATATATGACTGAAAATGACAGTCTACACGTTTTGAAACATTCGATTCTGGATGTTAATAAAACAAAGGTCACTAATTTCTAATTTAATTCTCTGTAAGTAATCCTTGTGAAAGTAATCTGACTATCTTCCAATAGTTACAAGTCCTTTAGGGGACTAATTGAGAACATGAAGATTGTAGAAATGTACCCACCAGTTAGTACAATTTAGTGACTTTGCTTGTAAAACTGACAAAACTAAATATTTTTTTAAATAAAGAATACATGTATATTGGTTTCAGTGTGTGGATATTTTTTCATCCAAATATAAACACTGGCATGGTTATGGATAAAGTCATCTATCTGGTGTATCAGATAAGGTTCTGCAGTGGTCAGGCTCAAGGGAAAAGAAGTATATTTCATATGAGTTGAAAAAATATATTTTATTCCAAGAGAATATTGTCAACATTTTTCTTCTTTTTTTTTGACATGAGACTTTCTAAATAAATGTTATTTTTCATATAACACAACCATTTCTCCTACCAACAATTTCAACAGACAGAAAACATTGAAGTGAACACTATTTTTATTCCTTCTGATTAAATCTTTTTTGGTATCTATGCAGTTTATAGAGTAAAATACACTTTTCAACATTTAAAGATTCAAGCTGAACAAGCTTCATTTTTTGTATGGTTTTGATTTTGTTCATGGATTTATTGTCAGAGAAAATTTCTCCCTGTTCTGATTGCATACCCTGAGTCAGATGAATGTTCATAAGTCATTTTCAAGGCAAGAGTAAAAAGAAAAAAAAATACGCCATACTTTGGCTATTCACTCTGTAAAATGACTAATAGGAAAATAATTCTTATCCTTTGTATATACATATAGGTGTAGACAAGGAAGAAATTAATGAAGTGAGCCAAAGACCAAAGTATAAGCTTTTTCCTAATTGGTATAAGACCACCATGTCTGATATAATATGCAGGATATTGCAAAGCTATATGCTCTGTATGTCTAAAGCACAGTGACAATATGATGGGAGACGAGAATTCCTGGTATAAGTGTCCTGAAACTGGTTGGAACAGAAGCTCTTGTCATGTTTACTTATTGATTAGTAAAGGCCAAACCTAGGAAGACAAATACTACCCCATCCAAAGACAGAAGATTCTGCTTTGTGAGGGAGAACAGTGAGTTCATCACATATTGCATGTGTCGGTTTAACACAATACTTGTTTTATGCTTCTTGAATCATTATTAAAAAGTTAATATCTTTTATTGTATCAGATCATGTTAAAAAGTAAATAAAAGTCCTTAGGAGAGTAATAAAAAAATATATACATGAAGATCAATCTGGCACACATTTTTATGATACTTAGCACCTAAGCAAAGTACTGTTTCCATGTTTATGACTCTATCCTTGAATTAAATCCAACATCCATGCTCATTATTTCTATTCAGCCAGTTTTGCAGTCATAACAAAATGTTGTCCATTTAGGAAGGTAAAGGAAAATAAATTGTTTTCATTAAGACAAATCAGAATGAAGCTGGTATTAGGCAAAGCATTCTAATTATGACAACAATGAAAGTTGTGAACAGCTACCCAGGGTGCCTGTGAAATCTCCTTCACCAGACATATTATGCATAATTAAGAAAATTATACAAATGTTACTGGAATGATCTGGGTATGACTGATTCTGCCTCCTACAGAAACACGGTCTAGATGACCTCCAGAAGTCCCTTCCAGTTCTACATTTCTACAATTACAGACCTCACCCTTCACAATACAGCTCTGTGACTCAGTTAATGTTTCTAAATCCCTGTGAACATGTGAAGTTCCCAAATGTTCTATGAATTATTCATTAACATAATTCATATTCTCTATTTCAACCTAGTAATGCAGAGGCCTGATCAGAACCTTCTCTTCCATCAAACACACCACCAACCATATCGCCTTGCATTTTGTGTTTGTTTACTGAACACTGGTGTGTGTGTGTGTGTGTGTTTCTGTTAATTTATTTCCATCCATTCACAAAGTATGTAATTTTGCACGTGTATGTCCTTGTCCTAAGGGCAATGTGCCTCTCTAACTTTGATCCGACAGGAACTTGTTATGCCATCATTGCTTTCATATTGCATATTTCTCCTGCTTACATCATGTTACTTTATGTCCTCAAGGCTACTGCCCTTTGAGGTTTGTTCTGTTCACACGAAACAGTATGGGACAGCAAGTAGCATCAGTAGTAGCAGTGGTCATAAAACAGTTGTAAAAGGTAGAGACAGGCCTTCAAGAGAGTTATAAACCTAAAAGGGCTGGAGCCAATGACTTTGCTGGGAATGTTTCAGCACAAGTCTGTCTTTGCTTTGTGGCTGGTACTTGCTCACACATTGGCAATCTTTACATGATCCAAATTTCTGTCCACCTTGAGATAGGTTCTGCTTTTTTTCATTCCAACATCCATAACAGAAACAGAACAGTATGATGGGATTATAGGATGATCATTTCAGTATCCTCACGTGCTCCAGGGAAATGGATCTAGAAATAGAGCTGCCCAGAAACTGCCTTAAACAAGAGAGAAATCCTCCCTGACCAGCATCAGGAAGATGCTGACCTTACACAAGCGAACATGGAGGTGGCATTTATTTGATACTTGATATGCCTAGCAACTATTGTATTGATCCTGGTTTTGACCGCCTCTTGGCTTTATTTTTGACTGCCTTCTACAGGGGTCCTCAAACTATGGCCCATGGGACGGATACGACTCTCCAGGGTCCTCAATCTGGCCCCCGGTATTTACAGACCCCCCCGCCCCACCCCACCCCCCGCCGGGGGTTGGGGGGGGAAACCAAGCAGCCGCAGATGACTGCCTGCCACTTCATCCACGTGCCGGCCCCCTGGTTAAAAAGTGTGAGGACCCCTGACCTTCTAGATACTCCTAATCTACAGTCTTCCTGTTCTGTGGAGAATAGACATTCTGATTTCTTGATCTTCACTGGTAGTTAAATTATTCTTATAATTACTCTGCATCTCCCATACTATCAGTGTTACGTACACAAGAATAAAAGCTATGTTATATGGTTATTAAAAAAAATATTTATCCATGCCCTCGTTCTTCATTTGTATGAATGTCTCTATGAATTTAAAGATGTTTTCTCTGTGGAGCAAATACAAATTGAAGTCATTCATGTTTCTAACCATTACTCACAGAGTAACTATTAAAAACCTTTAATTTGAACTATACGTTCCAAACCTTTGAATTTGACATATGCATTCTCAAATAAATTCTGTACTTCTTTATGCCAGTTCATGGAAAAATTACTTTGATGTTGTTAGCACTGATGGATACTCATTAAATTCAGGAGATAATTAACCTAGATGCCCATTGATGTCAACATAAATCGTATAGATACAAACACCCTTATTTGCATAGAAGTAGCTTATTGGATTTTAAGAGCTTTAGTATGCAGTATGTTTAATCTCCCAAAACTGTGACAAAAATTAAAATATGGGAAAGCAAAATCACATGATACACAGTGATTATATATATTTTTTAAACTTCTAAATTGTTCTAATTTGCACAAGGTAATATTACTTGGTGACTGGAATAGTTTTGTTATTTGAATATTAAAAGGTTAGCATCAGTAGGATTCTCCCCCTTGGTAATATTCTTTAAAGTGCATGTAGTGCTTATAAGAAATTATAAATAGCAATCTCCCAACAATAGCAAGACTTGGAATGGATCATTAGCTATATTACAATGTACAAGTCTAGATCTATTCTCCAGGAAAAAAGTACTGGAACATTAATCTGGTTGAACAAACTAACCAATGAAGCATTGGTATTTTTCTAATGATACTGGGATAAATTCAGACCAAAGAGAAAAGAAAAAGCAATTTTCTTCCTTTTTTTTCCCCTATTGCTATATTAAGCAAATACATTCAAAGAAAATCTGATTGCAATCACTGACATTTTAGAAATACACTTTTCCTATTAGCAAAGTAACCTGCTGTTGCCAGCAGTTATCAGAAGAGGAAGTGTCACAGTTACATGAGTTTCAGGGTTGTTATTTATTTCCTGAGGAGTATCAGCTGGTGCAATTTCATGTCAGGGATAATATAACCAGTATGTAAATAAAGCACTGAAGTTCAGAGTTTCATCTGAAATTTCTTTACAGTGATCTATCCTTACATTTTCAGACATTTGGTCTAATTACTCCAATATAAAGCTCATAATGTTTTAAAGTTTTAATCAGTGAACCATAAACACAAAGAAAAATATTACAGAAAGATCAGATCGAATGCTTTGTGTCAAATCATTTTTATTATATGCCTTCAAGAATTTATTTCCTTTTACTTTGGTCACTATCTTTTCTGTTTTTTCCAATGGGAAAAGGGAATAATTTTTCTCTCATTTCCCCCTATGTTTTCATTTATCCCCTAAAAATGAAATATTTTTTTTTATAATCTGGTAGATGTCTTTTCTGAGGATAAAAAAAACTGATTTTATTCTATGATTAACATTTTTGACCTTCTGCATATTTTTCAGTCTTTTTAATTCCATCCCTTTATTTTTTTTCTGAAAATCTTCCTAGACAATTTGGGAAAAAAAAAAAAATTGGTTGGAGATTTTTCTTTAGTGGTGTGAAGGTAATTAGGATTTAAAAAACAGCTCTAATCATCATATAGAAGCACAAGAGTTCTCACACAATATTCTTTGCAGATATATCTGAACAATGCTTATGCTCGCTGCTTACCTTACTAAAGACAATAAAAGAACTCTGGAAACATTAGAGAGAAAAAGCTTGTGATGAAGAAGCAATGGCAAAACAGGCAAATGCTGATTCAAACCAATCATTGTGAAATAAAGTGTGTCACTTTATTTTGAATCAATTTAACTCAATTACTTAATGAGGCATAGTGGAGGAAGTCAGTCACTCAAGTGATTCAATTGTTTAAAAAATATTGGAAACAGTAAGGGGGAAATACAATATATTAGGATTTTTAAAGTAAAGAAGGAATAACATGAGATAAAGAGAGGATGCTGGAAAGTCAACTTTCACAGGAGCAAGTGGATGAATGAGAGTCCAACATTATCTCATATTTTACTGTCTTTATGTCTTTCAATTTTGTCTGCAGGAACCACTTGATATTACAATGAAAGAGCGACTTAGTTTCTGTTTTTCTTACCTTGCTTTGGCTACCATCCTGCATGTGAGAGTAACTCAGTTTACCAGAAAGGCTAAGCAGGGACTCATTCAGCTATAATGGCTAATGGCTCATATCAGCATGCATTAGAAGTCCAGAAATGATGGAGAACAGAACAAGCAGCAGCAGAAATATGTTGCAGGGGGGAGATGGGGCGGGGGGGAAGAAAACCAGCTCCATTATTTTCCAGGGAAAAGAAACAAATACTTCCCCTGATAGCCTCCTAGCTGCATGCCAAAAACATATTTGAAATGTTAAACTATTGTTACAATTTGGGAAGCATGAAAATTGCAAAAGCTGCAAGCTGAAAATGCTACAGATAACAGAGAATCACAATTTAGTGGATTTTCACTTCTTCTACTAATAACTGACAAAGGATGCTTTGATCAAGCAGATTCTGTTGACAGAGACTTTCCACAGCAGACAGAAGCTCTTATCTTCAAGCTATGAAACACAAAAAACGTTCATAAAGATCACTTTGAATGCCATTTTCTCTGTATTATGTAAGTTTAGGGATTACTGAGCACAAAAAGGTGTGTGATGAAAGATACAAGACTTGGAAGATATTCTAGTGCACAGTAATTCACTGCAGTTATTACCATTAAATTCCACATTCTGCTGGTAAACATTGTTCCCTATTCAGCAGATGTGTCAATGGTTCTAGCAGTTTTCATAAGCAAAAATCCTGCTCCAACAAATGGATTAACCTTAAAACAACACAGGCTTTCAGCATTAGCTACAATAGTTCTTTTCCCTCTTAAACCGAAGCTTTGTCTCTGGGATACTACAAGTTATTCAGCATGAATTTCATTAACTTTCTTAGTAGAGGGTGAGGGTCTGTTGCTGAGTAGAAGCACTTTAAGAGTGCTTACATTTCAGAACACCTTGGTAAACCAATTAAAGCAACTTTTATTTTAAACGTGTTATTGCTTTTTCCAATACCATAAAATTCTTTAACTAACCTTTCAATATTGAGTATCCCATTATAATTTTACAGCTGGCCTTCCAAAAACATTAAAGAACTTGACGGGGTTATGAATCACAGATTATTTGCCTCTCTGTGGACTAATATATCAAAAAGATTGAGATCAGATCTTTATCTAAAGGGCTGGTGTTGATTCAAATTCAGTGGCAAATTAAGATGGGAGACTGTGTGATTACCTTACATACATATCCATACTGCTCCTACAGCTGAGGTTTCATTACTCCTTAATCACTGCAGTTTGCAGACCAATGTATTAAAACTAAATCAGTAAACCTTCATGAATCTGCAGCATATTGTATGGATATGTCAGTTTGAATCAATACTAGCCCAGAGGACTCTCTACTGGCTTATAGATGGTGATACCCACTGAAAAACTGGGTATATCTCATATCTTATCTTTGGGGCTTAGGTATCTAAATCAGGATTGCTTCACATATGTTGCCAGTCATAATAAACTGGAATTTGTCACTCAACACCTTATGAAATACAGTATAGCTACAACAGCTCTCCTAAAGGAATGGAGCTCTTTATGAAAGCATGTCCATTTTATTTTGTGTGACCTCTGATGTAGCTGATGCCTGTGACATTTTTTCCACTGCCACGGAGATCATTTCATTTCATGTCTTCTCAGAACTAAACAATCAAAAATATTCTGATAAGAAAGACAATATCCAGCTTTTTTTTTTTTTTTCTTTCTTTCTCACATTTTGGTCTCTTCATCATTTCAGGTTTTTTTGATGTTGTCATTCAATGACCATTCCTAAAATCATTAGCTGCTTCAAAGGCTTTTTTTTTAATTTTCATCTGAGCAACACCAATAATGTAACTGACAATTCCTTTAAGTATTCATTTCTCTACCAATTCAGACAATCAGATTCATTGCCACCTTAAGACTCAGCTATCATCAGTCATCTTAGCCTATCAAAACAGTCAATCTACATAATGGGAAAATGTAAAAACCTGGGGTCAGGAAAGAGCTCTTTCTACTTGAAAGCTACAAGGAATATTTTATTAGCATACCTCACAGACTTCAGCTGCATATGTTCACAGTATAGGTCAAATAAATGTTTGTGCTGTCCTCATTTGTCTAAACCACCTGGAAAACAGTTTTAATCCTTGAGCATTTTCTTCTGTATGTTTCTACTAGGTGGTTTGGGGTTGTTTACTTAGAATTAATACATTTTTGTGGATTAAAGAGAATGACCAATACATACTGATACGTGAGTAGGAATAATTCTTGACATGAAATCAAAATTACCCTTTTCTCTATTGAGACAGATTGTAGGAGGCCCAGAGAGAACGCCATATGAAAATCTAGCAAAATTCCCTTTTAACTCTCTGGATCTGATTCAAAATCAGTTGAATTTAAGGAAAAAATCCTATCAACTGCCATGTGCTTTCACTGAGACTGTAATTTGTGAAAAAGAATTGTTCCATTTTTATATTAATCAATCATAATTTAACTTATAAATCAAAATATTATTTGTGTCATTGGCCATGCTTATGTGGGAGTATATTGTGTTCCTCAGAAGGAACAGTCCCTGTCCTTTCTCCTATATACTTTTGTCTACAGTGTGTCTTTTCAAGTAATGGTGAGAATAAGTTAAGCCTCAAAAGCTAAATCAAATGAACATTGGGGTAAAGTGGGAGGACTCCCAGAAAAAATGATATGACCTTTAATGGATTTCCAGGAAGGAATCATCAGATCCTTCCTGCCTGCTGATTCTGAACCTGTCTACAAGGTAAGGTCTCCACTTTGAGAGCTGAGTCACTTCAGCTACTGATGTATGAAGCTGGTACAGTCAACAGATGCTACCCTCTACATTCACCTCCTAAAACGATCATACTTTTTCAATAGTTTCAGAACTGATTATTACATTTACTGAAAGCAGACCTTTATGTCTTTTTCCATTAAACCCATTTCTCCATTTTTAGCTATAGTCCTTTTATCTTCTTATATTCCTTAATGTTGGTAGTAAAAATACTTCAGTGTATATCAGATCTTACATGTACATTGCATTAAATTCATTGCAGATATGGAGCACGCTCTCAAAAAATTGATTTTTTTCTACTCTCATGTGGTGAACACCTGCATCTTTTTACAAAGGAATGTGGTTGTAGCAGGAAAGAGAGCTTGCTATGCATGCATCTTACTTCCTTTTTGTTTGTTTTTTTTTATAGTAGAATTACTTTTGAATGTCTCTTTTATTCCCTTATATATGAATAATTTATACATATATTAAATATATATATTCTCTCTGAATGAAGCAATTAACATATGACATTTCAGACATATATTTGCTTTTTGAAGATGCCCAATTTCAGCATTGCAACCTTTTAAAAATGAATTTTCATGACTGGAAAATCTATTCTACCACTTTCAAATGTGACAAGTGTTCATGGAGGGGAGGAGTGCAGTGTGGTACATTTTAGGGGTGTTAGTAAAACAATTCAATGAGTGTCCCTACTGCCAGATCTGATTCTCTGCCTCCACTCCCATTGGCATCAATGGGAATTTTTTCAGGACTTTCATGAACCTCCTATTGGGAAGAAAAAAAATAAAATCTCGGGAAGGTAACAAGATTCCCTACTCAGATCCTTAAAGATACCTAAGTAGCTAGGGTTAAGGAACAATGAAACGGCCATTAGCAAGCACACATTTCAATGGTGGCGTTTTC
The DNA here is from genome assembly GCF_015220075.1 of Falco rusticolus. Classification (NCBI taxonomy): domain Eukaryota; kingdom Metazoa; phylum Chordata; class Aves; order Falconiformes; family Falconidae; genus Falco; species Falco rusticolus. The sequence goes on from NC_051189.1 coordinate 53,272,845, forward strand.
CTAAAGGTATAAATCGTGGAGGGCTAACTAGATGGATAACAGAAATGGAAATTATATGATAGCTTTTGCTTAACTATAGGCTTGTACAACTGACATAAGCATCTAAGCTAAAATTCCCTACTCAAAAATACTTATTTCATTTGTAAGCAAGCCTAGAGTAATCACTTCACTGTCTGCGCTGTCTGCACACCAACTGGAGAACTGGTTAAAATGTGCCAAATTCAAAACAGATGTTACACTTTCACTGAAGCATTTTATGGTAAATTTGGTAGCCCAAAGTATAAACAGAAGACAAACACAACATAAATTACAAACAGTGAAGATTATTGAACAGTCACAAGACTTGTACAGAATTTAGTGAACAGGAGAACATTTAAAGCAAATGTTTCTGATAGATTCTGATGGTTCAGTTTTCAGTGGCTTTTCATCTCACATTACTTCCTGCAATGCCAGTACATTCAATGGTATAATAAAACATCATCTGGAAATCTGGCATTTTATTGTTTGTTTCTTCATCACAGCTTCATTAATTAGACAGTGGCATTTCTTGTAAAAACATCAGTAAAACCATGTAATAAGAGTCTTTTTTTTTTCTCTCTATTTTTGACAAGAATGTATCCCACTTCTATTCTAAGATCCAGGAAAAGGGAGACACGGTTTTGAGTGATTCACAGCCAGACTGTGCCTAGAAGTTTTGATTTCAACAAATACGGTCTAGAGGGAATAAATATGAAACAGGAGATGAATTGGTAAAATTTCCTTTCCTTTCTGCTAGGAAGTGCAACCATGCCTATGAAAATCACTGCGGGGTGGAAAACAGCTTCTGCCCCAGAGCTCCTGAGACCTGTTTCTTAGCATGGGCCCACGATCATGGCAACAAGGCTGAACTCTGAAATGGACTGGAAATAGATGGCACAATCCTATATGCCTGTGCAGCTTCAGGAGCGGCATTTTCATGCATTTAGCCACCTTGGAGTGTGGCACAGCTACCATGTGATGATTTGTATGAAATCAGGTCTTTCAGCAGAGACTGAATCCTCTGATGCTACCATTTACACATCCATATAGTGCTAGTGCTAGTGATATGAATATCTTTTGCACAGTATTGTCACTGAAATTTGGAATAAAGAAAACTTCTTAACACCAATGTAGCACTAAGAAGCAGACATTCCTTTATTGCAGTGCTGGGGACAGATAGTAATTTCTCCTATCACACCTAATCCAAAAACAGATTTGATTCTTATTTATTACCCTATCCTATGCATATTCATCAGAACTAATTATCTTAAGCTCAGCCCCCTTGCACTTGCACAGTCCTTTCAGAGGAAGGGTGTATCAAAGATTCAAGAATATTCTTCAGAAGTCCTGCACATATCTCAGGCCACATATAGATAGTTCTTGGACTGTCCATGTTTGTTCCGTTGGTTTCTTACACAACAGCCTCCTCAGTGACCATAAGTTTTAGTTTTCCAGATGACTCTTTCCTCTTGGCATGAAATCAGCAATAAAATGTTACATGACTAAGGTTTGTTAGTAATTTTTCCATAGTGACTGTACTGAAACAAACAATAATACATGGTAACAGTATTATATGATAGAAGGTTAAAAAATAAGTATTTACTCTATACCAACATACAAATCTTCTAGTTTTGACACCACTGTTTTAAACTAGCACCAAACCTGAAAATCAAATCCTAGACTGCAGTTGCTAGTACTGCACAACTGCATACAGAACAAATACAGTCTGAATGGAAGGGATTAAATGACTATTCATATTACCTCACAGGATTATCTGGGTCAGTTTTACCTGAATGCGCTGCTCTATCAGATATGCACCAACCCTAACAGGTCTGATGCGGGAGTTGCTTGATAAAATTCTAAGGTCTGTGTGGTTCAGAAGGTCAGACTTAATGATCACAGAAAACCTACCTGGTCATAGACTCTATGAATAAAATAGTTTTAACTAACAGGTTACAAAGCCAGCTTAGTCCTTGTTTTCTATCACTGTACCAATGCAAAGCAGTCAGAACCTGTTGGTGAATTTGACTCTTAGATTTCCTGCTGTTCCTGTACTCACATGAGGTTGACAACTGTACAGTCTCATGTATATGTCAGTTAAGCCCAAAACTCTTATTAGCATCAATAGTTTTATATGAAAACAACTCTATGTTATCCATGAAGCAGCGGTTCTGATCACTATAGCGGCTTTTTTCCTTTCAATAACTATAAGGGAACAGCGTAAGGGAACACACAGGGAATCTCAAACTCTGAATGTTCCCAAATGAAAAGAACAGCAACATCCTGATTCTTATTAGAATTCAGGCCCTAGTTAGAACTGGCAAGGTTTGTGGAAAAGATGTAGACAAAAAGAGTTAAATTTTAAAAATTAATAACAAACCAATGATTTCCATTCTGAATACTGACATGAAGTCTGCATGTTCCATTCTGTAAACTACATGAATGCCCCTGCTTCATAATCATTTCCTTAGATATTTTTATTAGCTAAATTGAAACAAAACCAAAAACTAATGCCCAAAATTTTTAATCTGTTGACATTACACTACATCTTTGTATCATGTTTTACTACATGTTACTTAGTTAACACTGATACAGACCATATGCCTGGTAACAATAACCTATGCATTGACATTGCCTTTCATCAGTATGTGCTTTAGCAAAAAGCTGGAATTAGAAAGACTGTTGCATTAATTAGCTAATTTGTATAACACTTTGAAGAGGCAGACTGTTGGTTTTTTTTTAATTTCATCATCTGTTATGGCCATTTGTTCAACTAACCCATTCAATTACAAAAGAATAACCAGGGAGTGCATGAGGCATAATTACCTGGTTTATGACAATTTAAATTTTTTTCTCATGTGATTTGACTAAAATTAACACTGGGATATCTAATTTATGGCAATGCCCATGAGAAAACGTCTAAACAATTTAAAAAAAAATAGAAATAGAGCAGCTCAAGGTTGAAAATAGATTCAGGAAAGGGCATAGATCTTAAATTGCGCCTGTCCTTTGTGTTTATAAAGTCTGACCCTGTCTGCACTGATTTTTACTCAAAACCTTCCTGTCTTCACATTGGCTAAACACAAAATACAAAAATCCCCTGACCTGTATCATATTTAGTTATCTGTATAACATGAAACACATAGCCACTACAGTTTTCCTCTGAAAGGCTGAACATCAAGGTGAGATCTTGACTCCTTTACAAGTAAAGGAAATTTTACCCTGGTCTTCCATGTGTTAATATTTAATCCAGATGTACATATTGAGCTGTTACAGCCAATAATTGCCTTGATACAAATGGTCCCAAGGTGCTATTAATTTCGCTGGAAAATGGAGAAAATCAGAGAGCTTTCACTGGTCATGGATTTCCATCCCTCTTCAACTGTATTATGTTGAGATCCACCTAAAAACCCCTTTTCTTTGCTGTGTATCTACACCTACAGTGGAAGTATGAACTAAGGTGACTGAATATTTTAATGGTATGTAAGTCTAGATCACTAGGTTTGCTATTGGTACTGAATATATCAAATAGTACTTAGGTAGGTAGAGGAACAGAAAGACAGGTGACAAATTCAATGTAATGCACAAATAAACAGCTAAAACAAGCAAATTATCTGGATAATAATTAAAATTGTTATAAATGGATTTTGTAACAATTTGGAAACCTTTTTTTCCCCAAACTCTCCATGAGATACTGAGAAGGCTTAAAAATAAGAGATATCTCCTCTCCCTTCTTCTGAAATATGATTCCATTCTGCAAAATACTATAAATAACAGATGAGCAAGATCATTTAGATTTGCTCTCCTTTTCCAAGATATTCAAGTAGACTTTTTTTCAACATCTGCAAATTTCTACAAAGCTGCTGTGCATTCAGCTTCAGTGTGCTTTAGTATCCTACTTGGAATGAAACCTTACAAAAAGATTGTCTGGTATTATTAGTTTATAAACAAAATATGCAGGGTGACAAAAAGATGGAACAGAGAAAGGATTCATCTTTATTTTGTTTCTCAGCATGCAGTAAATAAAAACATAATAGCATTTCTGATTTACAACCTCAGGAGAAGTTAAAATGAGCACATTTATTTAAAGAACACCTTTCACATACAGGGGAAGTCTTTCACAACATCATTTTATATTTTTTCTAGACAAAAATGAGTACTAACAGCTAATTGTCAAGAGCAATAAAGTATCCAGAGAATTTTTCCCTCTTTGTCTATTTCACTTTCTTATACAGTCTGTTTTCATAACACAATAATTACACTGGCTTGTCACTGGTAAAAGACTATTATTTCATCACAAAAAGAGAAATCAGAAATGAACTGTGAAGAAAAGCATAGAGAAAAATACAGGTCAGCCAGCTCTAATATTCATAATAACACTAGTAGTTTAAATATATATATATATTTCAGCTTCATGTGGAAAGGGTTTTCTATAGTAAGTACTTACAGATCTATTTGTTATAAACCACCTTTTTAACTGGTTACTAAATATGCATTAAATCCCTGCCCTCCTGAATAGACCCAGAAATGCAGTTCAGGTTTGCATTTTCTTTTTGCTTTGCCAGCCTGAAAAACCTTCTTGCTGTATCAGCCAGAAAGAGGTCAGACTCTGAAATGCTGGCAGTGCCCTGTGTCCTGCAGGTGGAAATACTACATAGTGAAATGGAAAAACAGAAATGTGAAATATCCATATTTTTAGCTAAAAAATATAATAGTCTGAAATCAAACACTGCTTGTAACAATAGACTGTCTTGCTGTCTGACTGAAGAATCCTTAAATACATTCTTGTTAAATGTGTGGATGGGAAGGAAGGGAAAATAACTACTAAATATATATATATATATATATATAAAAAATCCAAAACCTAACAGTATTAGAAGTCTGTTATGAATCCTGGGAGAGAAAGGAAAAAAAAGAAAAATTATTATTAATAATAATAATGATAATAATGACGACAACAACAACAACAACAAAACAACAGAAAGGCTTTGGGATAAATCTCTCTTAAAAATTGTAGGTGCAAACTGAAGCTTCATAATATAGTATTCACTAAGGTGCTTCATAATACAGCATTTTTACAGTTTCCTGAATATGAGGCTTACCCCCTATATTGCCTACCAAAGAACCTACAAGCTCCCCAGCTTCCCTCGGGCTCTAATTCTTCCCTGAAGTTCTCTGGCACAGTTTCTGCGCTCTGGCCTCTCAGCCGTAGCACCTCTGTTGTTTCCCTTTAAGTCCTCAGTAATTTAAAGTAGAACACCAGGTCTGCAGGTGATCATTATGTATTATTTGTGTCTATAAGGGGCACATAGTGGTGGTGTAAAACACGGTGACTGTGTAGGGGTTTTGAAAATAAAATTATTCTGCATTACCCCTCAGAAGTCACAAAAGCCACAACCTTGAATCCCCAGTTTACATACCCACCAAAACTATACCCTCCATTCTCATGCTCTTTATGTTCCTTTATATTTTTTTCTCTTTTCCTTTACAAAAATGTGAGTAGATGGGTATTTATATTTGATTCTTACAAATAAAAGCACCCGTCTTACCAGAAACATTGGAGATATATTAATTTGTTTGGTTTAATTTCAGAAGCACTGCAGTCAGGAAAATACATGAATATTTTTAACTTCCATTGAGGAAAGTACACACCAGCAATCCTAAAATAAAAAAGGCAGTAAGAAAGGGCACAGGAGTATCAGCAGCCTAGGAGTATTTTCAGCTAATTGTCTGGAAAATATGTGGGTTTCATAAATCATTGATAAGGATCAAACGCTTGGCTCTCTTCCTGTTACAGGTTTCCATGCAGATGAGTTCCATCACTCAGAAAGCCAGACGAGTTGAAAATACAGGGTCAATTTACCTAATTTCTCATAGTTATAATAGAATTTGTTATCACTTTTAGCACCGCCCACTTTGTTCCCCAGTATCACGTATTAAAGGTTTCACAAGTCAGTCAAACTGCCAGCAGTGCCTCTCCCGCAGCCTTCTCAGCGGGGAGCAGGGCCAAGTGCAAACAAATTTCCAGCCTTGGAACACTGTAGGAGCAGTGTGGACAAATCTGGCAGCAAGGGGTGCCCACAGGGACAGGAGAAAAAGTGTGTGTTAGTGTTTCTGGGCTGCAGGGAGGACAACAGACAGCTAAAGGATTAGCTGTGAAATGAAACAGCCCAAAAGGCGGGATTGTTTTGGAGGGCATTTTTCCCTGTTTCCCCCATCCAAAGAGCGTTCAAAGCTGTATGTTTTGTGTTTTCTCACAGAGGGGCCCTAAGTGACAGCTAGCATCGATGAAAACAAAGGAAAATGGCCCTGCCATCTACTTTGTCTTGTAACTTAGTGCTCTGAACTCTTTCACTCTCCATCTCTTCCAACTTTCTGGAAGTATCGATTGCCCTCTATTTCTGCTCTATTAGGAATCTATTCTACATATGTTTGGTCCCCTAAATCACATATTGGTTTGACATCCAAAGGAAACAAAGTAAATGTCTCCTGCAAAGTCTGTTAGACTCTACCACACTCAAGTGAAGAGCTATACTTGTTTTCCAAAGACCTGTCCTTTCCTGACAGCAGGTAGATCGTGTCACTTTGAGTTGGAATTGGTAGGAGAACTTCCATTTGGGTTTAAAAGACAAAAAAAAGGATTATTTTTTTGTTGGTGGTCACCCAGCCTAAGCTAAAAACTAAAACTGAGCCCCAGTTGTGAATAGTTTATTTTGCCTTCTGCCACCGTGATAACTCATATTGATGTTTGCAAAAACAAGGCTGGAGGACGTGAAAGTACCTGACGCACAAGTATTCTTTCCTATACAGCCATTATTATAGTGGTTTTAAAACACCTTATTGCAATGTACTTGTCCTCAAAACAGACCATAAGATAGCAAAGCTATCGTACACTCATTTAGTAACTTGAGGAAAATTCTCAGACCCAGTTATTGGAAGTCACATGGGAACTCACATAAAAAGCAGGGAATTTATGTTATAATAAGAGTCTCAGCGCCAGCTCCTACAAACTCTGTCATTCTTTTTCATTACCCAAATGGTAGGTGAAGCACGGAGAAATGTGCCTAAGCAGCAGTGGAGTTCAGAAAAGAGCTGTGGTCTTCCAACTGTAATTCTTTCTAAGCCTTAACCACTTAACTGCTTGTCATTATGGATTGCAGCCTGTTAGCCAAAACAAGGTACAATGTGTACTCTGTTCTGAGTTAACCCTATTTTCTTTGTGTTTTCACTTGCTTTAGCAACATCCAGCTGAGGACAAACTGTTCACATTTCTGCCACAGTCAAGCCAAAGTTGCACTGACTGCTATTCTTTAAACCCTAAGGGACTGCAATTTCAGAGGTACAAAACCAACAAAACAACTGTGTTGGTATTAAGAGATCTTGTGGTAGGAAGCAAGCACCCACATCATAAGAAGCACCCATGCTTCAGAAGAGTTTACATCCCTGGCTGTGAATGGGGAACAAAACAATTATTTTTTCTGTTTTGCAGGTAGGGAAATGAAACAGAAGACAGCGTCCATTCTGCCAGACTTCTTTGTCTTCCAAAATAGGCCTAAGGAAGCCAAATCTCCTGATTTTATCCACAGTGCTGATTGTTTGGCCACATGTAACTGGTGACGCTTTCCTGACTTGCAAGTTCTAGAGGAAATGCGATTACTGGTACTTGAATTACAGGCAGCCTGAACTCATCCTTAGTTTAGGTTGCACATAAACCCTTTCAGCCCTTGCCACAGGTGATGCCAGAGATCCTTTAGGACCTCAGATTTTTGCCTACTGTTGCAATATGTCTGCAAGAGTGCAAGAAGATGAACGGGATAGCCTGCTCTAGGATGTAGTAAATGGCAAGTGCAAAGGTTGGAGAGGAACGAGGGAACTTGTGTTAACCAGCCAAGGGTGTGCATTGTCAGAACAGGAATACTTCTTGTGTGCTTATGACACAGTATTGTTAGTGTGCCTGCTTGCCAGCTGTTTGCAGTATGTTCAACCCTGTTCCCCCTGTTCCATCATTCCTCTCCAATCCCTGCATAGTGCACAAGAGAAAACCCATATCAAGGCACCAGTCTAGCCTGGACTCCCAGAAAGCACCAGAATTCAGTGTAAGAGACCTGACGACATAAATTTAACTGCTGGCAGGTTTGGACCTCAGGCTAATGCTTGGCTAACAGCACGTACATACACAAGCAAGAGTAGATTAAATCTCCAAGACCACATGTAAGGTGTGTGGCAAAACTAAACTATTCTAATAAGAATTTTTTTTTTTTTTTAGCATAAATCTTATGTTGCCACTGAACTTGCTGGCTTTCTACAGCCGCATCATCTTGGCTTTCTTCTTCTATGCCATTATTCACAGCAGAATTTGATTTAAAATGTGTATAGGAGCTAGGGCTACATCTGCAGATATGTGAGAAGTAAATAGCTTTGTAGATCTGGATCTCTCTTCTCAAAGCCCGTTGTCTCCATTGTGCTTGCTTTCCACACACTACGCATCTCTATGACAAATGGTTATGGCTGCATTTGATTTTAACATTGACTGATGAGTACAAGCTAGGCAGGGGGGAACAGAAGGGTATAGGGAGCAAATATTCAATTTAAAAAAACTTGTTCCATAAAACACATCATAATTTTCAAGTGAAAAGGACATCTTCATTTTCTAAATGGGCCTTTTAAAATGATAGGCAATAATGGGAGAATAAGTCCATTATTCATTTATAAGGGAATTAGCATAACAAAGCTGCTTAATGTGAGAGTTCAGAAAGCTCTGATTAATAAATTAATCCTTACATTTTACAATAGGTCTCATTTTTTGTGAATAATTTCTATAAGAAACTGTTTTAATAATCTCAATGTTTTCCTTTAAAAAAATTAACTCTTTATGAGGTACAAAGATGAATTTCATGTTGTGTAGACGGGTGTAAATCAATGTAACTTTTGAGCACTGATAGCATTGCACAGGGGAAAAGCTGGAGGCAGGAGCAGAGAGAGCTGCACTGGTGGCCACACAGCACATGAGGGTACATCACACTGGTGTTAATAGCTAAGCAGCATGATTTAAATTAATCTCAATGGTAATTACTATAAACGAAAAAAAAAAAAAAGTATGAGCCTTCAGTTTTGAGAAGAGTAGCCTGAATAGACAAAGATTACTTTTTTTAATCTCTTTAAATCCCTTTCATAATTGCTCTTTCTATAAGTTGCTTTTTAATGTGGACAGTCTCTTAAACTTGCCTGCTCTTCCTTAGATCAACGTTACAGTACAATTAAAAGTCTTTGCTTTTCTGAAAAAGATCTGTTCCAGATGAAACACTTTCCATATCAAGTCATTGCTCTGCTGCCTTGTGAAGACAAGTAAGGCACCATCTCAATCTCCTTTTCTTAAAAAAAGTCTTTCACTCTATCTTCTTTTTTAAGCTTAGTGAATCAGGCCTTTTTATGTGAATAACACATAAAAGGGTTTTATTCAGGTTTATTTTATTAGTAGCATTGTTCCTAAGTAGATGTAAGTAATGCCATTTGATGTATGGCATCATTCCATGTCTATTTCTGTATTAACAATTGTATATAGTAGCCTTTCTCTTTTTGCAAGAAGACACTAATGAAACCAGCACTTTCTGATTCCATTCCTCTTTCCCCCCATAATTCACCTCTGATACTGTTATTTCTCCCCATGCAAGTCTAATCGTAATGGACAAATCTTTCTGATTACTTTTGGAGTGTCAGAAAGGATGCTTACAATGGGCACCTTGCGATAAAGTGTTAGTCACAATGAAGCAGAGAATGGTGGATTCTGCACAGCCACACTACACACCATGCAACGCTTGATGTGACTTACTCCAGATTGCTTCCAGAAGCCTTGGGGAGAGGCTTAATGACACAATAACATAGGAAGGCAGAAAAGAAAAATAATTATGGCATTGGTAGTTGCACCTTGAATAATGTGAATGCCACTTTTTCTGAGATTATTAAAACACTTCTAATGTGATTTGACTTGGAAATCGGAAAAAAGGGCCTGAGGAACTTGCTGACCCCCCCAATTTAGAAGTCCAGTCTGCACAATGATAAAAAAGTCTCAGCCATTGGGTTTGTGTCCTTCCTACTGGATAACGCAAAGGTAGTTTCCTTCTCTGATCTACTGCCTACATGTCAGCAGTAGAACAGCTGAAAACTCTTCTGCTGGTTATCAGAACAATGCGGCCTCATTTCTGGTATTACTGACCTTTGCTCCTTCTGTCTCTTCTGGTACATTCAGCTTGTCTGTTCTTGTCACACCTTTATTCTGTAAATCTAAAAGACAATGCACTGCTTTGTTAAATGGAATAGGGCAGCAGGGGGGAAAAACCACTGTACACAAAAATAACAGTATGCATCTAGACTGCATATCAGTGCTTCACAAATTGTTTTTACTTCAAGTGCAAGCCAGGAACAGCAAATCTCTAAAAGGAAAGCATTTGAAAGATTACATTCCCTAACAAGTCTCATATTCCAAAACAGAGGGGAAGGCACTTTTAGAAAACTGTTCCTAATTCATGTTTCATTACAAATTAATGACACAAACAGGAAAGCAGAAACTCCATTATTTCTTTGCATTAGAATTCTTCCATCAAAGAGCTTTTAATTTGAATTTTATTCATGATTTCTACTACTATTTTTTTTGTTTAATTTATGATCTATATCTTCATTATTTTGATTTAATTTATGGTTTCTTGTTGCCTAGCGTGGCTTAGAAAGAGCTGTGAAAGCTTGGTAAAAGTCTATCTGGCAAAGCAATACTGTCTTTACAAAAAAATTAATAAAGTTTGCCAAGCTTATGAGCCTAAAGGGTGTATCATTTAAATCTTTCTGTTATGCTTCAGGAAAAGAGAGAGAGAGAGAGAAGCCTTTAGGAATTACTTCTTTGCCACTCAGTGCAAGCCTCCATTTAAGTGTTCTTCCCTTTGGCATTGCTGTTGCTCACAAGGAATAAAGAAAAAACAAACCCTGCTTTCACATGTTCCTTTAAGGTTTTTTCATATTTTTCCTCACTTCATTCCTACTGTCCTAGTCCCTTTCTTCAACTCTTCTCTACCTTATTACATGCACAGAAGCTATCTTTCTCTTCCAGCCCAGATGTAACCATAAAGCAGAGATTTGGTGGCAGTTGTTGCCTTATTGGCTTGGAAGCTCTGTTGGTTCTCATGCATGCCAGGATGGTAATTTTCACTGTGTATAGATGTTTGCTCTATGTACATTCATGTATCGGTATTTCTGTATGATTGTGTATTTTCCAGCCTTCACTGTGAACCTACAAGCAAAACCAGCAGAAAGCCATAAGATTTAAGGACATGAGTTTGCCGGAGTCCACTAGCCAGCTGCTAATTGTGGATTTATTCAAGACAGAAGATTCATTATATTAGTATTTATACTTTTTCTTTACTATTAAAAATTCTAGCATAGTAGCATTTCTGTCTCAGTAATGATTTAAGATCCACCTATAGTCTTAAATTACTCTCTGTATGTCATATCTTCCTCAGACCCAGAAGACATGTTCTCATCTGTTGACTATTTAACCTGAAATGTTTCATCAAAGGCTAGACTAGCCAGGGTTCACAGTCATAAAAGAAAAGGTAGAGCCTGAAAGAATGACAATGATTCTCTGTACTTTCCAAAGATAGGCAAAAGAATAAAAACAATAAAGTATAAATTGAGGAACATGACTTTTCATTTCTGGTTACCTAGGGAGAGTAATACATAAGCCAGAGTCAGGTCCATTAATCTCATCCGGCCAGATATGAAACTCCATGTATAACAGCACCTCATCTGGTTTTTGTTTTCTTTTTTTTTTTGCTTTGTGGCCTTTCCATAAAATTAATCGTTACAATGAAAATGAGAAAATGAAAAAGGAAATTTTAGTGATGTTCAAAATTATGTCCATAAAGTATGTCAACATTTTGGACACCATATAGTAAAAATATTTTTTTTGCACACATGCCAACCTATTAAAAATTTATTTCTAGAGTCCTGCTTTCTTTTGAGCATCACATTTGTAGTCGCAATTGTTTCTAAGCCTGAGAACAATACAGAAAAGGGGCCACAAAGGTAACCAAGTGCAATCTTTGTAATTCCTAGTTTCCAGGTTAGCCTCAGTCCTGTTCAGCCACTGGTGTCAATTAAAAGTGCATCAGAGCAGCTTCATCTGCAGTTCCTTCTTACGGTATGGATCATTCTTGCCAGACTCTTCACAAGTCAGGGAAACAAGAGACACAATTGTTCAAAGTCCTCTGGACATAAGAATGTCCTACCCTTGGCTTCAGGCTCAAGTCCCCCAGTCAAGCACCACAGCAGGTGCTGAAAGCAGAGTAGTAACTCTATAATCAAGTCACACCTGTATTATTCTGGTGGCTTAAGGCATCAGAGAAAAGGTTTGTGTCGGATTTTATTGGAGAATTCAGATCTGCTCTTTGCTCAATCAGTCATTTAGCTTATAGTGGTGAATGAATGGTAGATGTGTGATGCATGGCTGGTTTTCTTCTCTTGAGACGTGAGCATGCCTGTGGGAGGAGGGAGGGCTATCAGTCTGCTAGGTAAGATGTCATTCCACCAACCTGCCAGGAGTAAAAGAGAAGAAATGCCAGATATAGATTCACAAAGGCAAAAACCAGTGTCTTTCCGTTTCATGACTTAAAGCTTTAGAAAAGATGACCCTGTGGCAAGTCTGCATCATATACTGACGCAGATATTCACTGTCTGTACCATAGCATGCAGGAACTAGAAGAAAGGGTGTTGTCCTGATCTTCTGTCATACTGCATTACAGCTTAGCCTGAGGCCTTAAAACCTATGGACAGCAGATATCATTTAAGAGCTAACTTGGAAGTTAAACTTCTGAACTTGCCCAACTTGTGTTAAGACTTAATCTAATACAAAGCCCCAAGCTGTGAGAATAAGCAAGTGCACTATTTCTATTTCCCTCTCACCATCAAGAAGAGTTTAGCCTTATAATCTTATTTAAAGTGTTGTCTATGACAACTCATGCTCTTAAAAAGATCATCACACTAGATTCCAAATCAAATAGCATCCAACAAATTTACTCCAGTGCCTGTCTCTCATGACTAACAGTGTATCCCTTTAAAATTCAAGACATGATCAGGGAAATCAAGAGCACTACCAGAAACAAGAAGAAAACAAGGAATGACGAACATTCTGTAAAAGCAATATATTTATGTGCAATCCCCAAAGCACTCCTTACAAACTAAGCACCATAACTTCATAACCAGTAAATGGAGAAAATTAAGGCAGCAGAATCCAGTTTTGTAAAAACCTAATTAGGATGGGCAGTAGGATGGTTTAGGCTCACCTCTGGGATTTTTGAGTGCTTCCTACATTTATAAAATGGCTCACAATGAATATGAAATAGTGAAGAAGAAGGAACATTTTCTTAGGAGAATGACTGTCATGTTTTTTTAATTCTGAAAATTTCTTAGGTTGTTCAATGCTACAGCCTAGTAAGACATGTCAGAAGTAGGTTTACTGTATATTTAGTATCTCTGCACGTCCTTGGTAGAGGATTTGTCACTGACTATGCTAAGAAAATGGGTGATGTATTCAGTAGGCCCTGGGTTTTAACCAAGGTTATTACCTTTTTTGTGTTTTACTCTTCTATATTAATAGACCTCACTTACTGTTTTTACAATTTTTTAAAGTGAATTATTTTGCAAATGGAATAGTTCTTTCAGCAGAAAACAGATTACCTTTCCTCATAGTAGGAAAAGTAACAACTTTTGGGAACGGTGGCAGGTTATGAAAATTATAAGGCATTTGCTACAATAAGTCTAAACGTGTTTTATTGTTATATTTTGCATATATATGTTGTGTGGCACTTCAAAAGCTTCCAAAGAGTCTAAAATACAGAATACAAGCTCTGAGTTTGAAATCTACTGTAGAGTATCTTTAAGACCTTTCTGATATTATTTCCTCAGAACATGTGGAAGGTGTAGGATGTATGTGAGCTGGGAAGAACTACAGAAGTATCAAATGTTACAACATTAGACGTGTAGCTCCAAAATAATTGGATGCATAAAAGTAAGTGTAAACCAGCCAGTTTACAGCAGACTTTAATAAACTATATGTAAGGATTTCAAAAGCTACTGTGTGTAAATAATAATACTACCATTAGATGACTCACAAATACACTTTGAAAAAAATATTTAGGTAAGTGCAAAAAAAAAAATCTGAAAGAATTACTCTACCAGGGATGGATATTTGAAATTGCAGGAGGTTTAAAATGCTAACTCCCTTTCCATGCATCACGGGAAAGCCAGTGATAGACACTTATGTCAGTGTCGGTATTGCTAACTTCAAACTTCCAAAATTCATGAGTCAGCCCAAAAGACATTTTATCATTGACCTAAAAATCATTAGGTTAAATAAAGGTGAGTGGCTCATCTATCCTTTCCCATCTCCCCTTCTATAAACTGTCTCATTTGCCTTCAGGAACTCTTTTCCTAACTCTGAAGACCTAAAAGCTATGCATTCCTTAAACGAAAACTAGGAAGTCTCTTAGCACTCCATCAAGCTTCAGCCACGGTAATGTGGAAGAAACACTGTATACTGTAGTCTTTGTGATTAAAACTGTTGCTATTTCAATTTTGATATGAGAAGAGTGAAAAGATCTCATGGCCATGAATGTTCAGTTTGGTACCACAAATAAAGGTGATTGACAAATACCAACACTCATTTTCACACTTTCAAGGAGAGTGTCAGAGTAGTGCCTGAAATTTGGGAAGACCCAAAGTCAAAGCAAGGGGTCATGTGTGTCACTTATACTCACATTAAGAACATCTGAAGTTACTCTTACTCATTTTTTTCAGTTTTCATGGAGAGAGGGAATTATTTAGACTTTGTGAATGTGTCTCCATGTCTTTAGTTAATATATTATATTAATATCATTCTGGCATTTCTCTTATCCACTTTTACATTAGTATATGTAAGAAGAGTTAGTGAATTCATTTTAGCCTAGACATCACAGAAATTGTGACTGCAATGATTAGCCAGATCATCCAAGACCTAAAAGCCCCAAAAGTCAACTCTCTTAGCAATTAAAAAGATTTCTAAAGGCCTGGAATGAGATACATTGGAGAGACATTTGAGAAATTTTGTCCTATCATTAGTAGTTAAAGAACTGTATCTATCTATTATCCTTTTAAAAAATAAAAATGAAATTGCAGAGGGAGTACCTAGGGCTATTCTTGCTGCTTTTTATTAATTGCCTGTGGGCAGTAGTATATCCCTTGATCAAGTAGGGTTGGTGGTTAGGAGGTTTCATTCATCATAGACCTGTTGATGAATGGGGCAGGTAATTTAGTGCCAGCAGACACACATAAGGCTAAGGTACTCAGTGCCCACTCTGCACTGGTTTTTGCCAAACAAAGTTTCCCAGGCCTTTGCTCCTGTGAAAGTAGAAGAGTCTCCACCCGCGGAAGACAACTAAGCCATGTGTCCCTTGAGAAACGCCTATGGGACATATAAGGATGCTGAGAGGTCTGGTTAATGACATGAGGCTGCTCTCAATCATTTTTGAAAGACTGTGAAGATGAGGGATGTCCCAACAACCAAAGGCAGGCAGACATTTTACCCATATTCACAAAAGGCTGAAAAAAGAACCAAAATCTGGCCAGTTGAGCTCAGGCCCATCATCGGGCTCTGGAGAAATCAACTAGCAAGTCCTCTTGGAAACTACTTTTGGGCTCTTGAAGTAGAGGAAAGTGACTGGGGAATAGCTAGCATGGATTGACCAGGATAAACAATGCCTGAATGTCTTCTATGAAGAAATGACTGGATCTGTGAATTAATGGAAGGCAGTAGATATTGGCTACTTTGGTTTTAGCACAACTTTAGACACAGTATCTAAGTCAGGACATTGTGGCCTAGATGGGTGAGCTACCAGACAACTTGGACTGTCAGGCTCAACATAGAGCAGTTTGTGGCTGGTACTGTACCTGCAGGCTGGTTACAAGTGGAGTACCTGAAGGGTCTGCACTGGGACCTCTCCTGTTCAACATCTTTATCAATGACCTGAAGGAGATGGAATGCACTCTCACCAAGTTTTCAGATGACACCAAACTAGGGGTGCAGCCAACGTGCTTGAGGACAGAGTTGCCTTTCAGAGGGACCCAGACAGGCTGGAGGAATGGGCCAATAAGGAACACATGAAGGACGAATGCGAGGTCGTGTACCCTGGACAGACTAACCCCTGCAACAGCATGGATGAGGGACACACCAGCTGGGGAGTGGATCTGCTGAGCAGGATCTGGAGGTGCAGGTGGACAGTGGCTAAACAGAAGCCAGCAGTGTGCCCTGATGGCCAGGCAGGCTAGAGGCATCCTGGGCTGTGGTAAGCAGAGTATAAGAAGGGTATCCCTGAAAGCGATTATTTCCTTGGCACTTGTTAGACCATAATAGGAACCCTGCATTGAATTTGAGAACCTCAGTACAAGAAAGACATTGACAAAGTGGAGCAAAAAAACAGGTTGTCCAGTGAGGTTATGGGATCTTTCCCTTTGGAGGCTTATGAGGCCCAGACTGCAGAAAATGCTAAACAACCTGATATGACCTCACAGCTGACCCTTCTTTGAGCAGCAGCTTGGAATATCTGACTCTTTGAGGTTCCTTCCAACCAGAATGACTTCATGGTTGCTATTATATTTCTTTTGTAACCAACATTAAACACATCTTTTGCAAGCAATTACGTAGGTGATATTACCAGTGATATGGATAGGAACTGGTGTGCATCAAAGTTCTTTACCCAAACCATCAGATAGGAATAAAAATTTTATAGGAAAAAGCAAATTTCAAATTGTTTCTGTTCTCTTCTTCTGGGTCCACAAAATTGTCACCTCCAGAAGGCT
Organism: Falco rusticolus; assembly: GCF_015220075.1. NCBI lineage: Eukaryota > Metazoa > Chordata > Aves > Falconiformes > Falconidae > Falco > Falco rusticolus. The sequence continues at coordinate 53,289,741 of NC_051189.1, forward strand.
TCCTGTCCAAAATGTGTGTTGACTTCTTTCTTTCTGAGCAACTCTTCTCATCATTAAAACATGTTTCTTTTGCTTTACATTCCTTTTTCAGCTCATCTTTACCCATGAATGGATATTTTCTGTTTGTTTTGTGTTAGTTTTTGTTAAATGCAGTTCTCATGGTTTTTTTTAGTCAAATAGTAATCCAAAAATTGGGTGCCAGGGTCTTTTGTTTTTAGGAACAGTCCTAAGTAGTCTGTAAACTACCTACCTATTATTTAAAATAGAAGACTATTCTAGTATAACATATTAATATATTAAGTGGTATAGTAAATATTAATAAATAAATAACCACTAGTTGAAGTATTTTTATATATTCCTTATTATGTGTATATACGCACATTATATTACTATACCTATTACTGTTTCCCATAGTAGCTGATATTACCTAAAACTGGTTGATTGTTTGCCTGAAGAAGGAACAAGTGACAAAACTACAGACTGAATACATCAAAGAAAAATTAAATCTAGTGAACTGTTGATATCATGATGCCTCAGAATTCAAGCAATTCATGTAAAAAAGACAGGTTTTTGATGTCTCAGATCAAAAAAGGTTTTGTAGTAACCATTCAAATGTAACTATTTTTTCCAAAACAATTTAAAAACTATTTTTGAGATAGTCAACAAAACAACCCTTAGTATTTTTACTTGCTAGTGAACTAAAAAAGCAATTATTTACACATATTTATCCTGAGAAACATTTCTTTCAGGCTGTAACTTGGTTTGTCTTCATTGTCCCAAGAGATTGCAATGTTGCTTTTTTCTGTATTTCAGGAAAGTTTATGATACTGAAAATCATATAAATTAGAAAGAGGAGCCAAAGATGTCACCAAAATCTTTTTTTTTTTCTTCCTCTTCTGTTATTGTGATAGGTTTCTGTGTGCATGTTTAAACATGTGTGTGCATGTTGAAACCCAAGTGTTTTCTTCTTTCTTCCTCCGTCTTCTGTTGGCATGTTATCTGAGGTACAAGGATACTGTTATTTGAAAAATCAACTGCAGATGGATTACATTGAGCCCAAAGTATAACTTCAGTTCCTAGTTCTATTAACAGAAACAGGAAGTTTCCAGTCTCCAAAGAGTGATGTTTCTACAGAACAGGAGGAATCCTGTCTGTTGTTGTTAAACAGAAAATAATGCTGGAAATAACTCCAACTCAAGAAACAAGGTCCAAGCAGTGAATGTACAAGGTAGGATTTGAGACTTTGCAGGGGTGAAATCTGATAATCTCTTTTCTGGAAAAATAAAGTAGCAGAAAAGGAAGCATGCCAAGGTGGACAAAGGAATGGAGTCTAACACCAAGTTAATCCAAAATGTCCAGAAAATTCAATCAGGGTTATTTTGGGGCAGTGTGTGTCTTTCCCAAAGCAGCTATTTTTTCAAGGAATAAAAATGCAAAGAAATTATTGGTGGGATAATTTTATATCCTCATTTAGCAAGTCCACAATGAGGCTTTGGCACAAATGGCCCTGAAAGTATCAGTCAAGAGAGGAAAAGGGTGATTGCTTAAGAACAATAATGTTGATGTGCCCTCTGGAAAAAGAGATTTTGAAAGAGGAAAAGAGCCGTGAAAATAGCAAAAGTCTTATTGCCACAGTAGTATAGATACAAACCCAGTATTCCCACAAAGTATGTTCACTTTTAACTTCCATAAGGCTGACTCCTACTCCCAGAAAGAGTATCTCTGATGCCTGACTCCTTAAGTGAATCAAGGGCAAGGCGCTTCGTTCACAAGTAGGAACTAGAGGAACATTTACAGCAACATCAGCAAGAAACTTAACTGCGTTCAAAAAACAAGTTAAGTCCTTAATTGTGAAGTTCATGAAGTGGCAACTTTGAGATGCAGATCAATCAAAGGCAGGATTGATAGAAGGGCAGGTATAGATCCCTCCATCTATTCATTCGCTGGACAGTATGTGCATATTGCATTTTGCTGCAATTGTTTCTAAGCCCAAGACCCTTATGATCCATTGGCAGAAGCTACACTGTGTCAGCTGAAATGGAGTCTTTCTCTGCTGGTAGAATGTGCATTACATTTCTCTTAGCAAAAACCTCTCCTTATGTACCTGACAGGTTATTCTGCAACTATGGTCTTAAAAAATAAAAATAAAAAAATAAAAAAATCAGGTTTCTTTTCTGAGGCAGATGTGCTCTATTTTCTGGAATATCTAAGAGCGTTATTAGAATGCAATGAGTTCTTTCGTATCAGCAGCAATACAAAATACCTTTGGGCAAATTGATCATTCACTGACTTCTGACTTGACTGGAAGGCCAAGTGTGCTCCTTATCACTGGTAGTATCACTGAAGGAGCAATTAAGAAGAATCCAGACCACCATTCTAAAACTGAATACAGCAAACAAACCCAGATTACATGTTTAACCCTGTAACACAGAACAGCAGGCGGGCAGGTCAGAGACTAAGTAAGATTAATAGACCATAGCTTTGGTTAACCTACTGCGGTGTTGGTGGGAGGTGGGGAGGGAGGGGAACCCATACTGTAGCAGTCAAAGACACTTCCAGTGCTGTGCATTAGGTATACAGATATTTCAGGTGGCAAGGTAGAGGGAGGTGCTCTGTCAGTTACCTTTTTGAAGGACACATGTTTGTGGACAAACTACTACTGAAAAAATGAGCACAAACATGCAAATAAGTTCTCGTCATATTTCTCTCCTCCGATTTCTTCTGTTGAATTACTTTAGAGTCATCACTGACTTCTGTATCTTCATATGGCAAAATCGGAAGTACGGTTAACTTGGCTTGATGTTAATGGACCACTCACTGTGTGCACCACAGGTAGCTGTAAGGAGTATATATTTTGACTCATGATTCAATCTAACCTTGATCTCATAGTGCCAAGATAATATTCTATAAAAATTTAATAAGTTATAATGAGTAAGTAAAACTTATGAGACATGATTATGGGATGTTTTTTGTAACACAGATTTTCTTTCCTTCAGGCCTAGTACATTAAATAAATGGCTATTCATTTGAAAGTGCTGGAGACAACTAATGAGAGACACTTTAGCATCTTCTCATTTTGCACATGCACAAAGTAATGATGTTTGGTATTTAGTATTTATGAGTCTAGGGAACACTTACTGTATTAATGTAGTTGTACTTCTCATAAATTTGTATCTTTAGCACTTAGAACATTTGTATATTTTGGTGAACATAATGGTAATGTAGTGTGGAAGGCAGTGCAGTCCCATTGTTGGATCCTTGAATGAGTGCTGTGATGCTTGAGTGGCCTTCAAACCACAAATCAGTGCCTCTTCCTCTCCAGGCTGTGGTTGGTGGTTTCTGCTTTTACAGTGGTCCCTGGAAGAGAGGTGCCACACACTAGCTCTGTATTACTGTCCTGAGATTACCATCAGTGGTCTCATCCATGTCTTTAGGGCAGCTGGTCAAAAGCAATACTTCCCTTTCATCACACCCTCTCCCTCTTTTACATTAGACACAGCACATGATGGGATAGGATAACTGGGAAATTGGATATAACTACTGTCCAAAGGTTAGACTTTGTGACTTATAGTTTTACTTCAGATCCCAGAATTATCTTGGTGATTTACATATGGCTATCCAGTTCCACTTCACAAAGACTCTCAAACGCTATAATTGTTCTGCCTGCTAATTGCCTGTCCTGTAAAGATATACATAAGGAAACTTTTTTCTCACTGAAGATACATGAAGGTTGTTCCCTTTCTGTTCTTCAAGTGAGGCATATCACCCTGCAAGAGGAGTGAGAGGAAGTGAGAATCTAAGTTTGCTTTTTATTTCATGTAAAACCAATTCCATGAAAGTTGTCCTTGAAGTCTCCCAGGAGAGTCCCGAGGGGTTCAGATTCCTCTCTACAGGAGGCTAATGTTGCTGTGGAACTTTGACATTGCTGATAAATGATGCTACATAAGGGCAAAACATTGATTTATTGCCTGCAGTATTAGATTGAAATTTGTAACAATGGACTATCTATGGACTTTCATAGACTGTTATTTGTAGCCATAGTTTTCCGATGGCCAATTCCGCTAAAAGAGAAAGGCTGATGAAGTGAAGGGAAAAGGAAAAGATAATATAACTTGGAAATTCTTAAGTAGTGAGGGGCTGGAAAGTGGTGAGACATCGTCAGTCACTTGACCTTCAAGTGAGCAATGGGGGTGTTTATCATATGAAAAAAAAGCTCTTTGGGAGAGTTCCAGCAGGGAGATGAGTGGGTCAGTTTACTGCTTGGCTCCTGTCTGTCTCTGCTGCATTTCTGCATTCTCCACAGCTCCTAATAACACCAGCCAGGTCCAGACAGAGGGAAGAGTCTCTCTCTTGCCCAAACCTGCATATCTAATTAAATGCTACTGCATCAGGTCTGAATTTTCCTTGGTGATTCCCATTTTATAATCCCCCAATCAAAGGTGGGACAAAGACCCACAATGTTCACACAGATATTTCTACTGAGCCAGGAAGTGATATTTCCATCATTTATCTTTGCATTTATGAAATTCATTAAGGAAGTTTTGTATTTTTTCACTTTTCTGTCTCTTTACTTTTTATTCTGTATTTGTACATGAAGATAGTTAAAATGACACTTTTTCCTTTTTTTAAACAGGTAGTTTATAATCATCAATTTGTATCTCATCTAGTTAATACAAGTATTTTTGAAAATTTTTTACTTTTAAAATATGAAAGTTGACCAAAACATATAGCAATTGTTTATGAAGCTGTACTACTTACAGACAACATTGTATAATCCACACATTGTGGTTTATACAGCTCACTGCAAGTATTTGCAATAAATTAATTGTGATTTATTTGAAAACACTGACTTAAGTACTGAACACACCTAAAACATTTTGGAAAATCAATACATTCAGGAATTTTACCAGCCACGAGCAACTGATGAACAGAAATACAGGTAAGATCCATCAAAACAGTTATTATCAGTCATATGCTCCTAAAAACAGTAGGTGAATTCAAGAGTGGTTTTTTGGAATTTTTTGGAAGTGGACTTTTGTAATTTTAACTTTTTTTCAATGCAACTTTCTTTAGTAATGTTATATTTTTTTAAAGGAGCTAAAAGTGATTCTGTGCTTTTAAGAGGAATATAAGGAAACAATTTTTCAAGAATATTTTTCCTAAGCGTAGAACATAAAAAGCATAGACAAGATAAGGATCCTGAAGTGACTTCCATTATTATAAAACTAAGTGAACGTACCTTACTTTAAAACAAATAGAAGTATAGAATATCAGTGACGTCTGCCCACAGAAATCTATTCCTCACCTAACCACTAAACCACTGAGTGTACATTCTGAATTTATAAACTTTTGCCGCAGGTGGTATCTGGTATGGTGTCTAGTGAGCTGGTTTACAACGTAAGGAGATGCACCCTGTAGTCATACCTGCCCAGAAAGAGATATCTTTGTCATCTGGAATGCTGGGAAGTGTCCTTGACTGCCATAAAACACAGATTTCCCAACAAATTACTGGAGTAAAGACTTCTCAAACAAGTTATGATATCAATGCACATGCAGGAGTAAGAGTTTTGCTGAAGAAAGAACAGAATAAAGATAAAGGAAGCTGAAGCATGTAATAAAAAAAAAATCTTTACTGATTATTCTTAATTTTTCTTTATGTAGTATCACACTAGGTGTTTACCAATTCTGCAAAAATATTACATACATTCCTGGTTTCTGGCCGAGGTTATATATTCCTGGTTTCATGGTATACTTTCAAAAAAGCTGAATAAATCTGGGTAAAGCACTGCATTTCAGTTGCAGCTCTCCAATAATGTGTATCTGATCTTGCCTACTCAGTAACATACAGCTTGTCTAGCCTAAAAGCTGTGCAGTGTGTTTTATACACATGCCAAGATACTGAGCAAGATTAACAGGTATGATCAGGATACCTTACAGCACAAAGGAAGCACAATACTTAACTACTCGCAAGTTTTGCCAATGTCTTTCTAAATACCTCGCATTATCACATCATGGTAGATGCAAACTCGATTCAAAAAGAGGAACTGGGTAGCTGCTACCACCTCATGGGCCAGTGAAGTGTACATGCCAAGTTCTTGCATTTCTGTCTGCAAAACTAGGTGGAGATAAAGGCTTTGGTATTCTACAGAGCATGGATGTTAATTCTGTTCATCAGGAAGGTTCTGTATCTGTCGTTCTTCAGCATCTCTTATGGGCAACACCTACAAGCTTGCTTTGTTGCAGGACTGCAAGGAACCTGGTACCTGCTGGGGAATGCCAGTGCCCCTGTTGCTCAGAGGAAATGCACATATGCAGTGGCCATATGCCAGGGGCTCCAGGGTACCAGCCTGGACCAGTTGATACTATGGCTCCTACTGGACTGCCAGATTCCCAGAAATCACAGACAAAAGCAGTGAACTGGTAGCAATAACACAGGCAGAGTGAAGCCACAGGACTCTAAGCAGAAGCTATGTTTGTATCATGATTATAATTTATCTTGCTTATTTCCATCTGATATCAAAAGCAAGAAGGTGGTAGCCAGATAGTTTTAATAGATAATTGAGGAAATGGCCTAAGTATACCAGAACCTGATACAATGTCAAACAAATTGCCATACTAATAATTATTTTTGCATCCTTTGTTTTGTTATCTTCTTCCATGCAGTGCTGGAACATTTATTTCCACTGAGAAATGCAATTTTACTACAATCAGAATAATGTACTTGTCCATTTTGGTGCTCAATTCAGTTGGAAAGAAAGTCTAAAACTTTACTATACCTTTAATTCATTTGAATAAATTAAAAAGATATTATTCAAATGACATGGAAAGTTTTATTTTCTGATTTGGGGTTTAATTTAAATATTGTAGGGAAATGTCTGGATTAAGCAGGTATGCTGGATTAGATGTTAAGTGTATTACCATTTTTTACATAAGGAAATAGAGTTGCTTGAAAAACTTGACAGGACCATTTCCTATTTTTTAAGGCACTCAAAATCAAAATGTTTCACAAAGTCATGTTGACGCCACCAAGAAAAAAATACGATATTGCAATGTTTCATTTTTACATTTTTGCATTTAGGCATTTGACATTCTTCTTTTATAAATCATGTTTCTAAGTATTATTATTATTTTTTGTACACTTAATAATACAGTATTATTTCTTAAACTGTGTTAAAAAAATAACCATCCTAAGTGAGTGAACATTCTAGTTAGTTACGAGTTTTTCAGGTTCTTTTCAGAATAAAAAAGACAGTCATATTTACATCTTTTTTTAAAATATACTTTTACTCTCTTCAGTTCCATTTTCTGCCTCACTGAATAAAAATAACTAATATTATTGAAATGAAAATAATTCATCATTGAAAATATTCCAATTAAAATAAACATCCAATTTCAGTTTTTAGAAAGTCTTTTTGCAAGAAGACTTTTGTGTTGTTTTCCAGGGAGTTTTTCCTGTGATCATAACCTCTTCTTTAGTTCCAAGGTCCAAATTTTCTGTGTAAAGGGCATTCGATTTTCAGAATAAGTAACTGCTGGTAGAAGCTGGTTGTTTATGTGCTTTGCAGGTATATAAAAATAACATTTTTTCCAGTTTTTACTATTTTATTGTTTTGCCCCAAATTACACGTTGCCATGTCAACATCCTGTCAAGTCCAGCGGTAACAACTGGGTGCAGCCTAACACGCAACACATGGGGACAAGGTGTAGAAGCAGCGATTAAAATCTGTGCTTTTCTGTTTCAAGGCAGCTACCCACTCACTGTTATTTCTGGTAACAAATGTCAGAAGCGCTTACCGCCCAGCCGGCTCACAGATTGCTGGGAGCTCCTTATTCTCTGCGACTGAAACTAATTTGGGTTCATTGTATGTTTTCAGAGCCTTCCTTTCATCCTGAGGGGGCAATACAACAGCCCCGCACACAGTGGCTGCCTCCTGCTCCTGGAGCGGGGGTCGTGGGAGCCTGCCTGCGAGGGGGAGATGCTTTTGCTCCCTCTCGTGAGGAAGTCTGCTGGAGCTGCACAAAGCACCTTGTGAGTGGCTCGGGAAGAAATCTTTCCGGAGTAACTTCAAACATTATTTACCTTCCTTCTTTTTACGTAGAAAAGTCACACTTCCTCAGATACCCTTCTTAGCACTGAAAACTAAAGCAAACTTGTCTTGCAACTTAACACGTCTTAACCTCTTAAACCTCTGTTAAAGTCACATATTTCCTGCGTTCTGTGACCTGGCCTGCATTCTTTTCCACAGTTTGTCTTACCTGCAGGGAACATTTAAATAATTGCCTAGTCAATCAAAGCAACCTATTCTAATCTTGTTTCAGTATTATCTTGGCCAATATAATTCATTCAAAGGAAAACAGCTCCCTCATCCCTAGTTTCTGGGAAACCTTTTCTGGTGCTTTGTATTGACAGCAGTGAGTTGTGACATTTATCGGTGAGGTGAAGCTGACCAGCTGCAAGGCTCCTGACTGATTTACTCAGCCAACAAGCTGCTCATGATTCCAGCCAAGTACTGAATTTTCTTTTCCTTCCCTCCCCTCTAGCTGGAGATAAAATATGGAGACATTCTTTATTGCTACGTTTTTATTTTTACTAGTCATACTGAAAGTTAAAAATGGACCACAGACAATGTCTTCCCTTTAAAATTTACCTTCTGAATGCAAAAGAATCTCAGCTATGTTTGAAGGAAAGAAAATTGGCACACTGTTTAAACTAGTTGAAATAGAAAATAAGTGAGCAGATTTTATCTAATGTTATTGGAATCATTTACTTCAATAGCAATGAGCTTCAGTCTTGCAAACAACCTGTCTGCAATCAAATGACTTTTGTGATGACAAAAACTCTAACAATTAATACGTAGGTCATTTCCATTGTTTAACCCCAGAAACACAAACTATGGTTCAATTATTCTTGGGGTTTGTGTATTTTTAAAGCCAAGATACCAGCTGAAGTCAGATAGAGAACTTTCAGTATTTCTCTAGTTTCTCCCAGCTGCAAAATGAAAAATATCTTTTAGGTTAGGGATTCTAATTACTACCCTTTCAGATTTTAGTAACAATAAATAATACTGAATCCACTTAACCAGTAGTTGTCCCAACCCTACTTTCATGAGGGAAAATGGAAATTAGTATTTCTCTACAGCAATTTTAATTGATGTCTATTTCTTTCTTTACATCTGCAATCTCAAGCATATGCAAAGAAAAATAAAATATTTAATCATGACTATCAAACTGGAAGTTTTCATGTAGTTCTGACATAGGTGTGTGAAAATTAATGTACTTTTGTCTGTTAATGTTAATAGCCCATTTTCCTGAGGTGTGACATCTAAGAATATCAAAATTAAGAATATCAAAATGTTCCATTTATTATTAGAACATGAGCTCTATTTTTTTTTTTTTTTTTTTTGCTCACACTCTTATAAATCTGAAGTTACTCCAGAGAAGGCTGAATCCCACTGTATTGCAAACTAGCAGTAGGTGTTCATTTCATGCCATAAAGTCAAATGCCAATGCATAACCAAAAGTATCGAGGCCATCCTGCACACTCATAAGATCACAGTTAACATTAGCATAGTCTAGCAGATAAAATCCACATCCGGCAGAATCATTAGATGCTGCTGCTAATCAACACAATTAGGCTTCCTAATCCCCTCAGACTCTCTGGATCCAAGGAAAAGGAGCTTCAGCAGAGAAAAAAGCACTTCCCCGAAAGACTGCAGATAACAAGCTAAGCAGTTTCTCTCACTTTTTGTGTCCCTCCTTTCTGGACTAACATGCCTGAGCCACATTCAAACTTTAAGAAAGCATGAGTATTTCTAGAACTGACATTTTCAAGCACCAGTGAATTACTGAATCATTCATTCTTGGCACTGAAATGTTATATCCATAATTGCTCTGCTTGAGGAGGTGACATTTCCCGAAATGGCAGTTCAGCATGGCAAAGGACACAACACTGCTGGAAAGATAAGTCAAAGGTGACAAGACCATGAAGCTGCCAAAGAACAGGCACTCCTTGGAACATTGGCGCTAGACATAACTTGAGTTCCGGTGTTGGAGTCTTGATGGAGGCTCAAGTCAACTAACGTCTCTAATGCCATCATCTGATTTCTGTGATATACATTGCCTGGGATTAACACAAAGGCCTTTACTGAAGCCTTTAAACCCGCTGGAAGGCAGCCAGAGTTACCGCTGAGATGAGCAGAAAAGACAGGTAGGGAGGGCAGGTAAGAGGAAGGGGAGGGCAAAATGGTTTGGCATAAACCAGGCAGAAATGGGCTTTTGATAGATAGGAAAAATAAATTGTGACCATTTTCATATGAACTGTGGGATGGAGAAAATGCCCACTGACACAAGCATCCCCAGTTCATTATGATGGCAATAAAACCACGTAATTTACTGCAACTTGAATGTTTCTGTTAAAAGTATTAAACTACTTGCTGCACTAGGTTAACCCATAGATATCAAGCACGTGTAACGGTATGTTGCACGGACCATCCTACTTGTTATATAAGCCTACCTCGCTCAGCTATAAGTACCTACACTCAGACTTTTTTTCCTGTGTAAAGAAGTTATGTCTTACCATGTTCATAAATATGATGCAGACGTGTTTGAATAATTTGTGTATTTCCGAAGATGGACTTGGGAAAAGAGAGTACGTTTTCAATCTGTGCTTAAAGCAGGTCCTTCAACAAGACAATACATTGTTGCCTGTTTGAAGTGTTGTGGCTTCTTCAAACGTAACTGTGAGAAACACCTTTTGTCATTCTTCCCCAGCGCATTACATTGTGACAAGGCAGTCATGTTGCGTAACTTGATGTGACTGATACCAAATGGCATGTGAAAGATTTGATCTCTTTCCCTTCTAGTATGAGGATCCTGATCTACAAGCAGCTGGACTTTTGATGGTCTTTTCGTTCTCTTTAAACAGAGGGAACAAAGGAACACTCTTTTTGAAAGTCCTTCCATAAGAGCTGCACTTAAAAATATCGCTAATATTTAGTTTACATCTGTTAGCTGAAAAATATCATCACTTTTGAAATGTGCTCATTTTTACTGGCTGCCTCTTTCCACTGTCTCCTGGAGAGCAGATTTTTATTAGGGCCTATAAAATAGGCTTTGAGAAACTTAAGCATGTAATCCTGTATGGCTCATGGCATCACATGGCAAGGTGCATATTGCATTGTCGGTGACCCACTGGCTTGACCCAGTTACTTCACTGTGCTGAGAGCAGCAGGAGAGAGGGAGGAAGGAGGGCACTGAGAAGGCATGGGGAGAGGGAGGGGGCAGTAGGGATGTAGGAGGCTAAAAAGCAGGGGTTCATTACCTCTCCCTCAATGTAGTTTTGAAACGGTTGCTGCTTTGGACCCCCTGAATCCAGTGTGTTGAGAGAGATGCATCTTTTCAGAAGTATACTGAGGAATTATTTCATCCACCATAAATTAATCCACCACAATTTAATCCAACAGTGGTGTAATCCAACTGCTTTTAATAGAGTTATGCTAGGGATAGCATTGGCCCATCAGTGTAATTGCTGTCAGTTAAGTGGCCTCAGAAACCAGGTTAACTGGAGATTTACTGCCTAACAAAGACTTTTACAAAGAGTTTAACAAATAAAGCAGACTAGTCTTTCAGTTAAAGACCACCAACCACCCAACTCAACCTCTCTTCCTGAAAATTCAGTCTTCACTGCATTTTACTAATCTGGCTGAAAGTGTTTTCATACTCACAGATCAGCAGAAGCAAGTCAGAGAATGCTGTGTAAGAAAAAGGAAAACAGTGCAAATACAAGAAAGAGAAGGCAAAAATTCAGGAAGCATTACAGTAGTTTCAGATGTCTATTAAATAAATATATAAACAATGTGCATTTGATGAATGAGAATGTATAGTACAGTCATAATATTTGCAAAACCCTCCCTGAAATTTAACCGACCAGAATCCAAACAATCACAATGTCTCTGTTTACATGTTAGTACTATAAAGTGACATGCATTTTTAGTCACAGACTTTAATGTGAGCAAATATTGAACATAATTTTTAAGAAGCATTCATCAGAGAGAAAGTGAAACAACTCCAAACATTCAACTTAATGTTAAATATGTCAGTATGTCAACCTCATAACAAGATTGTTTCTAAAATGAGATACTGTGAACTGACAAGCTAATAGATATGTAGTTTCATTAACACGCTTTCATGACTCTGGAAAGTGAGGTCATTTTTATTTTTTCTCCACCAAAACCCATGAGATAAACTCCAAGAGGATACTGAGCCTCTAAGTTACACTGTTGTAGGAAGGCTGGGATTACTTTCCTGGATCAATTCAAAGCCTTTTCCAGGGCTGTGTCCTGCTCCTGATAAAACCCAAGAGTTTATGATTCATGACTAGTAGGTGACACCATAGCCTACATTTCCAAGTGTTTCGATGGATCAATGGTTATAAATTCAAATTGGATCTAGGGAAGAGATCTTTGTAACATATACTAAAAAATTTTCAGATTCTCAACAATGTATTTACATATTGAAGTGCTTCACTTATTGCTCAGCTGTCACGCCTTCATTGTGCTCCCTCAGCAGCTCTGCCAACACCTCACTCCTATCTCATCTTAGTGGTAATCCAAACAATGATGAAGGTAAATGTCTGTTGCGAAGGCAGGTACCATCCAAAAAATGGTAAGCCTCTGTTTTAGTATTCTGCCTGGGAACAGCACTCTAGAGCATCCTTTTCCTAAATGTGTTCAACTTCATAAGTCTTATTTCTGGACTCAGGTCTGTGAGTCAATATTGGTCCTGTCTCCATAGCATTCTGGGGATCCATTGTGCAAGTAATAAACAGCATTTGAATAGAAAAATCAAACAGAGAATTAATGGTAGCCATGCGATAGAGACATTATCTACACAGCCTAGCAACAAAAGAGAGGAGGTTTATGTAAGTCATGTTGGTTAAGTATGTAAATTCTACAAAAACATGCATATTCTCTGTGTGTGCCCACTCATTCAGAAATGAGAGAACTTTCCCTGTTGGACAGTGACAAATGAAAAGCTGCTTCTTGTGAAAAAAAAACCTGGAAAGCTCTGAAACTGTTTGTAGATTCAAATATACTGCAGGGTCAAACAGGCTTGAGTTTCCTTAATCTCTTTGGTTGAAGATTAACTAAAGGCCAATTGTGTACCTATTTGGAAGCTGTGTATTTATTTGGAATATTAACTGAGTCTTAAGACAGGAAGAATAAAGAGTGCCTTCATTCAAAGATAATAAAGCTTAGCTGTTCAATATTCATATCACTTAACAAAATTAAAATTATATAGCAGGGCCTTGACTGATTGCGAAGCATACAATTGCAGCATGAATAACACTGTCAAAATGGAGCTCCAAAGCAGGACACAGGAGAGGACAGAGTCAGAATGTAGATATCACAAAGAGACACAATTATGTTGCAGTGTTTCCCAGACATTATAATTCATTATTCTCATTCAATTAAAATTATTTCCTAGCTTTCTAAATGCAAAAAAGGGCCCTCAAAGCCAGTAAAGCCATGAAAATTGGCTTCACACATGGATGATTTGTCCAATAAGAAAGCAGGAGGTCTATCAAAAACTTCCAAAATGACCTCCTGGTAAGTCAAAATTTGCTGAGTTGATGACAAGATGAAGAGGACAATCATATAAATTAGTGCCAGGAATCTGGCTAGGGAAAAGAATCATTCATTTGAACCATTTCTTCTTTCTCAGAGTCTCAAAAAAATAGTTCTTCTGTAGAAAATACATTTTGAAACTGTCTTCTAGGGATAGACTCATCCATGGCTTTCTGCCCAATACATCACATTTTAGACACTGAAGACCAGACTCTGTAATATGGACACATAGATAATAAAGTAAATAAGGAGCACTCTACAGTGGAATGATATCAATGAAAATCTTGTGTAAAAAGAGCAGACAAATTTTAAGAGTGGATTCCTTGAGTAAAATCCGCCCCCCCCCCCCCCCCCAAAAAAAAAAAAAAAATTATATACTAAGCATTCACCTGTGAGGTGGCCAGCAAACTGAGGTCCATAGAGGTTTGGAGTAGGATGGTTTTGGGAGGCAGGGCAAGATCAATTATTTTTTTTTTCTTTCTTTCAGATGAGTTCTCAGAGATTGCAGTCCGTTTTGGAAGGGGGGGGGGGAATTCTGAAATTTTTGTAGAGGTAAACTTCCATCTTGATGGGCTTTCTATCCTCCATCTCCTCCCAGCTTGTTACATTTCTCTTTGTTTACACTTCTGTCTATAAGGGGTCTTCACTTGAGTGATAGTCTTAGAGTTGTGGTTATTGTGCTCTGGGATTTTCCAGGAACCTTACAAGTAACTAATTGCAAAATATGATTACAAAGTTTATACCATCAGTATTTAAAAGTTCAAGCTACATTAAGTAAAGAGTTCTTATGTCTGTAAATATATAGAAATGCATATATTTATAGAAATACATATTTGTGTGTATAATTTTATATAATATATATACACATATTATATACATGTGTGTGATTGTTAATATTATTATAGAAGAAACATTGCATATATGACACTTGTCTGCCATGATGTCAGGAGAAGGCTGTGTCACTCAGTTGCCCAAGTCTCTCTCTAACTGTTGAATCAGGTGCAAGGCAGGTTGCCATTTATAGTGTTTAATACGTTTCCTGTAAACGTGCAGGAAGTATTTGTTTGAAGTTCTGAAGGAAACAGTATTGATGTTCACAGAGATGCGACAAACTACTTGATGAAAGAAATCATTTTCAAAAAAGAGTCCTATGGGAGAAAGAGAGCCTGTTTATTTACACGAAGATCAAAGCAACTTTCATATGAATTGATGCTAAATATTTAGTACTTGAGTGACAAGCAAAGAACACTCTAAACTTCTAAAGGAAAAAATAAAAAACAGGAGACCAATCCTGATATATAAATATATATAGGCTCTCTGTTGGCAAAATCTTTTTTTTTATTTGTATTACAGTAGTGTCTAGGGTCCAACTTGAGATCAGAGACCCACTCTGTCGTACTGCATACAAACACTTAGTAAAATATCGTCTTTTCTGACAAGCTTATCATGTAAACAGGCAAAGGTCAAGAAGGAGAACAAATACATATTCAGTTTGCATGAATTTCCTTTATAACTTCAAAAAAATGTACGTTAAATAAAATTATTGTGAATTAACCAAAGCACAATTTCAGTGAAAATTACTTACTCTGTATATTAGGCAAACCAAATATGAACAAAGATCCCATATACTAATTCCTCCTGATGAAAACCTTCTTTAACTTCCCTGCCTATATTCTCATTTTCTCTTTCATCCAAACTAAATTTAACTACAAAAAATGAAAATCAGAGCTCAGATGTCCTTAAACAATAATAAAGTATTATTACCACAGAGGATGTTCAGTCACAGACTGATAAACACAAAAGTGATATGAAAAGTGAGGAATTTCTCCTGTCTGTCCATAAGTAGAGTCCAGAAGTAGACATCCATCCACCAAAGAAAACCATCTCTGTGTGGGTTCCTGGCAACCTCGACCTGACCCAAGACAGCTGCCTCCAGCTGGCAGGGATCTGTCTCCCTCCTTAAAAGTAAGTTCTGAGGTTTGAGGAAGAGCTGCACAAAAACTGATGAATATATCAGACTGCCAGATTTTCTGCTGCTAGGAAGGGAGAGGGTTGGGTAATAGCTCCAACCTATTTTTTGCAGTTCAACACCTTCTTTCCAGTCTCCAGCTGCGGTTCCCTAACCCTGCAAGACCTCCCTCTAGAAATCAGCAAGTGCTAACACACATTAGTGACTCTGGGGCCACAGTTAATCTGGAGCTAGGCTAAGTGCACGCTTCCTCAATTCAGAAAAATTTTGTCCTCCTATATATATTGTACTACTTTTCACTGTATGGTCCTGAATAGCCCTAATTTCTGTAATACTTTTCCCAATAGCACATTAAGTGTGCCTTTACCATCTGTCACATGTGGTTTGTTCTCCCTCTAGTACTTCATTACTATCTATATAAAATAGCATATAAAGAGTAGGGAGAATAGCTCAGTTGGCTGCATTGGTGTAAATAAAGAGAAAAGCTGAAAACAACCTGTAACAGGCATATATGAAAAAATCTTATTTGCTTGCTATTCCTTCACATGTTCAAAGCAGATTCTGCAAGCTACAGTCACTGGCATGGTATTAATTCCTTTTTTCTGTGCCTTTCTTTTTTCACAAAGAGGAATGATTTTGTTTAAAACTTAAATAGTGGTGATTTTTCTCTCTCTGTGAGGGTTTATAATAAGCATACTATAGTAAGAACTAGACTATCTCAAGGAAACAAAACATCTAAAAAAACCCCACAGTATACTAAGCATTATAGACTGTTTCAGGCACTGAACTCTACTGAGCTCAGGAGAACAGACTCCCTTTGCTCCGTTGCAGTGCCTAATGGAGACCATGTGCTCCTTGGCACTAGCGTCTGTAGACTTGTGAAGTGCCTGCGCTAATTCTCTGACCTCAGATAGGCCCATTGGCCTGTCAGGGCAGATCTGGTCCCTGTGGGATACTTGCTCACTTAAGTCTGAAAAATTCTGAGCACTGAAGTTCACAGAATCACAGAATCACAGAACAGTTTAGACTGGAAGGGTCATCTAGTCCAATCTCCCTGCCATGGGCAGGCACATGAAGATTTTCCCTTGAGAGCTCAGATTTTATTGTCAGGGAGATTTCCTTGAAATCACTCCACTTTTCCTCTTTCCAATTTCATCTGATTTTGTCAAGTAACATTGCACTTTCTGGTAACTGATCTAAAGTTTTGCTAATCAGTAGCTCAGCTACAGATACAATGAATTGTGTCCTCAGATTCTTTTTCATCAGAAATACATGCATAGCAGGGCAAATTCTAATGGTCCATCTCTTCTGGGTTTGGTACTACTCAATAGTTTCATTAATGACCTGAAAGGAAAAGAAAGCATGTTTATTAAGTTTACAGATACCATTTTCTGGGACAGGGACATTTTAGAGGGCAGGGACAGAATTCAAGATGATCTTCATAAACTGGAGATATAGACAGAAAATACAACAACGTTCAGTAATGGTAAATGCAAGATGTCATACTTGGTCAGGATTAATTGACTGCATAAATACAGAATGAAGAATAACTGGCTATACAGAGTTCTATAAAAAAATAAATGAGGGTTTGTAAGAGGTCACAAAGTGAATATGAGTCAACAGTGTCATGCTGTTGCGAAAAAGGCAAATGCCTCAAAATATGTACAGCAGGATGTATAAGAAAGAGTATGACTGGAAGGAAATGTGAAGTAATCCCTCCGCTCTGTTCAATGATTTATTCAACACTATGGCCTTAGATGGACTGTTGTGTCTGGTCCTGGGCACTACACTTCAATAAACTCATAGATTGATGCAGAGAGTCTAGGGGTGTGGGGGTATGTGTATGTAAAGAAGAATTAAAAAAAAAAAGATCAGAGATTTAAAAATATGGCCTATGGGGAAAGACTAAAGGAAATTAGCTGTTTAATTCAGAGTAGAGAAGATCAAAGGATGGCATTTGCTTTAAATAACAGTTAAACAAACAAAACGGATGAGATGATTTCTTGAACTTCTTTTCTGGTCCTAGGATTTCATGATTCCTAGCCACTGAAGTAAATTGGACTATAGTACTGTGGAGCAGATACACCAGAAAAAAATACATAATACCACCAAGATAAAAAATAGAGGTATCTCTACCTTTGCAGAGCTCTTATTATACGAACTTATGGAGAGAAATGAGTACAGCTGAGCCAGAAAGCTACATCGCCATTAAGTAGTAGCATACAGTCTATGTAATTTACTGGATAAGAATTTTTTTAAGTCTGCTTGTACTGTACCATCTATAGCCGACTTCTACCGCAGAAATATTATAAGAAAACAAAAATCCTGATCCTTACTGTGAGTTTATTGAACTTTGAACTTTACAGTGTATCAATTTTACCATTTTCTTCAGTGTCCCACCATGAAAAGTCTCTATAAGAACAGTATTACCTGATATTGCAGTTTATTTGCAAATCAACTGGACTTCCCCATCATTGTGAAATTGTTTTGGGATTTTTAATAGTATTTGTTATTATTATAAATATTTTAAGTATTAAATAAATATAAATTTAAATAAATTTAAATAAATTTTAATTTTTAAAAAAACTATTAAAGGTTCAGTTTCTATACAAATATAACTTCAGTGAAAGGGATATATTAGACCTTATAGGAATTTAAAGGCCCTGTGCAAAATTACCGCTTTAAATTTTTTGTAAGCACAAAGTCAGAAGCAAAGACTAGATCCTTTAAAAAAAATCTTGAGTGATTTTGTGTTGTAATTCTTAACACATATATCTCTATAACATTCTTAAATCAGTTCTGTATTACAGACTTTACTTCTGTGAGCCCCAAAATGGAAAAAGTGAATTGTTAATGAAGTGTCAAAGATTTGTACTGAAAAATGCATGGGTAAACATCACTGCAAAATAGGGAGCTTACTCAATATATGTCCTAAATACAGTCTGCTGCTTCTATCTGAGTTTCTGTGAAACCCAAAGGAAAAGATATTAATCTTGTTTCATCTGGGAAGAAGGATCTGCCTAGTGATAACTGGATGAAAAGGAAAACTGCTGAGAACAGAAAACAGTGACACAGCATTTGAGCTCTGCTTTAGAAACAACATACAGAGACTGTACCATTCATCAAGCTGCACAGATTCTTCCTCTGCAAACTGTGCTTTTTTCCCCAGCTGCCAAAATGGTGAGGAAAACTAGTGAGTCCAAGTCATGTGAGTTGCCTATGGAACCTGCTGGAGTGGAAAGTACTTGCCAACACCTTCAGACAGAAGAGGTCAATACAGACAACACAGAAAGGCAACAGGGCCATCATAAATTCTAGAAAATCCCAGAAGTGCTGATTTTTAGTCTCCTTGCCAGAGCAGCTGAGGAGCTATACTGAACTGAATGCGTTGCACCCAACAAGACCCAGGTGATCTTTCCTGTCCTAAACTTCATTCCCAAAGCATGCAGACGTAGGACCTGAGTTGTTCTTCCTCGGTGGCTGTGGGACAAGAACAGAATAACCTGAATTTGTGTGTCACTAACAGGTGCAGTTGAATTCAACTTGAAAAGATGTGAGGCTGCCTAAATAAGAAACAATTTCCCCAGCTCAGAAAAGTAGTTTAAATAGACATCAGAAACCTTGTGATTTGATAAATAGAATGGGAGACCTGTTAGGAATAACAAGAAAAAAGTTTCCATTTTAGAAAACTAAAAATTTTTATCAGCCACCCACCATGTGCTATAATTTAAAATCTTTTGAGCAAAGACCATTTCTTCACTGCTGAAAGGTTTAAAAAGTTGCAGTATGTAGACCAAAAAGTCTTGATTAGCTGTGGCAGATGAGTCAGCGGAGAAACAGTTCACAATGCAGTGCAGACCTTATATTTTGACATATATTGTTAAGGCTCCCCAAAGACATTCCAAAAAGGCAAGAAAGAAAGAAAAATTAACCAAGGAGAAAGGAAAAGGAAGGTCTGACATCATTAATTTAACCTTGAAAATATTGTAAGGGAAAGGATATGAAAATTGAGAATATGGCATTCTTCATCCTCATAGATTTTGTGGAGGTTTTAGATTTAACATACAACATTTAGTCATTCCCATTGCAGGGGATTCCTCAAGATATCTGTGTATTAAATCCTCCTGATGCATTTTGGATAGTAAGTTACTCTTGCAGCCAGGGAGGGTAGTGTCTTGCTATTATGTATTACAGCACAAGCCCTTTTCTGTCTTTTTTAGAGAAAGAAAATATTATGTAAATATGTGACAGATGTTCAGTAGTGTTGGATGAGTACACACTGTACATCTATCTACCTTTGGCTCTACCATCTATAAAAACAAATAAAAATTGTTTGATTCAAGAGCTGGACAAAACACAGCCCAGAAACACACTAGTTGTGCAACACTGATGTACAGTTAGCTCTTTCCTTCAGATCATGATGAAGTTGAGCTGCCAAAGCAAAAGTCTGGAAGGGAAGAAGGGAAGATGTAAAATACAGGTTCTGACAATTTCAGATCCCATGAGATTCCCAGCATTAATATTCCTGGTTTCTATAGGACAGAATTAAATGAGTGTTGCAGATAATTGTATGACATTAGGGCCTGGTTTAGAAGTGAGATAGTTTTCTTTAATCTCTCAGAGTCTGAAAGGTTCTTGTTAAATGCAGAACCCAGCAATTCACTTGCATGAGTTAGCATGGCTGCAGAATGGGAAACATTTTACAGAGTCCTCTTGTAGACACTGTTACACTTCCCAGCTCAACAACCAGCTATAGAAGCAAACTGCATCGGAAGATAACAAAGAAGAGCTGCGCAACAGAAGCAGCAGCTCACTGTAGAGAAAAAGTTAAATGACAAGCCCACCCTGCTACCAGGGCAATAAAATCAAGGGCTGGGGTAACATTTCCACTTTCTCTCTGGATAAGGGTAGGTAACAGGACACACAGCAGGAGAAACACAGGGGAAAAATATATGACAACAGAGCTTTCACCCTACCTGTTTAGTACCACCACCAACATCTTTCTGCACTGAGTTGCACACGCCTAAATTCTGAAACAATATCTTCTTTTTCCTTTGTAGCCTGAGCCTGAGCTGAACAAATAAACTATGAATAATTAACACTTTAGCCTATTTAAATTTCAAAGGTAGTAGAAGTCTTCCTCTAATTTTCTGGATTAGTACACACTGTTTTGATTCCAAAATGTTTGTTAAATGAGAAGAGGTGGGGTTTTTTACCTGTACTTTTTGGAACATGATCAAAGGCTAAGAAGGTATTAGGATAAGCAGATGTTTTACAGAACCCATATTTTCACCACTGTGGGTCAAATCATGCTCTTTTTCTAATATCTTTTTTTATCTGTCAGTTGCTACTAATATGGCTCAAAATTGACCTAGAAATATAAATAGAAATACTGCTGGACTTAACAGTATACTGTTAAATTCCTATGAGCCATTTCACATCATGAGAGCTTTCTAACCACACTGTTAAACTTTGTACAGTTCTTTACACATTCTTATTTTCACTAGACATATATTTTACTGTCTTATAATTGTACTACATTGAAACATAGAACCACAGGGAGACAGGTAGATAAAAAGTGCAGATGGTGCTAAGAAAAATCTTTCAGCAGATCTTAAGCCAGACAGTATTCTTGTATATTTTATGTTGCAGCCGTGTGCAGTAACTGTAGACCATCACGCTGCACAGATGGAAGTGCAAGTTTGAGGGCTATTGAGCATGTGGATTTTCCCAGTGTGTCACAATTACAGAAACATCTGTGCTAAATAACTTCAAGCTGATCCACAGCAAAAATAGGCAATGTTCAATAACTTTCAATATCCATTTTTTTCCCCTGTGGTGAGATGGCCTAGTGATTGCAAGTTGGACTGTAGCATAAAACATGTAGTTTCATTATTTCAGGACCTATTTAGAGATTTCTCCCATGGTATATTACCTACAAAATCCATATGTTTTTCTTTACTTAGCTCTATAGAGCCTGCGTTTCAGAAATGGCACATGCCTGCAGCTATCATTGACTTCAATTAGAGGTGTGGATATGCAGGTTCTCAGAAAATCAAGTCCTGTGGGGATATTTTTAATTGATTTTGATTTGCACAAAGAAAGAAAACAGTCTGGGTGGCATGATCATGAGAGACCAGAAGGGAAACAGAGGCACTTTGCCTGTAGGAGCAAAGATTAAAAACTATGATCACATCTAATATTTATATTGTACCGTAACAGTATAGAAAACATTCATTGTTTTGTTTCTTTCTTCTGGTGAAGACAGGGAAGATAGTATTCCCCTGAAAAACTATTCCTGAACAGAAAATCTTCCCAAATGCCTTCAATAATATAATCCCACATCCATTAACATATTTAGACCACCCAGGAGTTTAAGAAACTTCACTGCTCCTGATCTATGACTGAGTTGGGATATGGTTTCTCACCCTACATGCTCCTACAGCATTGCAACCCAGAAGTTTTTGTGGATATAAGTGCATTATTCAAATATAGCACATTTCTAATTCTTCATGCACTGCCACAGAATTGTTTTTCAGTCCTTTTGTATTTACTTTATCTAGAAAAACACTCCAATACAGTCACTAGATTTTGCTCACCCCTTCCTAGTATTAGAAATACAAAGATTCATATATTCCTCAGCTGACACACAGTGCGCAATTTCTGCCTTATGCACATTTTCCCATGATTTCCCAATGTCACTTGGGACATTCCAAGTGTAGAATACTCTTCCTCAGAAACTGTGATCGTTCTGTAACATAGTAATTGATTCAGCAACAGGATTCTTTCCTATATCTAGTTTGATTTTATTTTCACTTCCACCCCAATTTCTTCCAAGAATACTATTATTTGACTAGATATTTCCTTAACTGCTTTGATGTTCAGACTCTTGAAATATTAGCAGACTAGTGACATACATCTTATCTGACATTCAGCCAACTTAAACACTGTTAGTACTTTCATCTTTATAAAGCAGTCTCCCATTTTCGATAATTACTGCTACCTGTTTTTAAATTCTCCCTAGTTAATCTCTGACTTTCTATGTACTGAGCTGCAGTTACTACAATGTTCTAACTACCATCACATTTGAACTACAGAGGAACTATAATCTTCTTGGTTTATGATATGACTCTTCAGAGGGAACAGCCAAAATCATACTGGCTTTTTCTGCAGCTTTATCTCTTCTCCAGCTCCTGCATAATGTTTTGCAGTTCAATATATATCCATCCCAGGATGGATGCACAGCTAGCTGATGTCTGAATATGGGTCTTCTATCCTTGTTTCAAAGATATTAAGCTTCTAAGCAGGTATACTGTACCAGGAAAAAAAAGAAAAACACCAAAAACTCCACTAAAAAAACAAACCCAAAAATAAATAAATAAATAAACCCTACACATACGTTAAGGAAAGATTGTAAACTAGAAAGAATTTCTTGGTGTTTTTTCTTCCTAAACACCCATCCATCCCTAGTGCACAGCCACCTGAAATCATCCAACAGCCCCCCTCTCAGTTTCTCTCTGCCAACTCAAACAACTGCCAAGTTGTCAAATGATGCTGTTATTGTGTCCCCATAGCAACAAGCTTTCTGGCCTGAGTGACAGTATTTCCATATTGTCAACTGGAAAATGTCCCAGATAACTCTGGGAGCACCTGGAGTTTTCTTGCAATGCAAATATCTTTTTCTTTTCCCCTCCCAATTCTTCATGTATTAAAGGGAAGTTATTTATACTCATTGCAACGGATGGTATGATGACAGCTGAGCATTTGAAATTTTCTTTAAAATTCTGTAAATCTGTCCTTTCAGTAGATTTTATGTTCCTTTTGAAACAGCTGTGAATTTTAATGCCATCTTTAAAATAAATTTTTAAAAAAAATACCAGTAAGTAACATATCAAGATCTTGATAACTCAACAGAGAAAATATATAATGTATTATATGACACATTCTTCATGCTTAAAGTAGATGAGAAATGCAAAAAAACTGATGAAAATGTTTTCCTCAAAGAGGAACACATTTCTAACCTATGTATATCTTAAGTTACTCTACTGTATGCTGTTACTAATCTTCCAGAGTAACAGTGTTTGGATCATACAGGCTGATTATGCGTATATTAAAAGGGGAGATAGATGAGAATTAAAAGCAAAATAAATCCTACCAGTCTCAGTGAATTGGCTGAAATTTACACCCCTGAAAATCTGGCATTCGTGTCATCCATCTCCAATTTTAAGAGTAATTTTCAGTAAGATTTTTTAACCTCACTGAACCTTGAAGATGACCTCCAGTCCATTTATCATGGCCACCTAAGGTCATAACTGAAAGAATAACTGGGTACTCTTGCAGCATTTGGAAACTACCTTTGTCAACATCATTACAACATTCAGATAATGTCACTCCAAGTTAATATGTGAATAAAAGAGAAGAGAAGCTAGTTTATTGTATTTTGGACAAAATATAGGACTACAACGTGATATTTGAGTGAATGGTGAAGTCAGCCCCAGTATCCTTGCCAAATGTGGGGTTTTTGCCAAGTTCTATTACCCAGCTTACCAACACAGTTTCAAGAAGACACAATTGTTTTCTTTTGAGCTGGACAGTAATACTACCATATCCTTTCATATGGCTGCTATGCTTCACATCCAACTTTCAATTACGAGTGACAGCTCACTATTAGTTACATATTGCTAATTTTGGGTGCTTAAGACTGTTATGGTGCTTAATTAGCAAATGTTTGCAATGTTCTTTAAGAAGCTTTAAGAATAAAGGATTGAATGTCCAAAATATATCAATGCAAATAACACAAATTCACAAACTAAAAGCTTATTCTGAAAATTAGGACCCCATATATACAGTTTAGCTATAGGCATGTGATAAGGACAGAAGCAAAAAAAAAATATAATTTGATGTAAGCAATGAATTATTTATTAAATAATCAGCATATTTTTCATCTGAGAATAACAGAGGAAAGAATTAATAAAGCGTATTTCAAGAAAGAGGACAACTTGCAAATATTATTTTAAAAATATAACAATTTTATGGGACAGTCCTGTAGACCCTAAATAATGAAAAAAAATACATTTCATTCACACATTTTGTCCTAGCTGTTCCAGATACTTTTGCCTATATTACAGAGAATAATTTTCGTGTAAGGGTAAAGCTTTATCCAAGAGCTGCAAAAGTACTGGATCAGGGCAACCATTGGGTTCCACGGATGAGACATTTCCTCGAGCATTGTTTCTGTCTTGGTAAGTACAAAATACAATTAGCAGCAAAGCACCTGAGGTGGTTAGGTTATAAGCACAAGTTCAGGGCAAAACTTGTCTGCATAACAGCAAAAGGGGTAGGGGTTGTGGGTACCAACAAGCTGGCAGATCGGACCAGGTCTAGAGGCTGAGTAGCACAGTGCTGGGAGGCATAACCTGAGGGCCGCATGGGCTGTCCCCTGTCCTCACAGATAAACTGTCTCCACCTCACACGGGTCCTCAGCAATGGACTGTGAATCACCAAAGATTCACAACACCCTATCCCAATATATTAAGTGCAGAGGGCCAAAACCAGCAAACCCTATATTTACCACAGGAAGAACAAAGGAGGAATGAACATCGAATATTCTACAGAAATAAACAAATATTCTCTAGCATTTCCCACAAGTATCTCATGCCTTGGCATTGTTATTACTGCCCCACAACTGTTCTTCTTTTCCTTACTCATCTTTGTGCTTAGAACATGATCATTTTTAAATTCATTAATCACTTCAAACAGCAGATGAGCTACTGCTGTACATAATACTGTGATTTCTGACCTGACTCCTCTAACTATTCTCTTTTTCCTATATGACTGGGCTCAGAGCATCTCATCGCACTGCCTGCTGAGTAGTTACTGCGTTTAAGCTACACAAGGGTTACTATACTTGAGTGAAGTATAGCAAATGAGTGCACCAGAATCCCACTGAGGCAGCATGTAGCCTGTGGGTACTGATGGTTCATCAGGAAGACCTTAAAGCCTATTTAATGCCAAAGACTAAATATCTTTATACTACTTTCTGCCATTTTGCAATTCATTACAGAATTGGTCAGACAATGAAGGGTATTTTCCTCATGTAGCATATTAAAAAATGAACAACTAGGTATCATGTGTTTCTTTATAACACAATATGATTCATGCATCATCCTTCATGCAAGCCAATAGTTCTTTGATTTAGAGCCTGGATAGCTATAAGCCATCAGTACAAAGTAATCTGCTACACAAGAATTTATAGGATAAATCCCTTAAGTAAGGGTTCATGGCTATTCAGCCCAAACATCTACATCTATCTATTTAATCTAGCTAATTTATCTATCTCTATTTTTAAAAAGCATCTAGTCACTGGTAGCCAGATGCCACCAGTGTAAATGTAATTTATTGACAAATTGGGTTTGCTGCTGACAGTTGCAGTTCTGTCATTAAGGAAATGTGTGTTATAAGAAAAGTTATCGCTGTGTTGATATATTTCATAAGATTTTATGTTCATTCACATTCTGACCCATTATAATTGTGGGGATTTTTTTTGGCTGATATTTAACTTTAAAAATAGTAGATTGCGGGGGTGGATGTGTGTATGTGTGTGTGTGGTGATGGCAGGGGGCACAGGGACATGCAAGGGACATAGCTGAAAAGTCCCAGATCATTGCTTGAGCAGCAGTGTCTCTCCTACCACATAAGGTATCCCTTCAGACGATACACTTGTTAGAGGTGTTACCAAAGTGATCAGAGCAGTTTCATTGGGGAAAATTCAGTGTGGTTTCATTTCCTTGTTCCCTATTATTCACTGTACTTGTGTAAAATGTTTCCAAATTGTTAATATTTTCTCTGGAACTATACTTCTCATTATTTGCCAGGAATTATTATTCTTATTATGTATCTACGTTGATATAGAGAGAGTTGACAATGACATTCATAGAAATTAAATATCCACATTTAAGCTCACACTTAAGAGAGCTGCTGTTTCATGAGGACAATTTCTGCTGCTGTTCCTAATAGTGAAGGTCCTGCTGTGCTACTTTTGTTTCTGCTATGACGGGACAAATTCTTGCCTGCAGGCGAGACTGAACTTCCAAAATGATCATGTTATTCTTGGTGTCTAGTGAGTAATACAGAAAGCATGGGGTTTTGATTCGAGGATGCAGAAGAGCTATAAGAATTTAATGTCTGGAATGAATCACGCTGCTAGAGTTCACTCTGCCACTGGTCAGTCACCCTTTCTGTGCTCATGTATTGTTACAAATCATTTCATGCTGGTATATTGAAGGAATATTTCTGCATTTGCTGTGTTAATGAAAATTTTATAATGGCAGGAGTTTGTCTTGTTTTTATTGTTACAGTAAATAAAATGCATGTGGAACTGTAGCAAGCGAATTCTTGGCCAGACCATAGAGCTTCCAACTTGAACTGACACATTGTGGTGAAGTATATGTAGTACAAATGCCATCCATTTTCTGCCAGAAACTAGGCCAGCTAACCATGCCCTCCAGAGCAGTGCGATTCCCACACAGTTTAAAGCTGTCTCTTCCATGCCTCTTACCAAAAGCTTCAGAACAGTCAGTCCCTATATTCTATCCCCCAGCTGTGCCTCATTTATTCTAGATTTTGAAGTAGAAAAGAAGCTGATTGCTAAATAACACCATGTAGAAGATAAATGCAGTTCTTTACTGTTTTATCTATGGGCAGTAATGGCACTTTTCCTAGGAGTGACTCCCAATGGCACTTAATGGCTAAATCTGTGATATTATGCTATAGAGACTTGTATCTTTGTAGATGACTGCCATTGTTCTGGAGTACCTTTAAGATAAAAATGTCAGGGCACATCCTTATTCAGACTTCTGCTAGGAAGCCATCACAATCCAGGCTCTTCATTGTCCAATGCATACAATCCAAGTTTAAATCAGATGCTTAAATGAGTTTCATTTTTCTCAGAAACTACAGTCATTTAGATATTTTACATTTGACTACTGTTTTTGTTTAACTTTTTGATTCTCATTTTTCTTCTCACAGACCATGTACTAAAGCATGTGTTCAGTCAACCTGAAAAAATGCAGTCAAAGATGTAACACGGAGCCCAGGCAAGGCAGATTTTGATTGCCTAAAATCATTTCACATAAAACCCACAGAAGAGTTGTGCATGGTCCTTGGTGATGCATGAGGGTGCCAGGGTCAATCTGACACACCCACCAAATCAAGAGTGGGTCAGGGCTCCTGCAACTCATGATAGCAAATGACACTTGCCAAGAGAGTTATTCTAAGTAGAGTCATTAGGGTACAGCAACGTTGTGAAAAACTCATTGCTGCCGAGCATCCACTGTGCCAAAAGAAAGAATATTTACTCACACAAATCTGGATCACGCTATATTTTTCTGTATAGTTCTGGCGAGCATCTTTTCCTGTTTCCAGTACAATGAAAAAACAATGTCTTAGGAGCTGAGCGTGACTCCCTATCTCTGAGTATTTCTTCAAAATCAGTGGCCATATTAGTATACATGTGATATTTCACTCAGTGTATTTTTTCCCAATGTTACCATGACCTTTCATAGATATTTGTGGTGTTCCATGCTTCTTAATAAGCAAATAAAGCTAAAGCAAGCCAGAATATGATCGTTTTCATCTCTTTCTGATTCCTGCACCTAACTATGCAGTCTCCGTTCTCTGGCTTGTTTCTTTCTGAGCACACCTGACACACATAAGGTTTAATAATTTACAGGTAGAGAGCCTGGTTTGCCAGGGTAGGAACATATTCCAATTTCTTTCCACAACTCTAATGAGACAAAGCAGTCAGAAGCTTATTGCTGCCACCACATAAAATCAGATTTATGGATGCTTTTTGTCAGAAAGTGGTGCAAGGCAGTTTGAGTGTTCCACTGAATTTCTCCTTTCATCTCCTAAAGTTTCCCCACCTGCTAATAGAAGAATCACTATTTTGAGTATTAACTATTATTTCCTGATTAAAGAAATAAGATTGGCTCAGTCTGAAACACTGTGCAATTCTATCCAAAACTACAGCCCTTATATCCAGTGATTATAATTCCCAGAAGACTGCATCTGTAGAGAGAGATCTTTGTGTGCTATAGCTTATTCCTGGTTGACACATTAAGGAGGGGTGGGATGGAATCAGTGACCCTTTAAATGATCTGCCACTGCTAGCAGAGCTCCCAAGAGTTCTCCACAGCTGGCAAAGGTTATTCTAAACGCTCTGAAAATGGCAGCAGCACATATTGTGTATCCCCTCCTTTCCCAGAAAATGAGGAGATGCCCGTTGACTTTTGTTTGTTTGCTTTTCTCTGTTTCTGATGTGAATTATTCATCGCTTC